>NC_134182.1:1313460-1613738 GCF_964188355.1 Buteo buteo | reverse complement strand
ATTTATGATCTTCTTCAACATTTTGCAGGGAATCAAGCATCAAAAAAAAAAAAAAAAAAAGTGTGTGCAATTAAATTAAATGTTTTACTTGACCAAACAAAGACATTTTGTTTTATGTAGGCAGGAGATGTTAATCGTTTTAATAAGAAGGCAAAGGTAACACATCAAGTGATTAAAATCAGAGCAAGACACCTAAGTGTCTGCCAGAAGGAGTTAATTTTGCCCTGGGTGATTCTCTATGTCACTTCTCACAGGGGATCCCAGAGCTTTGAGACACCTGAAACAAGACTTTTATGACACCCTGCTGGGTTTGCTGCTGTCATCTGGGCTTGGAGCCAAAATCAAGAGACGGGAAAGTGCGGACTATGAGAGTATGAAGCTACTGCTGGTGTTGGGGAATGGCAGTGGGTAGAAAGAGAAGGGACTGAAGCTTGAATCCTGCTTTTTCCCCTGCCACAAGTGGCTGGGCTCTGTGGGGCCATGCCTGGCACTTCCTAGTTGCCCTTGGGAAAGCAGACCATCAGTGGTTTGCAGGAATTTAATTTATGGCTCACTGCTATTCAGCTATCTTGCAGCTCTATCACGTGCGAGGGCATTCCCGGTGCGATCAATAGCAAATCAAGGCTAGGCGTTTCCTTGCTGGTACCATACACGCATAACCCATACACTAGGGAAATTTGCAGCTGGTGTTAATCTTTTGTGGCCTTTGTAATTGTCTGTCTGCCTGTCCATCTGTCCATCAGCCCTCACTGACAACTTTTCAGTTCATTGGCCAATTTTGCTCATCAAGTAAGCAGAGCAATAGGGCTTCCATAGGTGATGAAGTTCTTTCACTGTCCAGATAAGCAAGGGGGAAGGCGAAGGATGCTCAATCCATCCTATTCCTCATGCTGGGCAGCTCTCCCCCACCATCCAAGCTCCACGGACACACAAGCTGTCTGGCATTGCTGCAAGGGGGGGTCCCTTCAGCATTGCCCACTCTGTCAGATACACCCTTCTAGGGGCAGACCCCAAATTAATTCGGAGTCACTTTCCTCTGGGAGCTCCTAAACGAAGCTCCTTGTCTTTTTTCAAAAACAAAATCTTTCTTCGCAGGGAAGAACAGCCTCATTCGTACTCCAGGAGTTAACTTATTGCAGAGCTGGCTGATACAAAAAGCTCTGGGAGCGTAAACTGATTTGCCTCTTAAAGTAATACAATTAAACCAGCAAATTTTCTGTGTAGACAGTCTCTGAAGCCTTTGTGATTTAGTTACATTTCTTTCTGATTGCTGTTAAAATAAAAGAAGTTGAGTGGCATAGGGATACTTTTCAGGAACCTGAGTTTGCTGCAGCTTCTGCCTTTCCTTGCTGGATCACCCCACTTCTCCCTCCCTGCCTCAGTTTCCCTGTTTTTACATGAAGGTGGTTTAGCTGATTTAAGAATCTGAATAAAACCTCGGCAATATTCTTTAATTTAAATCAAACCAAGGGGCCAGAGTGAAGAATGGAGAGGTTGAAGAGACACTGGTTACTGCCAGCAAGTGACCCAAGCTCCATGCAGCGGTATGCTCTGTCCCTGCTCATCTGGAGCACTCCCCAGCACAAGCAAGGCTAGACTTCCAAATCTCCTTGATATCAAGCCTTACCACCTACCTACTGAGATGCAAATCCTCAGCCACCACAGGTCAGAGAAGCCCTACTGGGCTGACCTTGGTGGGTAGGTCCTGGTGATAAAATAGCATTTTCCAGTGAGAAGTATGTAAAAGACACAGATATCTCTCCAGAGGATCTTTCAAGCTCAGAAACACTAATTTTGAGCCCTGTTCTGTAGCCACATTGGGTCAACATGAATCATTCCAGTGTCTCCAAACAACTGAGAACCCGGTGTATTGGCATTGGCAGGAAAATTTCATTCAGTTTGGCCTCATTCCTGGCCACATGGAGATTTAAGGCAACCCCCTGATGTTTTATTCAGATGGCATTCTAAGGGGGCTGTATCCCCACTGAAGTTTTTCTCCTTGCAAGAGTGCTGCAGGACCATCAGGCTCTTAATTACTTACTGTTGTCTCCAGTTATAAAGCAAATCCACTAAACTTTCTAGCATACTGAAAAGGTGGTATGTGAAAAAACACACAGTCTGTGACTCTGCTTGCCCCCAGGATTTTTTCTGTTGGATTAAATGTGCTGGGAACTCAAGAAGAATTTTCTCCCAGCATGTGCTTGTCAGGCATTTTCTTCATATCCACTCAACACAATCCATGGAACGCCTCAAAGAAGCAGGGTTCTTGCTTCATATTAATCACCCCTCTGGTCACGCAGTCCCTTGTGTCTGTCTGCTAAAGCCAGTTGCATCACTTATGTTGCCTCTCCAGGAGAGGGGGAGAAAAGAGCATTAAGGTTTAAAGAGAACAAAGAAGTGATGCAAGAAAAAATACAGTTTTGGGGTTTTGTTCCCAGTTTTGTTGGTTTTGTGGGCTTCAAGAAAGTAGAAGGAATGGAAAGGGGAGAAAGGGTCTCACATGAAAGAGATAATCTTCATCATTTTGATCTTTGGTGACCCTGTGGATGTGCCTGAAGTACCTTATCAAAAAGTTGAGTTCATTCAAGGTAAGCGTGCCCCTTGAAGGAAGAGGATTATGTTACCTCACATTGACTGTCGGATGCTGTGGAGTCCACAGTGCCTGATAACTTCTTACCCTACTAGTTAACATATCAAATGTCAAAATGTTTCTCAGAAATAGCTTGGGTTGGGTCTCCTGCCTAGAAAGATGCCAACACAGCATCGGTGGGGATCAGAGGACTCCACAGCCTCTTGGTGACCTCTGTGGCTGACCACACACCAGATGCAATATCAAGAGACTCTAACAGTCCTGAAATGCAGACTCACCTCTGGCACTGTCCAATCAGTCCCAACACAGATCCTGTGACAGGAGTAGGGGCACCAGCAGCAAAAAATACCTTGTAATGTCCCCTGAGCTGAGGGCAACTTCTTGCCACTCACAAAATGGAACGGAATCTGAAAAATAGGAATCATTTCCAGATTTCCCTTCCTGAGTTATGCTCACATTTTAAACTCCATGTCTTCAAACAAAGACGAAACAAACAGCCACCTAAATGGGAAAAATAAAAGAGCCCCTTGGGACTGAATTGATCACTAACAATTGATAAACTTAAGTGGTACCAACCTATAGGCAGATCATGTATATGTCTATGTATGTGGACACAAACCCATGTCAGCTGTGTGTAAGTCTGTGTGGGCACGTCTGTGTGTGCGTAAACTAAACTAGGCTTCAGCACATGCCACCTTTCCCAAATTTTCTTCTCTTTCATCACAAAATAGCAACATCTGCTTAAGGGCTAGAAGCAAAACAGAGGGGGCAAATCCTCTTCTTTACCATAAACGTTCAAATTCCTGTATATGCCAGAAAAACAGAATTGCCCTCATATCACAGGCTGAGGTCTCATTCTCTCAAGTGCAATCAAATGAACTGCTGTTGCTGTGGAGCTTGTCTAAAAACGTCTCTCTGCATTCTGCTCATTCAGGCCTTTTACGCCTGCTGTTCTCATTATTATGCTCTTGTTTTTCCAAGTGTCAAAATCTCATTCGGACATTTATAGTTTTATCTGCACTTGAATACACAATCAAACACCACAGGCAGCACCAGCCGGGGGCTGAATCACGTCCTCGCCTACGTCATATTTTCAAATTCCAGCAGAAAACATTGATAGCAAAATGATCCGATGGCTGAAACTCAGATGTTATGAAAGTTGGTCATGCAGAAGCAGCACATTCATGCTGGTCTCCATTTACACCCTCTTCTCATTCACACTCTCTTCTCCTGAGCCTTTCATGGATTTCCAGGAATAAAAATGGCCCCCAGTACCTCCCCTTCCACCAACACAGCATCATTTAATTTGGTGGCAGTAGAAATCCCGTTATTCAGGCCACTTGTTTTCACCTGCCACATCATCGTTCAGGAGCTTGGTAGGATTTTGTCAAGGTTGGAAGTTCATATGCCGTTGCAGGACAAAGAAGGTGATGCTCACAACGAAGGAAATGCCACTTGGAGGCTGGCTGGACAAACGTCAGGTTAAACTACCCACGGACTTGAAGTGCAATACAAGACACTACTCCAGACACAGGGTGGCCACCAGCCTGAACTTTCTCACTGCCAGGTGGCTGTTCCTAACTCCACCGCGATGAACCTGTTGTTTCTTTCACTGCTTTGCTGGGCAGCCATGGGGAGGAAGGGGGGGAGGCAGGTCAGAGGGGCTGCTGATGGGAAGCAGCAAGTGGCCGCTGCGCTGGACTCACACTGCACACTGCTATGCTCCGGCCACTGAGGGCAGAAGCCTATTTACTAGAATGAGGATTCGTTGTTGAAAGAAATCCTTCAGGGATAAGATTTTTCACTGGGTTTTGTTTTGTCGCTCTGAGGTGCCGCAGAGTACTTGGGACATCTGGCAAGAGCCTCAAGGAAAGCAGCAGCAGCAGTTGCTTATGCCAGTTTATCCCCTCTCCGTGTGTTAATGAAACTCTGGTGACGTCCCTGTATCATCCTTTTGTCACTGCTACCCAAGTACTCATAGGATCTCAGCATTGCCCCAGGGGAATTTCCATGTGCATTAGGCACTTACTGTCTCATGGTCCTTATCAGCCACCCCAACTGGATCTCAGTGCTACCAGACAGTGACAGAGCAGGATCTGGTCAAGACCTTATGCTTTTTATCTTCTAAATGCTCAGGGTGGGGTTGATCCCTCACTGAAAGAAAGACATCAATCCCAAGCAAGTTATTTAGTCTCTACCTACCAACAGTGGAGTATGGATGGGAATTTCCCAAAGATGATCCAGCAATTGGTTATGGACGCTGCAGTCCGAAGGCTAGATTAGACTAGGTTGGATGCCTTCCTTTGAAGAGGAAAAGAAACTTAAGCATCAGTAGAGATTAAGTCCAGCATTGGGTCTAAAAGGTTTGTGCATCTGTTTAGAAGTGCCTGCATTTCAGGTGATGCCTGGTCCTCACTGTTTCCACAGCAAGTTCCAGACAGGGAATGTCTGCTTGGGACTCATGTCCATTTCCTGGGCCAACTTCCCAGCAGAAACGATGGAAACCTCCAGAAGAGCTCTTTGGTACCTGAAAGGCAAGTTGCCACAGGCCAAATTTTCTGTGATACTATGGGCATAATGGAATTTGCAAATGCCTGACAGAGCAAAGAACCATTTGTCATTTATTTAGTTCACCATTTCTGCCCATGGAGCTGTTTGGTGGGACTCCATAGTCCCTTTGATGCTCTCTTCAGGACTGAAAACTTTCCTGCCACGTCCCAACCCATATGCCAGGTGTCTGCCAGCCCCACGCTTTCCCGTGTTGACTGGCACCTCCCTGCTGTCATTCATGGTCCAGAGGCAAATCCTGACTTCACTCTTTTCCCCACCTGTATCTTTAGCAAAGACTCCAGAGTCTTTCTCACTGTCAGTGAAAATATGTGGTGTAAGCCTGAAGGTGGAAGATATTGCCCAGAAATTTGAGATCAGCAGAAGTACAAGTTGGGCAAGTTGGAAACAGTAGCCAGAGCTTTTGAATAGAGGAAAGATAGAAGTAGTAAGCATTTTCTGTATTAATTATCCTTATTCTGTGCCATTTTTTTGCACGCCACTTGAAGAAGTAAGGCTCAGGGTCTGGCCAGCGGCTGCATGGAGCCTGTGCATCCCTGCTGGCTATTTCTTCCCATGAAATGAAAAGAAATCTTCCCATCACCTGACCAAAGGGGTCAGGATACCCTCTTCTCTTCCTACATGGAGCCATTCCTGCTCTCCAGCCTCAGGGAGATGAGGCAGGATTAATAATTGTGATCAATGTGTTTCTTGTTTCCAGATACAGCATACCAGAAGGTATTTTGTGAGTATGATATATGAGTCACTGTGGGATGCAGCAGAATTTTTTGGCCTTGCAGCTGTGGAGGTACAGTATTCATCTTCTCTCAGCCTATAAAACATGCAGCCCAGAGACATGATGAATATGTTTTGCAGAAGCTCAAGTGGAAACTCCAGGGAAGTTCCTTGAAAGTGTTTCTAAACAACAAGACATTCATTTTGTTAGCTAAACAAAGTAAGATAAACCTTCCAGATCTCCTTAGCCCTTCTTCCCCTGCCCCTCCTCACTTTCCTGGCTTACTTCTGAAGCCTCTAAAGAGAGGATTGATTGCAGGCTGGTATTAGCTTAAGCTCCTGTTTTCAGCTTTGGAGTACCCAGCCTTCATCACAACCTGTGCCAGTAGCTGGCAAGTTGATAGTCATATCTGCGCATCCGGAGGACACAGACCAAGGGAAAACCAAGAGGCAGGGGTAGTCCAGGGACACAAACCCTTTGCAAGAAAAGTATCTCATCTTCTGGCTGTGCGGTGAGGGAACTTGCCTGGTGCTATGCAATGAATTATCCCCCGCTCATAATTCATCCCATGTCTTGCACTTGTCCCCTGTTCTGTTTATCAAACCTGTTGGTCCCGCTGCTGCCCAAAGACTGTATTAAATTGGTTCATCAATCATCTGGCTGCCAGCCACAGTCTTGCCAGGGAAGGGAAGAAGTGAATGGGTAGAAGTACCGTAAAGCTCCACGGATAATGTAATTCCAATTAGGAAAAGTTCTTACTTCTGCAGCCACTTTTAAGCCCATTAGAATAGCTGTTTGTATTCCTTACTACTTAATTTAAGGCATTTAGCTTGAAGAGGCTGTAGTGAATAAAGCCCTTTGTTAGTAGGGCATTTGGATCTTCATTCTTGCACCAGTCCTGGCTGCGTTCCCCTCCAGATTCAAGCATGATAGGCCAGTTAATACCAGCTAAGTATTCAGTCCAGTAATATTCATAGATGGGGCTTTGCTTTTCAGGGCAAAGAAGTAATAAAAGCAAATATTGCCTTTGTGAGTTCAGAGCTCAGTCTGCAAAGAGGAGCTCACAGAAATCCATTTCCAGGCTGGATATGAACGTCTGGACAAACAGTGCCTTTGTACTATTTGGCACATCAGCCCCAGGGGCTTGGCAAGGGCACTGGTGGTGTGTGTTACCCCATCCCCACCTCTAATTGAGCAGAAATGCTGGATGGATGCAGGGATTTGTCATCTCAGGCAAGGCTTCTGCGTAGACTGTGGCACCCAGGGCTGCACAGAGCATCTCCATCACGGGATGGGGCTGTTTAGTGAAAGTGGAGACAGCATCAGTCTAACACATCCTGCCTTGCACTAGTTTGCAGACTAGCCCACCATAAAGGTGACCTCATTTTTTTCCAAAATTTGGTGGGGTATTTTCCTTACTCAATGTTTTTACCTGCGATACTTTTTTTTTTTTTAATTAGCTAAAATAGATTTTTTTTTTTCTGAAGAATTTTAACCACAGTGGCATTATGAAAACATTTATCATTTGACCTAAAAACATATGTCGAAAACAAAGACTGAGTTTGTTTTGATGTCTGAGGTCCCAGTGTTGTGGCTGGCAGCAATTACCAGGGGTCCGCAACAGATACCTCTCTCTGTACATGTACCTTTTTTGACTCTGGAGACTTGAATCACTGCATCTGCTTGTCTGTCTGCGGTGTTTGATTGTGGGCTTATGTGGCCAGTCTAAGTAGACAAGTTTTATCTTTCAGCTAACAGTACCCAAGGTACAGACACTAAGAAGACAAGTGAACAGCCTGACCACTATCTGCATTTAGATGTCTTGGCTTCTTTTGGGGTTTAATGACTATTTTTTTCACCTTTTCTACGACATCAAGGAAAAGCTGGTGAGACTGGGTCTGACGGGGCTCTCTGATCTACACAAGACGTTTCTTGTTCTCATTTCCTACATGGTGCTTGCTAGAACACAGGCATCCCTGGCGTGGAAGCCCCCAAACAGACTGTCGCTTCTCTGGGTCAGATATCAAATGCGCTGGATCATAAGCTCTTGGATGGGCACCAAAACCAAGGGACTTCCTCAAAGTGCACAGAGATACCAAAGATCTGATCCCTGTTTAAAGAAAAAAAAAAATCAAGAAAAAATGCTTATTAGTTGCCAGATGCTAACCTATTAAAATTGTCCTCAATTGCATTTTGTGTAATAACTATTCTCCAGATCTGTTTAGCTTAAACCTGCACAAGTGTTGTAATTTGCATATAGTGACACCGGGGAGTAATGGGATGGTTTTACTAATTAGGGAATAGCAACAAAGGATTTTCTTAGGGATAAGCAAATCCTTTCAGACTAGTCTTACACTGATGGAGGATGGTTTCTGTGTTGATGATTTCTCCATCTCAGTGGAAACCTTTCTGAATGGAATAAAGGAGGAATATAAGATTGTCTTTCCCATATGCGCTTACCAATGCACTCTACGTTCAGAATTCAATATAGGAGGGATTTGATTTTGCTAAGTCACAAAATATGCATTAAGTTAAAAGAAAAAACAAACACACTCAGATGAGGTAATTTGTCAGAAACTAGAACTTCTGTGAAAGCGCAGGCCTGTTCCCCAAGCAAAATCAAGCTATATCGTAATGACAGGAGCTGCAAAATTCTGCAACTCTATGGCAGCATGTGACTAATACAAGACACCTGGTTTTGGCTGGGCTGAACATTTTAACAAGAAGCTGGATTTGCACCATAGGTCCTATCCTTTCACAAAGGTCAGGGCTGTCCTCAAAGAGCTCATCAAGAAAAAAAGCTGTTCTTTGTGATCAGCTTTGTTGCTAGGTTGAAGATCCTATCAGAAAAAGGGCTATTAGTGCTTGACAAATCAGCCTTCTGAATCCCTTTGGGTCACTCAACACATCATTTTGGGTAGATCCAACCTCTTATTGAATCCAATCAAGACATACTGTCAAGATTTCAGATTATTTGACATTTTGGTTAATGGTTTCTTTTCCCTTTGAGTTCCCATCTATTTTTAAGTGAAAAAAATACTGTTTTGAAATGGTACAAAGTTTCATTTCAAAGAGGTCAACCCCAAATGTTGCAGAATTTTCCATAACATAACGCAACATTTCAGAAATGTCAAATTGAAATGTTCCAGCATTTTCAAACTTTCGCTCCATTTGGGGGGTTGAAACTGTTTACCTCAGTTTATCCAAAAGCTCAAATAGCTCCAGTGCTGTGCATTTACCTTCACCTGACAAATCCAACATAACTTCAGTGAATAGGAGCCTCTCTGTTCAATCCTTTTATTAATGCTGTGATGGATAGCAGACGCTTGAAGAAAATCTTTGAGGAGAACTGAATGACCAACTCTTTCTAAAGTTTTCTCTGCTTTCCTTGCCAAGACTTTTAAGCGACCCTAACAAATATGTCCATGACCCGCAAAGCCCTTGGCATTTTTCTGGAAAGGGCTCTTCTTTTGAGTGTTTGGAGGTCCCAGACAAGAAGCTCATGAAATCGCTGGTCACCCTGCTGAGACACCTGGCCAGACATCCTTTGCAAAGTGAGTAGGATCCCTTTTCCATCTAAACGAATGGACGTGACACTAGGTGTAAACCTGGGAGTTGTTTATATGTTGCTGATTTGAAATGATCATTTTCCTCCCGCCTGCAGCCTAGTCTCTTTTCTTTTTTAATATGTATTGTTTGACATTTTTTTCTGCCTGAAACATTTATAAGGCATTATGCTTAAAAAATTAGGTTGATGAATGAGAAGAGACGGTTCTCCTAATACAGTCATTGACAGAAAGGCCAGAAGCCTTTTTTAAAGCGTGGAAGCTTGTCATTTGGCTGCTGTAAATTGCTCTGAGTAGCAAGATAGTAAAAAAAGAAGACAAAAATAGAGCAATAGATGACACTGAAGCAGAAAGCGTCCCAGCAAATACAGCATTGTGGAGAAATACAATTAAAGCATTACGAATTCCTCACTCATTTTAATGAGGGAACAAAGACTGTCTCAGAACTTATGCAGCTCACATGCTTCTACAAGACCTTTTTTTTGTAGGTGACAGATCTGTTATTGCTTGACGGGTGACCCTGCTGATATCACACTATGGTCTATAAAGATGATGTCCTCCTTTCATCACGCTGCAAGACTGAGACCACTGACATGGCATTAGTTGGTCTTGTCAATGGGTAGATCAGTCCTGGCCAATTTTCACTTTTCTTTGCCTGTTTTGAGCAGGGATTTTGCTTTTGTCTTGGGTCCTGGACTTGAAGGTGTCTGGAAGGATGTGTTAGAAGAACCGATATTTGAATACTTCTCAGACTCCAGATGTAGCTCTCTGCAGTGGCCAGCCGGTTGATGTGAGTGTAACTGTGGGATCATTGCAGGAGACAATCCCCAGTCGGCTGTGATTCTGCTTTCTGTGTTCATTATTGACAGCTGTACTAACAAGCTGTAACTTTGTGAGGTTGATTGTGCTCAAGCCAAAATGCCTGACAAATAACTTTGGGAACTCCAGCTGATCAGGTTGAACTCAAGGCACCTGCTTGAGTACTCAAAGCTACACAGAAGACGTGATACAATTACCGGAGCTTTGGATTGGTCTTCTGAGCCACTGGGAACCGTAGCGAGAGACACAACGGCCACTTTAACACCATCAAAATAGAAACTTCTCTTCCAGCTGACACATCGAGCTGAATGCACCACCCCCAAGAGAGAAGAACGTGGCTCCAACACCAATAGCCCTACTTCAGAGTAGCACTTAAGCAAGTCCATGATCCCCTTGATAATCAAGGGAACTGCCCTGCTTGGATGCCTAAGTGTTCATCTGAATCAAGGCTAAAAGAGTGTCTACTAGCTCTGGTTTCCAAGGTGTCTGTCCTGCACTAAAGCTGAGGCTTAAAGTGGATGCAAGGTAACTGGTGGTACCTGGCCTCTCCGTGGGGGTGAACCTGGGCCAGTCGTTCCACCTAGTCGGTTTGCTCAAAAGCGCTGCACTGGAAGGGAAAATTCAGCCCCTTTTGCCCTCGTCAAGGTAAGAACAGACCATTTCAGCTGACTTGGAAAGAACGTTTTTGTGCAAGTGGCAGTTTTAAGAGGGCTTTTGCCTTGCTGCCTTTCCCAGCCAGGCTGGAATCCAGCCATCTCACAGGAGCAGGATCGTAGCTGTGTCTGGAGGGGACACGGCAGACCCTTGACTCACAGCCCGTCTGTCCACATTCTCAGGGGAGGCTGAGCCATCTCAGAAGTCATCGTGATGCATAGTATTAAATCCTAGGATATGTTTAAGCTTAAAGGCACTTAAAAGTACCACCCGAGAGGCCATTGGTTCCATCATCATCCTAATTGTGCAAATAACCCCATTCGACTAAAAAAGTGTCTGATTTCCAGCCGGTTTACTGTCATATCCCAGGATCATGTTTCAGCCGAGAAATGAGCATCACATCTTCATTTCCAGGTGAAACGAATAAATGTATTGCATTGTTGTTGTTGTATATCTTGCAGACAAACAAAGCAGTAGCCAAGGGGGACTTCCACCACGCAAGCTCCAGCTCCCGGCGAGCGCTCTTCCTGGCTGTCCTGTCCATCACAATCGGAACTGGCATCTACGTTGGGGTGGCCGTGGCTCTTATTGCCTATCTGTCCAAAAACAATCATTTATGAGCCTCAGGAAAGGGGGAGAACCAGCCACCCGGCGCCTGCACTGCAGAACTCCCCGGCAGATCAGACTGCATGATTTTTCCAAAAAGATCAAGAGACAAACACCTTCTGGGGGCAGGTACAGGATAAGATGGGCTTGTGCATTACTGTAGGGTGGGAAGCTGGCTGGGGTGGGGGTAGTTCCACCATTTGTGATGCACAAGTCTTGCTTCTCTTCATGAACCCCCGTACAAGAAAGAAGGAAAGAAAGAGCGAAAGAGAGAAAGAAAGCAAAAGACAGAAAGAAAAAAAGAAAAAAAAAAAGAAAAGGAAGGAAGTTGGGGGAGGTCTGGAGAGGGGTGTTTTGCCTTTGCCTTCTTTGCAATATGGTGTTTACAAGCAGCTGGCAAACTGAGCTGTTCTCTTAATACCTTCTTGGTGACCTGAACTTTGCAGCCAGCATGAGCTTGTGCTTAGTTTGCTTGTTAAGCACGGCACTGAGATCTGGGAAAGCATGGACAGTGGCTGGTTCTCTGAAAGAGCAATATAACAACAGGAGGAAGAATATGTTTTCTTTTTTTTTTGAACGCAGGACTCATTTGCCTAAGAGTGAAGCAGAGACCTCAGCGTAGAATGGTATTGCCTACTCTTCTTGTGTGGGTAGGTTTCCATGGAGGAGAAAAGGAAATAAAAAGTATTTTTTCTTTCCTTTCCTTGTTTTTGGATTAAGATGTGACCCACAGGCCCACCCGATGCAGAACAGCTGAGGTTACTGCATGACTTGGCTCCGCAGACTGAGCGTGAGGTCGAAGTAGCATGGGATCTGTTGTAAAATTAATTCCTCCATCCAGTCACATTGTGATAACGGCACATTCCTGTGGCATATTGCTTATCTGGGTTGCTCCACCTTACCGTGGAGACCCGCATAGCAGTCAGTGCAAGAAACCTGGGGGAAAAAATGCAAACTGAAATACTAATCAAGTTTAAATTAAAAATCGTGGTAAAGCATGGGAATTAACCAGGGGAAGGAATGCTTCATACATTTCTGGGGTCCTGCTGATACACAGAGCAGTGAAGGAGACCACTCAGATTACAAGCTCACAGCTCATCCGTGGACCAGGGACACAGCATAGCAACGGAGAGACAAACGTGTCCCTCGATAAGCAGCGCAATGGTATGTTGTAAGGGAATTGAGCGTTGTCCTTATTTCACTGACTGAAATGATACATTTATTTTCTTCTTTACTCCTTCCCCACAGTCAAGCTTTTTTTTTTTTTTTTTTTTTTTGTCTTACAGATGTACCATTTCATCCCACCAAGGGTGTATCAGCATAGATATATATGTGTCTACATATATATACATACAGAGAGAGAGAGAAACTGATCAAAATAATAAGCATTTTATTATTCACTGCATTGTGGTTTACAAACATAATTTCTTTACCCAAGAATGTCATCAAAGACCTTTTTTTTCCAACTCTGTATTGTGTGTCAGCTTTGCTCTGGGACAGCTTTTTCTCCTGTTTTGGGGTTGGCATTATTTTGCTTTTAATTTAACTTTTTTTTTATTTTAGGGGGGAGGAGGACAAACACATCCAAAACTATTTTTCTGCTAGTTATACAGTTTATTAAAACACATGGTATACAGCTGCTGATGCTCCGTGTGACACTTTCTTTGGACGGATGCGAAGCGTTAGACTGAGTGAAACTTGCCCCAGTACCCCAAGTTCAGCTACCTGGAAAAGCACCCGTATGGACCATCCCATACTGTACCTGGACCCAAAAGCCTATTGCAGTCACTGACAGTTCTTTTTTGCATTGATTTGTTGGCCTTCATACTAAGCCGGGAGACTAGCAATGTCCTTCTAGTCATCTTCACCCATTCTCAGCCACTGCTAAAGTTGAGGTCCCAGTAAATGCAGTTTTTTGGCCAAGTTGCCGTATTAAGGTAAAGTCAATCCTGTGGGTCTTCCCCTTCAACCTTTTTTTCTAGCAACTGCCATGGAAGCCTCTTCCCTTTGAAGTGAGGCAGTGCTGACTGGGCAAGTTAGAGTCCCCACTGTATTTGCCCCAATGGGCAGTATCTGGGTTTGGGTAAGAAGTGAGGCACAAGAGCACAATCTGCTGCCTCCTTATTCTTCCAAGAAGATGCACAGGGTTTCCAGCTATGTTGCTTACAGCAGGCTCTCCAAAGCAGTGTGTCGTGGCTTTAAAAACCAACCTGGGATGTGTGTTGCAGTCCTTGCCTCACTTCCCCCTGGAAATCAGGCGGCTGTCACCACTTTGGTGCACATTTGCCCCATTTCAAACTGTTCTTCCCATTCAGGAAAAACGGGAAGTTTCTTTCTAGGTTGTTTTTAAGGGTGAAGTGTTGCTAGACTTTGACTATAAGGGATCAACTCACAGCAAAAGCCCCATGCTTTGCCAGCAGAGATCTCGTCTCACTGAGCCCACGGGTGACATCCACGCTGGGGACCGTGGGCTCTGTTCATCCATCACCACCTTGGGAGTCTTTGGGGGCCATATAAGCCCCATCCAAAACCCCAGACCTGAGCACCACACGTCAATAACTAATCCATTTGCTCAATAACCCAGATTTAAGGGTGTTTGGGTGTGGATCATCACAAGAAAGGAGAATGATGATTGGGATTCAAGCTAAAACTCGCAGGACACCACCCTACCCCTGTGTGAAGGCCCTAAATGCCGCAGCGTGTGAGATGTGCGGTGAGACCTGTGAGCACACGTTTGCTTTTGCAACACGCACGTGCCCAGTGAGCTTGAATTCGGGCAAGGTAACACATTTCAGTTAGGGCTTGGCTTTCACCACAGGCTCCTGTGCTTTGCTCCTGACACACAGATCAGCCCAAAGAACCACACAGCCAAGCTGTGTAAAATGCCCTTGCCTTATATCAGCATGATTTGTGGGGAATTAGCTCTTTCTCTCAAAGCCTGAACTTTGGAGCCCACAGTATTGAAGAGGAAACTCAGATTTTCCATTTAAAAAGAAAGGAACTAATATTTCCTAGCCCCGATCTGAATTTAACCTGGAGTTCCAAAAAATTAGAAAGCGAATACAGAGACTCTAAGGTCATTATACATGCCCAACAATAGTAATAATAATGCGATTTTTAAACCAATCTTGTGGTTAAGGGGTCTGCCTTATGATTTTTGATGATGGTTGTGCAGACTGAATATTGACCTGAGAGGCAAAAGCCAGCTCTCAAGCTAGAATAAACTTTCCCAGATGAGCAGCCTTAAAAATGCCCTAGAGGCCCTCGCGCCTGGCCTTAAAAATAGCATCCCAAGCTGAGGGGTGCAGGCTTGCATGTCTCCAGGGACCTCCAAGGGCCAGTAAAGAGGAGCAGCGCTGTGGGGAAGACCTGCCTAGCAAGAGCACTCCAGTGAGCATCACCTGGCTGAAAGTTGAGGATGTGCCTCTGTGTTGCCCATACTGGAGCAACCCACCGTGGGACTGGTATTTGGTGTGTGGCAGTCCAGGGGGGTAAGCAGGGAACCTAAAGGGAGTTTTCATCCTGGGAAGGTAGACCTGGGCCTCACTGCAGCCCAAAGTGGGGGTAAAGCTCCCGTTGATAGCTTTCATGCCTTATTATGGGTCCAGTTTGCTGAATATCTGCAGCACAGGTATTTACCCAGGGCTGTGTATCAGCCAGGAGCTGAACAGGGACCAGTCTCTCTTCCTAAGGTAAGTGATGTTGGCATGGCCCGCTGCAGCATCTCTGGCCACTAGAACAGATATAATCCTCTAAAGAAAAATCTATGGCATGAAGACTAGAAAGTGCCACTGACACCAGTGCTACAGTTTGAGCTTCTGCTGAGCAAGGACCTTGGAAGCTGCGTGACACAGGTTTTCTCCTCAGTGTCAGGAAGGTTCTGATGAAGGAAGAGGAAATTTGAAGGAAATGCTGCAGAGGTAGCATTTAATTCGGGGTTTTCCTCAGGTCAGGCTTTGGTGTTGCCGTATGCCGTGATGTGGCTGAAGCAGAGGAACCGCCTCTGTGCAGGAGCATCTGGTGGAAGAGCATGAAAGACCACGCGAGAAGGACCACGGGTGCGCTGGTGCCGTCTCACAGCCTGCAGGAGGATGCATTTCCTAGGAGGATTCTTTTCCTGCAAGAGGATCTTCTTCTGCTCAGTCTGCAGTGGGCTGCCAGGAGCTGCTAGAGCATTTCAGCCGCTGCGTTTCTAACCGTTGGTTCTCCAAACACTGTCCACGTCACCTCACTGCACCCGACTGAGGAGGCAGCTATAAACTACCGCCCGTCTGAGACACCGAAGCAGCCTGTTGGCAGAGACAGACTTTAGGATCTATCTTTGCTTTACCTGTGCCCCTGAAACAAGCTTTCTTGTAGGTTTGCGGTGTGTCCTGGGCCAGCAGCATCAGGTCAGCACACTGGTGGGGCCGTCCTGGCAGAGAGGGGCTTGACCCTCACGGGGCTGGAGGAGCAGAACGGTGACTGGGGTGACCTTGCAAAGACGTATGATTTCACGAGAAGTCAGTGCGCATTCACACACACACAAGGACCATCAAACGCTTTCAGGTTTGCGTGTGTACGTGGCCTCTCTGAAGAAAGAGAGGCTTACCCCGATTTTGGGTGTGCTATATATCTCGCCATCTGCAGTGATACTCCTGGAAGATGCCAGCTGTGGAAATAAATTTTTCTATTGCATACCAATACCTTTTTCCCCATCAACTTGGGAGATGTGTGAAGTCCTGCCATCCTGATGGGCCCAGCTAGAAAATGCTGAGAGAAACGTGTTTTGGGCTCTCATAAGATACCTGAGAGCAAGAGGAACAGTGAGAACCAAAGGTAAAAGTGATGCCTTGGGCTGCCTATAACCTTGTTTGATGTTGATGAAAACCTTAGGCTGGCAAAGTCAGGAAGCAGCTTTTCAAACAGACTTGGGGGGATTTCTAGCCTTTTTCAGCAGCAGAAGGGAGGAGGGTCTGTGTGTAAATGAAATCACAAGTCCCTGTTGCTTAAGCTGGAAACACAGCTCTGAAACTGGGCAGCCATGTGAAATTCATGGCCTTTTATTCACAAAGAAGAGCCTGTGTGACCCACGCTGCAGCTGAAACCACACTACCATCTTTTGCTTTCTGAGTACCAGCTCCAAACTGCTACAGGCTATGGGATGACAAGTGCTCCACTGATTCAGATGTATCAAAAAATAAGCTGTCGTGTTACCTTTCCACATATAAAGGCCCCACCTGTCTTCCCCCAGCCAGAATAAATCTGGCATAAACTTCCTATTGTGTGCTCAGGCAAATTTGGCAGAAAGACCAGTATGTGCATCTGCCTTACGCAGATGATGCTGGTATTTCTGAGTGATGCCACAGCGTACAAACCTGTATGAATTGGGAAATCACAGTCAGATGGAGGAATATCTTCATAAATTGCTATAGCAATTACTCCTGCTGTTTAGAGCCATACTATTCAAGACTGGCTATAAAATGTTGTCAGCAATTGTTGAACTATGAAAGCACTCTGCAGACGATCATTATTCATTGTTGGCTGCTTATTGCTGATGGTTATTCTCTGTTGAATAACCCCTGCTTTGGGAAAGGAAGGGTTGTGTGACCAGGGAGGAGAGACAGGGATCCTACATCTGCTGTGAAGGATGAATTGGAAGAAGTCAGGAGGAAGTAGTGACAGGTAAAGACAGACCCTTGAAAGCTTACTTATCTATAGAGGGACACCAAGAAAATGTCTCTGGCTGCTTTCCCTTTTCAAAGCAGCTTTTTGAAACTGAGTTAACGAACATACCTGTCACTCAGTTCAGCTTGAACTTGCCCCTTAAACTTACCTGTTATTCAGAAGCTATTGCTCCTTTTACGCTCTCTCCAGGCTTAAAGGCAACTTTATTTTTAATAAACATCACTTTTGGGGTAGCAGAGTGCTCCTCCCTCCTGTGTTTGGACACAGGGAGATCCTGTTTAGTTTACAAAAGAGCTTTGCCATCCAGAGAGAGAGGAGAGAAGCCAATCTCCCAAAGACTACAGCTGCCACATTGCTTCCCTCCCTTTCTGAAGTGAGACCTTCATCCCATATTGGCTCAGTCAGGAGGTGTCGAAGAAGTGGCACTGATATCTTTGCCAGATGACAAGCTGTAGTGAGAGCTAAGATTTACTACAAGGAAAAAAAAATCGAGCTGTAAAGTCCAGGGTCAGAAGGTTCCAACTTAATCGTATAATGTAGGATGTCATTGTGGATTAGCCTCAAAAGATGCATGGGAAGTGCTGGAGATTCACTGAGAGGAAAGAAAAAAAACCCTCTGTGAAAGTCTCAGAACTCAAGGGAACAGAGAGAGACTCTCAGCAAATAATGTGCTGGGTCAGAGACTAATTACACATTACATCTGCCATCTGATGGAATTTCATATCCCCCTGATACCTCCGTTGATTCTCAGCACCTTCATTTGGGAATCTTCCTAGCTGAGCATTTTTGATTGCTCTGTCAGTCTGGAAAGAATTTCTCCCATCTTCCACTCAACACCCACCGTACGGCTACCTTGCAAGAGCTCCCTGCTGAGGCAAGAAGAAGGCACAGCAAGGCTGCCTGGGAGCATCCTTGTACACCAAAGCTGGAACAGACACCAGCCTGCCCGTGGCAGTGGCAGTGGCAACCACCATCTCTGGGCTTGCTGCCATGCACCCTTCACAGCTTGGGAAACGCTGCAAAGAAAATTCACAGGCCGCCAACAACCTGTTGGAGAGATCCTCTGGAATCTCCCCTTAATTTCTTCCCGTGTCAGTGCATACAATGAGGGCCGGCCGGAGGGTGTTTCTAAGCTGAGGGACTTTTTCACTTGGTAACCATTTTCAGCAGAACTTGACGGAGGGTGTGGATGGCTTTAGTAAAATTAAGTGCCTATAAACTTCACAGTAAGGAGCGGTGCAACAGAAGACATGTACCCAGTCACTGCCCAATCCCAGAGAAAGGGCACAAAGAGAGAGTGCACTGTGTATTAGACATCAGAGAACACACACTCAGGCTGCTAAAAGCCCCAACCGGTGGTGGAGCTTCTGTCAGAGTGCATGAGAGGCCGTGATACAGACAGTCTGCAGGAGAACAGGTTTCATTAGTCTCAGAGGTCATTACACTTGCCTGTTAGCAGCACGAGGCCACAGGGTGAAGAATCGCAGAAGGGCTGCACGTAGGAAACCTTGTTATGTGTCTGGTTCCTTCAGGGCAAGATGTGGTCCAAGTATTGGGCTCAGACAACCTCAAATCCGAAAGAGATTTGAAGACAAGAGGCAGACATGGAGATGGAAACAAGAACAGTGTCAGTTTTCTCAACTAAACCAATCCAGCCCTTTTCAGCATCCCGCACCAGCTCTGCTTTCTGTATCAGGCCAGCACGAAGGGTGCTCTTTGCTGGCTGCGTGGCTTTGCACAAAGCTGCTGCGTTACCAACACGGTGTGGTTCCTCAGACAGTCTGATCGCTGCAGCCCATGGTCCCGCTTCTCTTCTGCAACACAGAACGTCGGCTTTTGCTTCAGACATCACGGGCAGGACTCGGTGTTGCAGACACCGGGATCACAGCTGTGTCAAGGGAATGAAAGCAGGAGCTGCCAACACTGTTACAGTTTATGGTGATATGGTGAGGACAACATATGTCTCATATTTATTGATCATGAGGCAGGTCTGGTGACCCTGCTGCATGCAATGGTCAGAAGGTAGGTGTTACTTCTTCATGCCACCACATTTCCCTCTTTGGACGTGTCCAAGTGTACTTATGGCAGGCTGCTCTAGCCATTTCAGGGTATAGCTGTCTGTGGAAGGAGCAGAGGAGTGGGAAAGGGCTCTGGGAGGCAGATTTTATGAGGTGGGAGGTAGGAGAAAATCTGTCGTCTACTACATCCAACCTACAATTGCACACAACCACCATGCTATGTGCACAGGGAGAAAGCCACCTTCTCTTGTCCAGTAACTCTACGGTGGGCTATTTTGCTGTGGTCAAAACCCTCCCTCTGCAGACTTTCCTGACAAGTAACAGATTGTGCTTGTGCAAAGGTAAAGCATCTGAAGTGATGCACCAGGTGGGTTACAGTAGCCTTCCCTTCCCAACACAAGGCCAGGTATTTGCATACCTCTCAGATTCAATTTGTCCTTCCAGAAAACTCAGAGGTGTTCCCCCTCTTTCAGACTCATGCCATTTTTTAGTCAGTGCCATATATGTACACATACATGTGCATACATATACAGACACATACATAAACATACATACACGTACACATACGTATCTCATATATATGTATATGTGAGATACTGAACAGAAAGACATGGGGAAATCAATCGACTTGTTCTCCGTCAAGGAGGATGCTGCAGTGGATTTCAACAGAAAAAAACCAACAATACTGATCAATAATCATCTACAAAATGGACAACAGATCATGAGAGCTAGCCTTTGCTGCTTCTCTGCTATATGCTTTTGAGTCAGCTCTTTGCTGCTTTTTGCTCCCTACCACCTTTGCCCAGTGCATCTTTTGCTAGCATTGGACGGGGCCAAGCTGATGGTCATACATGGAAGTGGTACTGACACATCCTTAGCAGCATGCTGCCCACTGTTTTGTAGAAGAAAGGACCTGACCCCCCAGAAGGCAGGTCTTGATCCAGCTTGGCCATGGATTTCCTCTATGTGTTTAGATACACCTTAAGAGAGTCTGTACTGCCCTCCAGGGACTAGCAGCTCATCTGAGCTGTCTGCCAACTCTCTGGAGTCATCTGAAATCTCTAGGAATTAGAGATGGTGGTCTGCATATAGGACCATAGAATAACTCAGGTTCGCAGGGACTTCTGAAGGTCTCCACTCTGGCCTCCGGCTCGATGCCCTGTGCTTCTGCCCCCAGACACCTTGGTGGCCTCCACTGGACTCACTCCAGTTTGTTCCTCTGTCTCTTGTACCGGGGAGCCCCAGACTGGGAGGGATCTCACCAGTCCCAAGTAGAGGGGACTGTAATCACTGTAATCACTCTAATCACTCCCCTCACCCTGCCGGCTGCACTCTTTGCTGATACAGGCAGATGACCTTCTGTGTTGCAGGAGCTGCTGCGGACTCCTGGTTACCTCCCTCACACACTTCACCAGACTGGGTCATTTTTGCCCGGAGGTAGGACATCACATTTGCCTTCACTGACCTTCACAATGTTCATATCAATCCATTTCTCCAGCCTGTCTAGGTCCCTTTGAAAGGCAGCTCTGCCCTCCAGCATACTGCCTGCTTCCCCAACCTCTTATCTTCCACAAACCTGCTGCGTGCCCCACAGAAACTACGTTTTCCCTGTGCGAATCAAAGCAAAAAGACAAAAAGCATGTTGGCTTGACCACCATTTTTGCAGGTGCTCTTCTGGAAGAAGTTGCAACTCTTCTCTTTGAATTTCCTCCAAACCAAAGGACAATATGAGAACCCAGGGGACTGTGATTGACTCACATTTAGAACTGGGGCCATGTTTCTTCATTCTGTCCTAGAATTAGTTTATCCAATATATTTTAAGAACACCTATTATAGTCCTGGCATATTCATTATTTTCTATTCATCTGAGACATACCCAAGAGGCGAGACAGATCACAATAAATAAATAAATGCTCAAATGAGCCAATACACAGGCTAAGTAATATAGATTTTTCTTTCAAAAACAGATTCATGAAGCAACAGCTTGTATTATTACTAAAGTGCTTTGGTTATGAGCAGCTTAACAGCCATGACAGAATAACAGCCTCATCAAGGAAGTGAGCCATCTTGGAGACCAGAAAGAACATACGTACAGCTGCTACACTGCTACATAAAGAAAGTAGCATGCACGGAAAAATAACTGTGGGACAGCCAGCAAGCAACTGGGGCTCGAAGAGACTCTCTCAGAGGTCTCCAAAGCATGGGTATGGTCACACAGCATTGTGTTCAACCACCTCCTTGGGCCACAGCCAGCGGGTCTGGGGGGGTCCCCAGCTGTGACTAGCAGAGGTGGACTAGTCAAACAAGAATATCTCACATGAGAGGTTAAAATAAAATGATCTGTAGAAAAAAATCACCCCCATCCCCATTCAAGGTAGGGCAGGGCCTTTCTTTTCCTCTTGGCCTCCATCCAACAGCTTTCTGTGTTGCAGCAAGGTCTGTACAGTCCCTTGGGGTTGGTAGAAAATTCTCCTCTTGTCTCCCATGGTGAAGGTCTGGCTCTGCACGTCACTCTCTCTTTCTTTTAGCTGCATCCTCGTTTGGGTTGGCTGCAGATTGCTGGCTGTTCCGCAGCTGTGCAATGCTCTGTTGCTCTCAAGGAAGCTGCAAATTCCTTGATCCGTGGCCCAGTAAAAAGGGCATTTCCCTCCTGCTCGCATGCCCTTTTGAGGAACAGTGAATTTCATCAGCTACAGCTGCTAACCTGCCAATCCAGGTGTGATGAGAAGCATCCTAGAACCAGTGTCCTGTCACCTGTATCACCCATAGCCAAACCCCACGGCATGTCTCTGGGGCTCCATCCCCTGGGTGACAGATACAACCCCTGTTTAGATTAGGGACGGGAGCAAAACTTCTATTCCAGTGCTTGGTGGTCCATCCCTGAGGAAAAAGTGACTATGAACTGCTGCACCATTCTCTTTCCTCAGGATCTTCTGACACACGTGGTTAAGGCAAAACTCTACCAGCATCACTGTGGGAACGGTGATCCCAAGAATTTTCTGTCACTACTGTTGATTTCTACTCCCCTGTGAAACACTGGGAAGACAGAAGGGGTTAACCTGTTGGATTACAGTCAGAAAGCTGGGAATCCCAAGTCCCAGTTCCCTGTGCCCCTGAGGAGTGGTCCCAGGGACGATGGGCTCCAGTAGCTCCAAGAAACTCCTGTGCCACAGGTATGCAAGGAACAAATGTTGTCCGTAGCCAACGGCAACCCACAAAACTGAACCATGAAATAAGTAAGCCAAACATCTCATGAAGGCTGAACACTTGCTTACATGCAAGAGGAAAAGACCTTTTAAGATGACACCTAACAGTGGCACTTCTGGAAACAGTCGATTAAGTAGAAGCTGCAGAAAAAGTCATATCAGACAGTAATTAGCTGACCTGAGCCTTGAGAACAATGATTGGCATTGAATCTGGTAGCAGGTTGGAGTACTGCAAATTCTTGTTATGACAGCTTCCCTCATCATATCAAAGCTGTGGAGACCTTCTCTAACCAAGAAAGGAGACAGACATGAAAATGCAGGCAGTCCTTGGTTCAGCAAATTGCTCAATAAAGTTTTACATCTTCTGGTAGAGCGATGCACATATACAACTTGTTGCAAGGCTCTTTTCCATTCTGGAGGGTCGGCAAACACCTCGATAAACCACTGTCTATTACGTTATACGGGCCTGTAGAGCATTGCTCCTACCCTAAATGCTATACACAAATATATCTGTTTCTCTCATTTCTCCATATTTTTGCAGGATTCTGGAAAGGAACTGAAATTAGTCTACCCATTATGACCTTGTCCTCACCTTGCTTTATTATTTCATTTGATTAATTAGTTTACTTGACCATTTCTGGACCCTTGCCTGTGAACTTGTAGCAGTAACTTTTGAGCAGCCAGTGACTTGTTGAATCATCAAATAAAAAAGGCCCAGGCAACATCACTTTTCCTGCCACCCTCCAAGAAAGGCACCTGCTGGCATACTCTTGGCACACAGCAGCAATTAGGGCTGGTCACATTGTCTAATCATTTTATGTTTGCTTAGAACATTTTCCATCAGAAAATGCCATTTAATCAAAAGGCTGCAGGAAGATGTTGGTTTCAAGGACATTTTATAATTGAGAAAATAAAAAGCGAAACACTTTCACAATGGCAGAATATTTCACACTGACCTTTTTGAGATGTAACACAGACTATTTTCCTTTGGAATTATTTGTCTCTAAAATATTTGATGCTGATCAAACTGCAGTCCAGCTGGCAAGAGCTCGTCTTGAATTTTCTTTTAACTGAAACTTTGCTTGACAGATCCAAACCGAAATTGTTAAAAACATTTTGTGTGTTTACTTTTTTTTTTTGAGGGAACTGCCAAAATGCAATATTTTGCTTTGTTTCGAGCTAGAAACAGATGTTCAGATTGCAATATTACCTATCACATAGGAATGGGAATCCCATTCCCAGATTTTTATACTTTGTTGGTCTGTAGAGAAATTCTCTCTGGCCCCGTGAAGAACAGCGGTCCTAAGCCCTCTGCATTGAGTAATCTATCCTTAGAAGCACATACTCCTCTTTTTCTGCCGTGAAGATAATGATTGCGGAGCTGAAGCGTTAGACGCTCTAGCAGACCGATGCAGAGATGCCCTCCTGATATAGTCAGGCAGAAAGAGGACATGTAAAACATGTTGAACCAACACAGACACGGTTGCGCCAAGAAGAAAGCAGAGCACGTCCCGAGTCATCTATGTCAGATCCCGGCTCTGCTGTGTGCCCCTGTTTGGGGAGCTGGGTTTCTGCTATGGCCAGCTGCAAAGGCAGACCTGACTGCTTTTACTCTCCTTGTGCCACCGCGGTGCAGACCGCAGGACGGTCTCTTAACACCTCGCATTGTGCATTAAGCCGTGGAAGGGAAACGAAGGCAGCGCAGCCGGCGGTGGGACCCAGCCACACGGCCCGGGCTCAGCCTGCGCCCGTTGGGGAGACAGGCAGGGACTCAGGAGGGAAAGAAAGAGCAACGGGGTGAGATTCTCGGTCGGTGGAAGACGTAAAGGGGGACTCGGGCTACTTCCAACCCAAAACACGTCTTGAGGTAGCATCAGCTGACCCCATTCAGCAGCAGTATGAGGGAAGCACTGAGAAGGCTCCCCACGCCAGGATCTGGCCTCCAGGAGTATTTATTTACTTCTGCCTGGGAAAGACTCCCCAGTGCGTGCAATGGCAGAGCCTCTTTTCTTGCTATCATATACCTTCCACAAATTTCCCCTACCCTAAAGACTCCCCAGGTTTGAAGGGGAGGACCTAGCCCTGCCAGCAGGAGCCTGACAGTGATCTCTATGGGGAAAAGGCTCTAAGCTGACTCCTTTGGTTATGTCCTCCTC
Source organism: Buteo buteo (assembly GCF_964188355.1). Classification (NCBI taxonomy): domain Eukaryota; kingdom Metazoa; phylum Chordata; class Aves; order Accipitriformes; family Accipitridae; genus Buteo; species Buteo buteo. Next base: position 1,589,173 of record NC_134182.1, on the reverse strand, counting down.
ATCTACTCTTCTCCTTCCCCGGTCTACCCTCACAGAGGCTGCTCCCACACATCTGCAGCGAAAACAGAAGCTCAGAGAAACAAAACCTCAGTGCTGGTCAATGGGGCTCATGCTGGACAGAGCTGGGACCTCACGGCACCGAGGACACGGAGGAGCAGCTCCACACTGGTGCTCTCAGAAGAGAAGCTGCAGGCACCGAGACATACGCTCCCTCTGTGCAGCCCACGCTGCCCAGTCCCCTGGTTCCCATCCAGCCCTGACATCAATCTTTTTCTGCAGGTTAGACACAACGCCTTCAGCTGATCTGGCTCTGCAAGGTCAACAGCCTTTTTGCTCCCTTCAGGATCTCTCCAGGCCCTGAACTCTAAACACTTGCAACTATCTGCTAAGCTCTCGTGTTGCTCAGGAGCTAGTTCAGCATCCTTAGAGCTGAGGTGAAGATCACGCCTGTATCTCTGGGGCCTTGTACGGCAGCAGAACGTGGAACTCCTGTTGGACTCACTCGGGGAAAGGGATTCCTGACAACCAGCTTCAGCCCAGGAGGGCTGGTCTCTGCTGACTCCCGCCGTAGTTAATAGAGAGAAATCAGTGCCCCCTGAGGGCAATTCAGAGCAAGAGATTAATGCTCTGAATTACATGTTGGAGGGCTGTGATTCTCTGCTGGCTCGAGAGGAAGCCTTGTGAGACATACTCTCGTGTGCTCAAGTTGGGCTCCGTGTGCCTGCAGCACCATCAGGATACTTACTCTCATTACCTATCACCCGTGCCGTAGTCCTACCTAAGTCCCATGCCCACGTGCGTTTTCAGACTGTTCTTCCCACCACATATGCCTGGGTCTTCCTATTCCAGCCATTTCTGCAGCTCAAAACTGCCTCTGCAGCACTGCAGTGACACGGAGATTAGTGGGAGCAACGGGTTAGGAGCCCATTCCCAAATTCCCGTACCAAGGTGCTGCTGGCACGCTGAGAAAGGTACTGAAATGCCATCACTTGTCGTCATCAAGGGATTGTCAGCTGGGAGGCAGCTTCGGAAGGTCCCTTTGGCTGAAGGTACTCTGTGCGTGCTGCTGTACGGGCCCTTCATTTAATTCAGCACCAAAGCATAGGAAGAGGCATGAGCATTTGGGAGGGACTCGGGGCACGGTGTGACAGGTCAAAGTGAAGTATCTTCCAAGAACTGAGCAGCAGGGTGATGACTGTTGCCTAGAGGACCTTCTAAGATTGCATTTTTTTGTTTTCCTTGGCAGGGGAGTTCTCTTGAAAATCAATTTCCTGTTATTTTCACTTCTTCCCTTATCCATCAGCACATTAGCTTTTCTTCATTCTTCCTTGGCTTTCCTCACCACACACACTGTTGGCCAGCTTATTCATCTGGAATCTGCCATTTGCTAACTGATCTGATTAGAGTTAATTACTAATTATTTGTATTACTACAACCCTGATGTTATACGCACCATGGGAATATAATTTAATTACAGCACAATATCAATCAGATGCATAAATTAAAATGTTCACATTTTAATATGAGCCCATTTTCTATTTTCAGTTGTATGAGCTGCCAAGCTTGGAGGAGAAAAAAGCTGTTGCTCCAGGCTGTTGCGCAGTGAGAGATGGGCAGTTCTCCCAAATCAGGTGGAGGAATGGGGGTCACAGTTCCCAGCTGTGGTTACCTTTAAGAAGAATTCTTTCTAAAAGGATTTTTAACAAGAAAAGCTGTGATTTTACACCATTTAAGTTCTACAGCGTCTAGCAGCAAATAGTCTAACTACACGGTCTATGAACAGGAGGGAAACCAGAGCACTGGCCTTTCTCTTCTAGCTGTCAACTTTGAGGAGCCTTTATGTCTGTCTACAAGGGATACCACACACTTTTGCCTGACATGGTGTTGTGGTTTAATCCAGAGGCAGACACATCTACAGCACAGCTCAGGCAGGGACCAGGGACCCAGGCCTGAGTTTAAATGGGCTCCTGGCTCATGGGCAGGGTGCATGAGTGGAGGTCCCTGCTCAGCACCATTAAGGTCTATTAGTGCCCTTGGGGCTCTGACGGTAGGAAAACAACTATTTCTGCAAGCAGAGGCTCAAAACTGCAGTTATACAGGGATGAAAGCAAACACTGCAGCACTGGTAGTGTCAGACATCCCTCCAGAGACAGGAATTTCCAAACCTGTAACGCTCCTTGACTTGAGTTCCTAAAACAGAGCCATGAGAAAGGAGGGGTGCAGCAGCATCCCTGCAGCAGCATCCCTGCAGGCAAAAGCTGTCAGACAGGCAGGGTAGGCAGGAGCAATGCCAGCAGATCCAGGGATATGCTTCTGATTACAAGTTGCCCAGCAGAAGTGGCCCAAATTTGCCTAAAAGTCCTGAGCCAGGTGGTTTCTGGCTTGTCTGTCTCACCCCTATCATCACTCTACCAGAAGTTACCGTGTGACCTTCTACCATGCAATGCAAGCGGTGCTGTGACCACGTACCACCTTTGAAACACCTAACACCAGCCAGCCCACAATTCCTGCACACACCTTCCAACCAAAACCGGGCAGGGGCAGCGGTCTTCCCCCAGAGTTCCTCCACTAGCAAGCTATTTTGGTAGCTCCTTCAGAACATACCTTTTTGCAAAAGTTTTTGATGACCAAATTCCAGGCAGGCACTGCTCTTTATAAACATCAAATCTCTCATGGTAATTGTTTCTTCTCCAGGAGGCCACCAGACCTGAGATCCACCGAGATTTAGGTGTTCTTTCCCATCCCAGCTCAGGTCCAGCACCGCAGCAAAGGCTGGTGGCGATAAGAGACTTCCCAGCTGCGTGGACTGCCTGGGAGAGGTGCTTTGGCTCGGTGGAACCAAAGATGCTGACCACACGACGGTGTGGGTGGGAGTTTCTTGCACGCTGGTTTGCAGGTAGTCTGTGACACCTCCTGGGGCAAGGTTGCTTTTCTCAGGTTTGCATTTAAACCCACGCACGGGACAAGCTGGCTCAACAGCCGTCATCCACAGGTGAATGGGACAGTTCGGTGGCTCCCTTCCTAACCACGCTTTTTGGACCCAAACTCACAAGTCAGAGAGACAGCTAAAGCGGGTTCCCAGCTTCTCCTGGGAATGGGGCAGCCTTTGCAATACTCGGACCCCATCTGCAGCCAGTCTGCTGAGAAATGTGGGAACTCATCCCTTCCAGAGGACTTCCATCGATGGTTTGCTTAGGGAGTTATCAAATCTACTAAACCATATGAATACCAATTTACCTTTATTGTATATTGCACTGTTCATGTCTATTGATGAAAGTGGCTGTGGAACAATACCAGGTAATGAATATATTGAACAGAGCAGTAGATATATCTGGAGTGTATAACTAGATTCTGCTTTGACTGTTCAATTTTTCTGCACAAGCGTGGGAGTGCAGCATGCATTCACCATGTACAATAGAACTAATACCAAGAACTGCCTGTTTGCAACCTTTGTTACCTCTGGAGAATTTAAAAATTGAGTGAAGGGAAATGTACTTTTGTTTGTAGAGTGTCAGCTGAGTCCTTATGAATTTCAAAAGCTCAAACACAGGCAGGACCTGAATTATCAGCATCTCCTGCCTCCAGAATTCAGTTTTTTCTTTATTCCTCTGTGGCTGTTGATTTCCTCCGCTGTTGCTGACATGGGTTGCATCAGCAAGAAAGCTTTGAATGCACCAGCATGGAGCTTGGCTAGCCAAACACGCAAACCATGATACCTGTAGGATACAAGTGCCTGGCAAGAAATAGTTTGCTCCGTGCAAGTGTGCGTCAACCATGATACCTTGTTTTCTTTGGTTTTCAGAGGGGTTTTTTTCAATAACAAGTTTTCTGTCCTTTGGATCAAAATAATTGCATAAAAACATGTTCCTCTGTTATGAAAACAGAGTATTTCCTGAGCTGCTTCCACTTAGCTGGAAAGCCATTTGCCACTGAGCAGTATTTAGATGCTCATCTGTCCTACTCAGCCAGGGAGCTCATGGCCTGGGTTCTTCCTGCTATTCTTGGATTACATGAGCCACTCAAGCAAAGCAGTACAGAAAAAGATCCATTTGCTGCCACGTCTCATCGACCCCAGGAAGGAGGACAAACAGGCTCTGCCTTCCCTCCTCTGAGACAGAGATAGGGAGAAGCATATTTGGGGAGGAGGACAAAGCAATATTTCCCACCCCCAGCCTGAGGAAGGGATGAAGAGGAGGCTTTGGGGGCCATGCTCACAGGAGGATAAGGAGAAAAAAGGAGAGGGGATGGGCAGGACCAAGGGCACAGCCTGCACTCTGTCCTTGGGACAAGCACCTCAGTCCCTTTAAAGATTCCAAATAGCCTCAGCGGGGCTTGTATCAGTTTCACACTCCCACCACCAACCTGAAGTAAGTCACATCACTTAAGAACCCAAGGTACCATTATTTAGGGAAAACAAACAAACAAACAAACAAAAGAAGCTTAAAGACAGCCATGTAATAGCGGGGCTCTAGGAATTTTGAGTAAACCATCTAGTATCAGACACAGGGAGAGCGGTCTTACTCTCCAGCCATCAGCTCTGTGGTGAAAACTGCAGGGAGCTTCTGAGCATCCTTATATCCTGAATGCTACAAATTCCAAAGTTAAAACAGCCCACACTTGCAGACGACTTTGAAATGCTCGTTTTTATTTCCATGCACTCACGCTAACTGCTTTTGCTCTTTAAGATAATGGCTATTCATCCCAACACTATTTTGTAAAAAGCCAGTCATAGGAGGCAATCTTCTTATCTCCTAGGATACATAGGTTTTGTCTGAATATGATAAGGCTACAGAGAAATTAATTTATTCTCTTGAAAAAGTCTCTCTTTCTGTGTATATATGTATGTGTGTATATATATATATATGTATGTATGTATTTTTAGCTAATGAAAAAAAAGTACAAAGTTAGTTTAAAAATTCAGCTAACAGCATTATATGGTTTTATGCAGAGACAGAGCTTTTCAGCTCCTGCTAATTAGCATATCTCTGACTCTGATGGAGCAGTTTAAACTGGCTGAAAACCTAGCCCAAAAAAAAGTGGCATTTAATTTTCTAACTTAATTTCAAACTGCAAATGGAAGTCTCTTGTTAGGTTATTTAATTTTATTTTAAAATGCTGAAGGACTGTTAGGGAGTCATGTTTTCCAAAATAAGGGGCTGCAAAAGTTCCTGAGACAAGGAGGTTTGGTTTTATCTTGATGCCTTCATGCTTTGCTTCTTAAAGAAAAAAAAAAAAAAAAGACACAGGGAACTGAAGTTATTGAGGATAAAGCTTGAAGTGAAGATAACAAACAGTAAATGCCACACAAAATAAGCAGAGCATGGCAAAAGAACTGTCAAAGTTGCCTTCTACAGATCCCTGAAAAAAAAAAAACAAACAAAAAAAGAGAAGTTTTTGCATCCTTACCTGTTTTTTCTCTGTCATCTACATGGTGTTCCATTGTGCCCAAAAGTTATACTTCTCAAAAGCCTGCCAAAATAAAATGTTTCCCTAACTTCCACCAAGCTTTCTCCAACTTTGGAGCTGCCAAGTAATCCTGTTCTCAGTCTTAGATACATCTTCAAAGTTTAGATACTTGAAATCATACAGTTCACCATGATTTTTGTTGCAAAACTTCAAACTGCATGAAAATCTGGAAAACCTTCTGGTACAACTGAGAGCAGCAGAGGGGAGCATGGACAGAACCGCCCACCGAGATCTGAGTGCTTGGTGCTGTGTATGTGTTTAGTAGGGACCGTATCTTCCTCTAAACATACAGGAAAAGCAAAATAGTGATGGATCCAAGGATTTAATACCTTAGCATAGTAGGTACGGCTTGGAGGCACCAGTCACAGATACACTTTTCAGAAATATGAAGTTTGAAACTGAAGTCTCCTTCAAACAGGAGGCTGATTCAAACAGCACCCAGCGATACCTCCGTCCCCGTTCCTGCGGTGAAGAGCAACCGGCTCTCTGATTGCTGTGGGGACTCCCAGGTGCAGCTCCCTTCCCAGCAGTATTTTTAGCACTTCCTAAGCACGTTAGCGTCAAAAGAAGTCCGTCAAGAGCCTACCTGGATGAGGTGTCCAGCTGGGCTGCAAATCTTCTGGCGGGCACTTCCAGAAGTATGTAGTAGCCTCCTCGGCACTTAGACACCTTGAGGCTCTGGTCCTCAGTCTCAGGAGCCTGGAAAACAGAGACTCCAAAGTCACTCAGACTCTGCTGTAAAACATCACCCTAAAGTTTCCCTCCTCTGCTTTACTACTCATATGCAACACATAAACAAACAAGCTGCGAAAACTTCCAGTCAAGCCAATTCCACTATAAAAAGCAGTAAAGTACATGGCGAACACGCTCCTATTCCCCCACCTTTCTTTGACGCTGTTGAAAGGTCATAGAGGTCTGGCTGTGCAAAGTCAGTCGAGGAGTTGCTCCACTGCCCAGTTTCTCAGTATTGCTGCCAAGAAAACAAGCAGAACTGCAGTTGTTTTGGTTAAACCATGCCGTTCTGATGCCAAGAGAAGCTGCAAATTAGCTAAGCCTCATTCAGAGGAAATTTATATCAATTTTCCGTCTCCCATGAGATCTGTCTGAGCAGTTCCAGCTACATGAAAAGGATGTTTGGCCGATAAATATTGTGAGACAAGGGCCAAATGGAGCTGGCTGAGGCACCAGGTGAGGTGGTGGGAATATCTTCGATAACGCAGGCTAGCTGGAGTCGGGCCAGGCTTTCACCCTGGTTGTAACAGCTGCCATATGCGAACGCGGCGAGGAGCAGACCCTGTGTCAGAGTCGCTAAAGCAGATAAAGCACTTAAAAAAGAAGACATGAGCTACTGCACATCGGCAGCAGCGTAAAAAGCTGTGGCAGATGTTGGGGGGGGGGGGGGAAGAGGGATGTTCCCAAGCAAGGACAGTCTCCAGGTTTGCTCACACGTGGTGGTAGATACAGTATGAATACTACATCTATATAGATGTGGATATCAATACAAAACACAGCTTGGCTGCTGCAGGTATCCCCCCCACTGCCTGAGGGTTAAGGGGAAAAGCTGCATCTCTTGTGGTGGTGACACCCAGCTCTGATGTACTTGGCCACCAAGGCTGGCTGAAGACAGGCACGAAGCATTTAACAACAGAGACGACTAGTGATTTGGAAAGAGTTGTAAATAAAAGGTCAGTCAAGGAACTTTAATTCACCTGCAGCTCTGTTTCCCAAATTAGTCTTGGGAAAGGTGGTTCAAGTTGCAGTTGCTGTGTCCAAAAGATGAACGAACAGGACGCCAGAGGTTGAAGGCAGGTTGTTTTGGAGGTGTTACCCACGAACATCAGTCTTTTCCCCTCCCTCTGGCTCCACTCTTCCCACGGGGCAGATTTCTGCTGGATGAGGGATTACAAGTCCTCCATGAGGCCAGGAAAGAAACCTGGATGTAGACGGGTACCTGACAGGGTCAACTGGCTGGAGCCACTGTCGACCTGCAATTCTCAGTAATATCCACAAACACTGGATACGGAATTTTGGCATCCCACTGGCAGTGGGAAAGGGTTATAACATACAAGACGATTCCAGTAAATACGACAGGCAAAACCTGACCTCCTTTTGGAGAAAAAAACCCCACAGAGTATAAAGTTCTTCTACGGGAGACAGCCACCCTTGGTCAGTCTCCTGAGTGTATTCCCCCCATAGTATTTTTTCCCCTCCCCTGCTTGAAAGATGAACATACCTACCTGCCCTGCAGATGTTACAACTGGTCACAGGAGACTGCAGTCAGCGACAATAAGGAGGGTGAGAAGAGCTCCACTAAAGCAGCTGTGCCTAGCATCAGTATCTGAGCTGCTGCATTCAAGCACATCAGCCTCCTTCATCTTTTTAAACACTGCCAGTACAGCGAGGAAAGCAACTTCTCTGCTCAGCCCCGGGAGGTGTTATCCCAACGCTGGCTTTTCATGTGGCTTGGGGAGTAATCCAAAAGGAGAACATCACAAGTGGACAAAATAGCACATTGGAATAGGTCAGGTTAACAAGGGATTTCCAGGGAAAGCTGGGAAAAAAGACATGGTCACAGGTGAACTTAAAGAAGTCGAGACAGTAACAGAGGGGTATGTAGACTCACCAAGCCTCCCTATACTGCTTATCAAAGCTGTCTTGCAGACAGGTGGGCAGTCTGCATTGATCGAGGTATTACTTTTGAACATGCTGTGATCGTCCCTGTGCTGTCTTATCGTCCAGCAGGCAGGCAGGGAAGCAGATTACCTGTGAGGCATTACAAAAGGTAATCTTTATTGACAGCTCTTAGAATAAGGTCTCCTTAAGGCTGGCTTCCCACTGTCACTGCTAATGTGTTGGGCTTAGCTTTATTCTGAGCAGGTAACAAAGGTAAAGATGGCATGAAGCTGTATTTAATGCCTCGGGTCCCATCAAAGTAAGCACCTTCATCTGGGTTCTTCTGGTTCACCCACTCCAAGAGCCTAAGGACAGCTATAAATTTAAGACTAGTCACATGAGTTGTCTATACTGCAGTAACCACCCGTCATCCCTACCCTAGCCCAAAGCCCCTGGGCGCTCGGTGCTATAAAAACACATCCCTGAATTTGCACTTCCCACAGAACAACTGGTTTCAGTTCGGTCCCTTTCCATTTTTGGTGAGCCTGAAACAGGTCAGATCACGACTCCCCTGCCTGGCTAAGCCAGCCTCCTGATCTGTCTGTTTGTCTTTCTGAGTGTCAGTTTGTAGGTTACATGACAAAATCTTGCCTCCAGCTCACAGAGGAAGAGTGGCTGGTAAGGAACACCAAATGATACCCTGCCCCAGTTCCTCCCAGGGCTGTCGCAAGAGAGTCATCAAGCCATCAGCCCCATGGACCGGGGGACATCCATCTCTGGGAGTCATAAGGAGGGGACGGGACTCATTAGGGGATGCAGAGAAAGAGCATTACCTGTTCAGCCACCTGGCTGCTAATGCCTTGGTAGGAGGTCTCCTGTGGGTCCTTAATATCAGGATGGCCCATTCTTGCACCTGGAAGATGCTGTCCTCCAAGACCTGTCACCTTTCCTAAGCTCCTCTGCCCTTCAAACTGTCTCCCGTGGGATCCCTTGCTCCGAGGCACAGCTGGGAGTCTGGTTTCTGAGAAATTACTTCTGTCTTTCCAGAGCAGCACAGCAGCAGCCTCGGAGGGTAGTAATGTCTTGCCAGTGTTGCAAAAACACAAGCAGAGTGAAAGGGATATGTAACGCCAATCCAGGACAATGTTGTAGAAATCTCCATACAGGACCCATTCTCTGAAGAATTGAAGAAGGGAGTACAACAAGGCAAATCAATCTGTTTTTATGGAAAATAGGGCTTGTCAAACAAACCTGATTTCGCTCTGTGATGAGATTACAAATTTGGTTGATAAAGGGAACTGTCCAGATGTAATAGGCTTAGATCTTCGGAGGGCTTTTGACTTAGTATCAAATGACATTTGGTTTTTAAAAAAATGGTATTATATAGCATCAATAAAACATGAACTAAACAGATTAAGAACTGCCTACCTGACAGATATCAAGCAGCAAGCAGTCAGGGGAAACCAGCATTAAACAGGAACGGCTCTAGTGAGGTGGCACGAGGAGCAGGACTATGCCCAGAATAGTTTGCTGCTTTCAGCTGTGCTCTGGGAGTTGATGCAAATGAAACTGGCAAGTGATGCAAATGCCAGCAGCTCAGTAGAGAGTGATGAGGGTGAGGTTGCCATACCCAGACATCTGTGTCACTGAGGGAACAGGGACCACTTACACAGAGGCGGCTTGAATATGCAAAGTCATGTGTCTAGCAAGGAGAAACACATAGAACAGAGACTGTGCCCCTAAATGGGGGTTGCAATGGCCACAGGACGGACCGTGACCTCCCAGCGTGAGGATTTGGCAAAGAGACACAATCCTTATCTACCGATAGACCGCATGTGACTTTTTGTGCTGTGATGAGAACGGTCCTGGGATACTGTGCAGCCTTCTGGCACCTGGAGATCAAGAAAGCAGGGAAAATTCAAGGACAGCGAGGAAAAATGCTGCCTAAACTATCTAGGGGCTGGGGGGTGGGCAGAGGGGTGCATTAGCAGAGAGGGTCAGACAGTTTGAGCTGCCAAGAGCTTTGTGGCCAGCCCTCACCCTACGCATCCTCTTTTCTTCTGAGCATCGCCCTTCAGCTTCAAGGACTCCTCTTTCTCCTTGACGGACAGCCAAGATGGTGAGCAAAGGCCATGTCCACCCACAGCCCGGCTCCTGTGGGCTGACACAGCCCTGTGACCACATGGAATCTGCAGACCAGACCCAGCCTCTCACACACAGCTTCTGGCTGCAGGTAGGGAAGATCTGCAGACGTCACTCGGAGTGTCTCGGTGATATTCAAGCCTCAGCAGTGCACTGTGTCACACGAGCAGGACTGGGAATAACGGGCTGTGCTACCTCTCTCTAATTTGCAGCATCGTAACCATTCTAATTTGCAATTTTCCCCAAATGAGACACTTGCATGTCAATTGGCTGCTACCAATTACAAGATGGGCAGTATATGCCTTGAAAAAGTAGCATCAGCCTCTATTGGGATCATTAAAAGATAGCGTTGTAATCTCACCCAGGCATTTTAGGTGCTTAACAAACCAAAAAGGGCAGACTTTCCTTAAGAAAAGCAGCAAGAAGCTGCCAAATGTGTCTTTTAACCGAGTGGAGCTTGCCAAGGTGAGTTTAGCAGTGCTATCTTGAGACTGCCAGACTGAATTACTTTGAAGATTTTGTTGTTTCTTTGCTTTTGTTGCTTTTTTAAGGGGAAAAAAAAAGGCAAAGATAAAGGAAGAAATACAGCAAGGAAAGAGAAAGAAATTAGAAGCCTAGAGCAAGCGAGCTGCAGCTCCGTGCTAAAAATGCAGGCAGGAAGCTTTCCTGGAGGACGAACAACAGCATCACAAGCTTAGACCCTGCCAATTGTCAACTATCCCTTATGCTACTCCATCCTGCCATCCAGCTTTTCGGCTTCACTTCTCCAACACACTCCTCATACCTTTGTATCCTTCAGGAAGTGTTTTCCCTGCCTCAAGGCCATGAGGAGAGTGGAAAAGCGACCTTCTTGCTGCCGGTAGCAGAACAGGCTGCAGGGCAGGCAGGATGGTGTGTGCTTGGGTCATCTTCCAACACAGAGCCTGCCCGCTTTGGATCTTTGGTATGTTGTTGCCCCTTTCTGCTAGATGAAAATTCAGCTGTGAGGAGACATCCATCTTCCCACATGGGTGGCCCTAGGTGGGGAGCAGCCTTCTCTCCTTTTCCAGCTGCTGCAGAGAAGATGATTTTAGGGTCCCCATGTGTGAGGTGGATCTTCCACTCCACTGGGTAGACCTCATGGATGCGACACACCACTCCTGGACCCTTGCCCTGTCAGAGAAGATGACATAAGGGAAATTAGGACCTCTGCAGTCCTCTTTACAAAAGTGGGGCACTTTATAGATAGGGAAGCTGTTTATCACTGCATTTAAAAGGACAGGATGATTTTTCAGACCATCACCCACGCATGGCTGGAGCTCAGCTCACCAAAGTCCTGGGCTGTGTGTCATTCCTGCTGGGCTGGCTGCTCCCCCAGAACCTGCAGGTCAGCGTGGCAATAACACTACAGTTCTCCTTTTGGGCTCAAGAGAAGCAACACACGCAGCAAACAAAGCCGAATGAGTTCTCCAGCGGCACAAGCAATTAATTACTGCTGCAAACCAGCCCCAACAACCAAAACGACTTGGAGCAGCCCAGAGGAGGCTGAAATAAAACCAGTGCAAGTGAAAGCAAAACTGGGCACTATATAGCCAAGTGGGTTCTTTGAGAATTAACCTCGTCTTTATAGAGCTGAACAACAGAAAAGGCGAAAGAGAAGAGGAACTTTACTACCAAGAAGACCATGCCCAAGTTATGGCAGCTCTTTTAACAGCACAACCAGGAATCTTTCTTGTTTGGCCCTTCCTCATCAGCCGTCTGCTTGGTACCAAGTTGTCTCCCATCCGTATCTTTGTCTCATTTCCCCCTCCGGCACCCACACTGCAGTCAGCATTACTTATTCAGGCCATGTTTTCCAGCAGATACCAACAGTGACTGTCTCAAGGGAAGCTAAATTGCAGTGGGATGTGCGGAAACAAACATGCTCACTGCCCCACAGTATCAGCCATCGCATCTTCGCTATCATCAGGCCTTCATTGTTGATGAACAACGAACTCGTCACACTGGGGCATGTGTAGAAAATCTCTCTCCATTATGTGGGAGTTCAAGTAAGAGGCTTCATTAAAAAACATTAGAAAGCTGACGGTTGCCTTATCCCTGTCCACATGTCTCAGACTGGGACGCAACTGGGTCTTCTTTCATCTGGCCAAGGCAAGTGAAGTTTGCCCCAGCACTCAAAAGCTGGAAGATTCAGGAGGGAATTTCATCAGGACTGGGAGGGTAACAGGGCTGTCCGTCAGGAGGTGTCTGGGTGGCAACTGCCAGAAATTAAATCCTAAATCACACGGTGTGGAAAAGCTGCCTGTGGAGATGGCCAGGATTTTTTTCCTGCGTATGGGTCAGCAGGGCTGAAATGGAAGCTGTATGGTGTGATGTGGCAAGCTACACCTGCGTGCTTGCAACCTGAAGCATCACATGGATGAAATCTTTTTTTTTTTCTCATACTTCTCATGAAAACAAACAGCTACCCTACAGCCAACCCTTGCGCTTCTAAAACACATGGCACAGATCTTCCCTCAGAAACCTAAAATGTACTGCTCACAACACTGAAATTGGACATTGTCCCCTACTTTCAAAATTCTGATTAAAAATTCATCACAATGTTTACAGTGGAAATTTTGAGCATAACTATCACTGTAACCCAGGTCTCATCTTACTCATTTCTTGCTCTGTTTTAAATCTAGCCAACAATATTCAGATTAGAAAAATTCTTTAGTGCCATATTGGAATTAAACATATTACATTTTAATAGGAGAAAAACAAGAGGAAAATTATTTTTCTTTACTTAATTCAGCCATTTATACTTGTGAAAACTATCATGCATGAAAGTCTTAAACCACTGTATGGTTTAGTATAGTTAATAGGCAGCAACAGTAGACTCTCCTGCAGGCTGGGATGGTTTTTTCAACACTTCAAATTAAAAACACCTGAAAACGTGATAAATACCTCTGAATTCCAATAGCCTTTTAATGTACACTTCCCTTGCAAGTAGATTGCCTTTATGAAACATGAATAAATGCACACATCAAGGAAACTGCACACTTCAGTTTTTGAGATTGAGCATGCTTACTTGTGAAAAGACCCCACAAATCTTCCTCGGATATTTGTTGGTCGACAGTCAGCCCAAATTTCCAGTTTGAAAATGGTTTATAGGATGCTCATAGAAGCTAAAGAAAGCAGAGGGCTAATTAAGTGTCTTTAACTGTCTGAACACCAGGTACAACTCAAAGTGACTGCACTGCAGACTTTTTCCCTGCAATGGCCCACTAACACCTCCTGAAGGCTCCAGATTCAGCCAAGCTGAAAAATATATTTCTGCCTTTTGTGCTGTTCTTAGCCGGCTGAGGTGGCAGGGGCTGTGCAAAACTGCGGCGCGTATAAAACTGACGGATGCTCACCTACAAGCACAAAGGGCTACAATTGCTCCTGAGCCATCGCAGATAGATTTCCCCTGCCAGAAACAAACAGGATCTCTATAGGTCTGAATTGTTATTAATAATGCAGAGAAGTCTCGTTGTACACCATAAGGGCTCATTTGATCATGATAAAGACAGTGATGAAAGGAAGCACTGAGGCTTCTGAGCTCAGTGTGAATGCTGCACTTTAAATCACTAGAACAAATTAAATTCTAAGAGAAAAATGCTGTAAAGCACTTGGCCAGGGTGCCTAAGCTGGAGGGTTATTTACACAGTTTCTTTCTTTCAACAAGTAAGTTTTCTGAGTGAAGTTAAGGCAAATATTCCCTGGAGAAACTAATTTGTAGTAGATCTTGAACGCTAAAAAAGGAAGGCAGAGGAGATCAGACCCGCCAGAAAGAGATAGCTTCGTCCACATTTAAATTATTGAACCACTGTGTTCTGCATAAGCTCTCAAGAAAAATGTACAAAAGTTCAAACCGGGAAATCCACACATGGAGGATGCATGCCCCTCATGCTGTACTCTACCCACAACCAACACGCAGCATTAGTGTATAGGCACTGAAGATTACAGCCTGAGTTGATCAAAACTGGTATAGCCCTGTTAAAGTACAGGGTGAGTTCAGATAAGCTTGAATTTGACCAGCAAAGAAAAACTGAGTCAAAATGCTCTTTAAAAATGGTATAAATCACTCCCCACAAACAGGACTGCTGTCTCATGACCAAATCTGTATTTGCTGGGGTTTTTTTTGAAGTCCCATGTTTTAGAGCCCACTAAGTCCAAGATAATAATTTTCTGTTCTTCTAGGTAAGTACCTAACTGCCATGAAGAACAAGCAACTCAAATGTTTGACCTGAAGGACTCAAAAAAAGAAGAAATATTAGCAATGTAAACCTCCAGGTATGGGAACTGTTTAAGCTGACTTTGTTTCTTGAAGCTCAAGAGCTGTCCATCCTCACAAGTGGAAAGACAGGCAAAAGTGCTAGGACATCTGCATGGATAATCAATGAACTTCTGGCAAACCTCAAACATAAAAAGGAAGTTGGAAGCAGGGACTGGTAACCTGGGAGGAATATCGAGACACTGTCCGAGCATGCAGAGATGTGTTTAGGAAAGCCAAATACCACCTGAAACTGAACCTGGCAAAGGGTGTCAAAGGCAACAAGAAGGGCTTCTGTAAGTGCATACCTAGCAAAAGGAAAATGGGGAAAGGAAAAAAGGAAAAGGAAAAGGGGAAATGTGGACCTGCCGCTGAATAGGGTGGGGGACCTGGTGACACAGGACATGGAAAAGGGTGAGGTATTGAATGCCGCCTTCGCTTCAGTCTTTACTAGTAAGACCAGCTTCAGAAATACCAGACCCTGGAGACCAAGGGGAAAGTCTGAAACAAGGAAGACATACCCTTGGTGGAAGAGGATCAGGTCAGGGAATACTTAAACAAACTGGACATCCCTAAGACCATGGGTCCTGATGGGATGCATCCGTGAGTGCTAAGGGAGGTGGCTGATGTCGTTTTGTGGTCAATCTCAATGATCTTTGAATGGTGATTAGAAGAGGTTCCTGAGGGCTAGAAGAAAGCAAGCGTCGCTTTTATCTTCAAGAAAAGCAAGAAGAAGGATCCGGGGAACTACAGGCTGTTCACAGCCTCACCTCAAGGATGCTCCAGACACTAGAGTGGATATTCCCCTGTAGCCTGCGGAGAGGACGTTGGTGGAGCAGGTATTCCCTGCAGCCCGTGAAGAGGACCATACTGGAGCAGATTTTTCCTGAAGGATTGCAGCCCAATGAAGGGGATCCATGCTGTTTTGGTGTTTGAGACAGCATTGGTTCAGGTCACACAGCGTTGAGCACCTTGGTCATTTTATCTGTTGGCATGGGGCAGGGCTCCACTATGTAATTTATCAGTTTGGTTTTTAAATTGACCTTTATTGGTTTGCTAAGGCACTTGAAAAAACTAAGTTGAAACTATTAAAAATGTCAAGCCAGTTGCTTAAGCGATTCCGGCAAATACAACTGCCAGTCTCAGAATAAAAACATACAAACATGTTAAAATAACAACACAGCCTCAGATGACTCATATTCATTGAATTTTAGAACAATTTAGGTTGGAAGGGAGCTCCAGAGGTCAGCTAGCCCATCCATCTGCTCAAAACATGTCTAATCAGATCAAGGGATGCTTGTCAACTCCTCATGCATATGCATTAGAGTTTATGTTTTCTAAAGCCTTTTCCAACCTCTAAGTTCATTACCAAGGAGAAGACAGATACTATCCCTATTATTTACAAGAGGAAACTGAGGAAATTTAGAAGAAACACAGTTTGTCTGATCAGAGCTGTAAACTAAACACAGGCTTTCCCCATGGTTTTATGTATCACCTTAATATCAGGCTGTTCTGGATCAGCCTTCCAAGATGACTGGTGAACATAAGACGGAGCTCAACATGGAGTGGGTACGATGGCACTGGAGATGCTCTCCAGTCCTACACCTTCTACGTGCCTATCATCAGGCTGTGACATGACACCCAATACAAGGCCAAACACTCCTAGTGACCAGAGAAGACAAGGGAGAAGAAAATCCAGATGTGAGACTTCTACTTGATCAGAGCATCTCTTTGAGGTGCTGTTGACTGCTAAGTGGGGTCCCAGAGCAAAAAGGAATGAGACAGGAACAACTAGTGCTGTGATCACATGCAGCAATTCAATCTCCATCTGCTCCAGAAGAAACCAAGGTCATTAGCTAGTGTTGTCAAGGTTGTTAATGAGCTATTTACTTTGGCTGGTAATATGCCAGCCCACCTCAAAGACGGACAGCAAAATGAATGGATCAAGACTGGGACAACAATGACCCAGATATTTCACTTTTCTAATAGACAGTGTCTTGCAAACCATGACAGAAACAGAAAGGAGATGAGGAAAGCAAAGAGCTCATAAAAAAACTTCTGTCTTCACAGATTTACAGTTTTCAGCAAAAACTTTGGCCACCCTCAAACGATTTTTTGACTACAGAAGAGAAGAAATAAATTCAAATTAAAAAAAAAATTAAAAAATCCCTGCTACAAAAACTTCAGGCAAAATGTTTCTTGTCCAGCCATAGGGAATATCAGATAGGAACAAAGCAGTGCTTTTAGACTGTAACATATCCTGTACCTGTGTTTCCAGATGGAGGTTAAAGAAGAAAGAATGGTTCAAAAAAGAGCAAAAAAGCCCATCAGAGTTCTGGAAAAGATGCCTTATAAAGAAAAATGTATTCCAAAGCTCTTGCCTTTATTAAATTATTTCAATGTGGGTTATAAAAATTACTGAGAAGTATGAATTCTTCCACCTCCAAAAAAAGCAATACAGTTCTAACACTGAAAGCTGAACCTATCTCACAGTGAGGTAAATCAATCACTTGGCAAATTCCCTGGGGACACGGTAGCATCACCATCACCTGAGGTCTACAGCCAGCTGGCTGAAGGACGCACCCTAACTAAATCAGGAGCTATGGGCTAGATATAGAAATTGCTGGGTAAAGTTTCAAGGCTTGAATTATTATAGAAGGGCAGGATCCAGATTCATAATAACCCCATCCAGCCTCAAGATCTATGAGTAATGCAGTTACTTCTGCTTTCATTTTGGCAGCAGCCATTGTCTTGGATGCAAGTCCCCAGAACTTCACTGCGTACACTGGACCTAAGTGAGGATACAGCTTACAGGATGGAAATTTACAGAAATGAAACAAATTAACAGCTTCTCAAGCTCAGCAGTATTCATCTGACTCTTCTGCTCTGAGTGTGCTGAGAACACTTGCACTTTTATAGCTGTAATTATGCAGCCCTGTTCATTGCTTCACTGCCTAGCCCAAGGTTTATAGAGCAATGCGAAATTTTTGGTTGTTAATCCTGGCTGTTAGTTACTGCTTTCATTTCATCTTTTCACAATCACAACTGATGTTTATATTTACTACATGCTTTATGAGGGTTTCATAGTACTTTTTAGGCACAGTTTCAATCTGGCAGCATTGCAAGCAAACCATTGTCCTTCCCGCTTGGTAGGATCCTTCATCTTGAAGACAGGTTTGGAACTGCAGGTTGAGGAGATCAGCTCAGATTCCCCATTTCTCAGGCCAGCCTTGCTGGGCAAGCAAAGGCAGTTGACCTTCTTTCACATATTCCAGTGTCTCCGACACTTCCTTTGCATCCAATACAGGGACCTTTCCCTTTCACCTAGCACGTCTACAAGGTGATCTTCAAGGCATCCAGAACTGCTTCACCATTGCTTTGTAAATGGACACTTATCTTCTAATATCATGTGGTGATTGTATTGGAAACATGCATTACTCTTACATGATCAGCTGCCTCTGATTTATCGCCACATTTATTGCAGATCCATAATGGGCTCAGATTTATGCTTTCATTTATTTTTATGTCTTAAAGAGACCAGCGCAGGTTTCATTTTGCTCCTTTCCTGCTCTTCAACTGAAAGGCACTTCTTCGCTGCCTTCCAACCTGAGTTCTCTTCCAAACAATCAAAACCTCCCTTGCTACACGGGGAGAAACACTACTAACACTCTAAAACAATATTTTGACTTTACTAACTACAGTATATGCCATAGATAGCAATGCTTTTCTACACTGAGCAAATATTTTTGCCAAGAGACACAAAAAAGGAAAAAAGGAAAAAAAAAAGAGTCAAAAAAGGAACACTCCCAGTCACCAGCACCCTACAGGCTAATGCATGTAAGATCAGACCTGGGAGCCGCCTTAATTAACCAGACTCTTAATAGTATGAATACCTCTAAATCAGCAGCTGTTTTTTCCCCACTGAAATCCCTACACCTCTAAATGCGACAAGAGAAACCCAGCATTGAGCCAGGAAGGATTTTCATAGCACGTCTTCCTTCATGGTCTCACGTAGCTCCTAGGCATGAATTGCACCGGGAACCTCTGCTTGTTCCGATATCCCCCCAGTCTCACCTAAAACCTGCTTTCAGCTCGGAATACAAAAGAAAGCATAAAGCAACACAGACACAAGCCCCTTCCTGAATGAAGCAGGGCACTGCCAGGGAAGGAATACCTTAGTGCTGCATCTAACAACACTGTGCAATATCAATTCAGGGAGAGACTGCAAAGTTATCCATCTCGCACCTCTGTAGCACAACTGGCTGCCCTTGGTAAGCATAGGCTATGGTTAATAGACTCCTCTTTATTAAAGTATTAGAAATTTGTCTTCATTGCACTTCCAGAGTGGAGAATGCCTTGATTTGAGTTTCTCCTCTGGCTTTAAACACATCAGCATCTATTTTCAAGCACAGTTTGCTCCCTCTTTCCCCAGTGACTTCTTACTTGAGAAACATTAAATGCCTCCCCATTCTGCTCCCTCCATCAGCTGAATCTTTTTTATATTAGCATCCATCACTTCTCCCATTTGCTAGACGGGTTCAAAGTCAAAAGGCTCACTGCCTGCTAGAGAATGGAACGCATCTGGGGTTTTTCGAGAAGCACGAGGGCAGCAGCGCTGGGGGCCGGATTCAGCCCGGGATCCTGCTTGTCCTAGGTGCTGTACACGCTGCCCACTTGCACAAGATGTTGGGCAGTGACTCTGAACACCACCACCGAGCTCCCCACACACGTGCAGATTTGTGTGTGCCCGCGGCTGCTGAACACGGGGAGGACAGCAACGTGTCTGGCTCGTTCCTAGGCACCAGAAGAAAGGCAGCAGCGAGAGATTTATGATTTATCCTGGGCAAAGCCAGGTAATAAAGACTTGTTGCCAGATAATAAGGACTGCTTTTAGCATAGAAAGCACCTCCAGATTCAATACTAGTTTGCATAGCTGTGCTCCAGGACCCATGAGCATTGCAATGAAATCAAGTATACTCTTGCACAACAAGGCTCACCTCTGCTGGGGGCTCAGTGATAATACCCAGCGCTGAAAGGTAGTTTGGAAAATGCATTTACATAGGGTTCCATATTGGCCACGAGCCTCACCTCGGTGACAGGTCATGCCCTGCTCTAGCAAAACTGACATGTTTTGAACACACAAAACCTCCTTGTCGCTGCAAGGGACTGCCAGACCATTGCCGCATCTACCGTGTCCCACTTGGCTCATACCACTCAAACTGGTACCATTGACCCCAGCTGGACACTATGGACCAGAGCAATCAGGAGAACCCTTCTGATTCAGCTGGCAGTGGCCCAGGCCATACGCAACACCATGGCCACGGGTCTTTTGCCTGGTCCCCATTAGTTGGCAGCTGCCCTGCTTTCCTGGAGCATGGGGTATTTATAAGTCGGAGAAGGGAAGACTTCAGCGGCCTATCATTTTACACATCTGGGGCTTTGTAAAATTCTAGGCTGAAGGCTGATTGCCTCCAATCACCCTCGACATCTATTATTGGTCCATAAAAACACACAGTGCACCGCCCCGGAGTTGCTAATAGCAGCTCAATTACGAAGGAATTTGCACTGGAAGCAGAGAATCAGGCTCATTCTTATGTGTGTCTCCACCCCAAAATTAAAGCACTTACTTGTGGAGCCCAGAATTCATTTTCTGAGGCAGCCTATTCATTGGCATCTTACGGAAAGACTGAGAAGTGGCCTCTTTTGGGTCTTTCACTTGAACAAAGCATTCCCTCGCACTTGCTTAAAGCTAGCTGGGATTTGGGGAGCTGTCACTTGAATTAGGAGAGGTTTTAAGTACAACAGATGACGTAGGTCATTTTGTCCACTCACTGAGCTGTAGAGTCCCAGCTGTAATGCAGCGGGTGGAAGAAGCACATAACCGAGTTGATAAGCTCTGCAGCTGCTGTCAAAGGCCAACCTGAGACACAACCAATTGCACCCAGTTTGGCTTCTGCTCTTCGTCACCGCTGCTGGGACTGGTGATAGAAAGAATTAAGGGGAATGGGGCAGGAGGCAACCACAGGGCAGAGGAAAGAAAAACTAGATAGAAATACCAGTGTGGCAAGGAAGAAGAAAACAGTGGCAATGAAGAGCAGGACAAAGAAGTTTCTCCTGGGGGCACAGCAATGCAATGCACTTTTTGAATGGGCATCCATAAGGCACATTGACCAGATCCCTCTCTGCAGTCTCCCTCCAGTGAAGCAACAATGAGAGCGAGGCACGAAAGTATTTTCATACCCTTCCCTCCACAAAAAAAAAAAAAAAAAAAAGTTTACAACAAACCAAAAGTATTCTTAGGGAAAGAGGCAGTTTTGATAACACAACTGCCATGTGCAATTCCCACTGCTCTCCTTCCATCCTTTGCCTTCTGATTTGGAATTGTTTAGAAATCAAAATGGATTAAGTCTCTTTTTTAATTAAGGGGGGGAAAGATCAATGGCCAATTCCATAGCTAACTGATTTGGGGCAATTCAGACAACAGCTGCAAAATATCCTCCACATTTCACATTTTCATGAACATATAGATACTTCAGATATTTTTAGAAAAGCTTTTCTCACCTTGTTTTATTTCCTACTTCTAAACGGAGCTTGGATTACTTCAAATCAATAGCGCAGAAGAAATATTAAACGCTATCACCTTTCGTCAGCTGGACAGAGCAATCCCTTGCCCTATTTCAAGGTGACGGGGAGTCCCCAAATAGCCCAGAGCGGGGAGTGAAAAGCACTTCACCTTCTGAAGTGCTCATGCATACACCTAACACTGTGCATAACAAACTTGGATTTTATAAACATTTGCATGGCACACTGCAGCAGACACACTTAAGCTGTGCTTTAGCAGGAAAGATGTTGAAGCACGCAAAATTCTTTCAGCTATCTTTTTATGTTCCCGGCTGCACAAAGCACAGAGTAGAAGCATGGCACCCATGCAGGGCTCATTATTTTCACTCAAAGCAGCTCTGGTGTCAGTCCATTGGTCTCTCTTGCGGTGTCAATTTATGGTGTAATGACACGGTCTCTGTGCAATATCCTGCTCTACAGCCCAGGAAATTCAACCTGTCTCTCAACACTCCTGCATTTTCACTCCTCTCTGGCCCTTAAAAATGTGCACCTTCACATCTGTTTGCCTATACAAGCTGCCACCTCTCTCCTCCCTTGCCTGCTTGAGAAATCATTAGTCCAGTTCTTCCTTATTTCTGTTTTGGGGTTGGGGGAGGAGATTTTTACTACACACACACCCCCACACACCCTTTTTGTGTTCTGTGTTTTCGTATTTCTTTGTTTGCTGCAATGTCTTTTGCACATTGCTGGAGTAAGCCCAGATAAACATTGTGACAAGCCACGGCACAGCTGGAAAAGAATTGCCCATCGCACAGGAACGCTCTCAGGAGCCTGTGTGTTACAGCAACTGCTATTTTTGATGAGCACAATTATGTCCTGGGAAAGCATAAGGGCTTCCCTGGCTTCATGAGAAATCTGGAGGCGTTGAGTTTACTAACACAGGTTAATAGGAAGCTGGATTTTGGTGACACTACGTCCTTCCCTGAAACAAAAGAAAAAAGGGGGATGATACAATACAACCCTGTTTACAGAAACCAGACAAAACCCAAGTCAAGTCAGAAGCCAACAAACAGGGGGACGTTGCTGACGAGTAATACCCAGTACTGCTGTTCCCAATGTGCAGCAACCTGATGTTTTTGGAGCCCCGAAAGGCAAAGGACCTGGGACATGGCCATTTCCCAGTTCTCCCATTAAGTCAGGCTGCTCTTCAGAACCTGCCAGCTACAGGAGTGAGCACAAATGAGCAAAGGAGGTGCAGAACTGTGTGGGGTTGCACAGTGCCTTCACCTTTACAACACCCAGGGCCGTCCATTTGCAATCCTGCAGCCTGTCTTTCTCTCCCAGATCTGCAACCTCTCACCAAAAATCCCGCAGCTGTCCAGAGCCTCTGGGGCAATATTTTCCACCTGATTTTTCTATGCTGTTGTTCCCATGGCTTTGCATTCTCCAGTGTTATGACAGGTTCCTCCTTGGAAGCAACTGCCCCTGGTGTGAGAATTACCCCCTCCGCCCTCTTCTTATTTACCCCTTATTTTGTGGCTTTTGGTTTACAGTAACGCAAAAATAAGGTGGATAACAGTCATTTAAATATAAGGTATTAATGCCACCAGCATTTCCTGCAGGGTCACCCATGCTTGCCCCAGTCTCCGGCTGCACACATTAGAGCTAATGGGGAGTCAGCACCCAGAGGCAGGGGAGGGACACGGAGCCAGTTTTGGCCCCAGGGCTGGGGAAAGGGATGGGACCGGGATGAGATTTGGGGGACGGCAGTGCACGGCTTGGCTGTCGTTGCTGAAACACTCAGTTCAGCACTTGGCCAGCAGGAAAGTGTCAGTGTCCGTTGACTTTCACAGGCTAATTCCCTGCCGCCAGCCAACAAGAGAATTAAAATTCAACAGCGGATCTCAGCTTTGGCTTTCTTTTTTTTCACTGTATGAACAGCCTTTTGACAGCCTGTGAAAGGAGAGACTGAGAAAGCCCCACTGCGGTCCAAGGGGCAGCATAGAGGCAGCAAAATGCAATCAGAGAAAACAAACAAACAAAAAAAGCCAGTAATGACCAAGGAGCACAGGGGCTGGAAAGAGACCACGGCTGCCCTATGAGGAATTGAGCCCGCATCTCAAAATGCCTTGAGAGACACCAGGGAACAATACTAATAGGGAGGAGGATGGTCCAAATCCTCCTCGACCAGCAACAGATCCAAAGCACTGCAGGATGATCGGCGAAGCGCAGCGGTGGGGAAAGGGCAGGAGAGCCCACCGAGGAAAAGGAAAACACCACTGGGTCGTGCGGAGGGCTGAAATTGTACCTGTCCCCGTCTGCTGGGACCCACTGCTTGAAGAGGGCAAAAGTTTTCCATCTCCTGCTCCTTCTCCTCCCTTCCCTACCTGCAAAATCTTGCCCCAGGCAATGGCTGATTAAACACTGCATACTGCGTTATTTAAGACACTGTTGCTGTGATACAAAGCTAAGTTCTTTCAGAGGCAATACCTGACAAAAACAAGCATAGAGAGATACTTAGAGTTCCTGGAGGAGGAATTTAAATTGGTCAGGAAGGGCTTCTGAAAAATAAAAGTCAATGACAAAGTCTATTTTGAAAAGCAACCCCACGGAGAACTGTGTTTTTCCTCACATGATCCTCTCCGTTGGCCTAAATTACGCTCAAATATACTTCTTGTTGTTCACAAGAAAAGCTAACTCAACAAAGCCCCTTTGCTTATCATCTTCTGGGTTTTTTATAACTACCTAGAAATGAGGGAGGATACCCAAGAAAGGGACATATACCACTTTTTGTTTACTATGTCTGCTTCATAATGCCAGTACTTTGGAAAAAAAAAACCATAATAATCTTTTATGTATTAGATTCTTCAAGGTGAACCAACTAAATAAGCTGCAAGGATTGCTGCAGGATTTATGATCCAAAATCCTTGGAGTAGTTGCCAGGGCTGAGGAATGAATTCTTCCCTGACGTTAGGACAGGTCTATTTGTTTCTGCGTGACCCACGGTCAAAAGGCAAAGGAAAGCTTAGAAGGGACAGGCTCTGCTCAGGACAGGGTGCCTATGTGGAGAAAAAGAGGGTAAGAGGGAAGACGGTCTCCCATTTTTGTTGTGGGTATATTCTGAAAATCAAGATGTCTAAAGGTTGACTACCCACCATAAACAGCACAAGTAGCTCCAGCAAATTTCAGTTCTGCTTTCTGGCAATTTCCCATCACTAGTGGGCTAGCAGTCCTGCCGGAGGAGTAATCGCAGGAGACCAGCTCCTCAGGAACAGAGAATCCCAGCTGCACTTTTCCTTGCCACAAGTTAAGAAAATACAATAGAGTATTTAAATCATAAACTTTCCTTGGGAAATGACTGTCCCATCCTGAGTATGCGCAGCACTTACCACCCAGCTGCTAATTGCTAGTTTTGATTTGGGTCCAATAGAGACAGTTTGGGGAAAAAAAAAAGTATCGAGGAGACAGTCACATTAAATTTGTTAGGTCAGCCTCTGAGAAGGGGCTGTAGCTCTCTTTGCATGGGTAATCTTGCCTCCCTGAGCTCTCCCCCCTCTCTCTTCTCCCTTTAACAGTTTTATTTTGTTGAGCTACAAGACTTTTTTTTCTCCTGCTGAGTGCTGGCTTAACAAATGCAGGAGGCATATATTAACAGTATTCTTTGGAGACCACCTACAGCAGTGGGATGAACAATGGGCCTCGAACCATTACTAATTTATAGCCCAGAAATATGGTGTATGAATATTTTTTAACTGTAAAACCATTAGTCACACTTAATAGTTTATTTGAACTAAAACCGTATTATTATCCCCTCATTATTTTACCTGGTATATTTTAGACCACTTATCTCAGGGGTTGCCATAGCTACCTGCTGAGTGCCTTTGACTGGAGTGTTTGCAGTAATCAAAGTTAAAGACTTCTTACAAAAAGATGTACGGTCTAACTAAAGAGGAACCTGCGCAAAATTGCCCGTAATTGTATTCTTTCTCTCAGCGCTGCAGCTGTTGGGTGAGCGGTAGCTTGGTCCCCTCGTTGGTCTCCGAGGAGGTATCCTTAAGGTACAGTCCTTAGGCTCCACCATAAAATCACATGAAAATGAAGGTTTGGAAGGGCCTCTGAAGGTCTCTAGTCCAACCTCCAGCTCAAAGTGGGTCCAGCCAGGATCATGGCCTTGTCCAGAGAGGTGCTGGAGATCTCCAAGGACAGAGAGGGTGTAAAGAAACCGGAGCCGGGCACTTCTCGGTGGTCCCCAATGACAGGACCAGAGGTGATGGGCACAAACTGAAATACAGGAGGTTCCCTCTGAGCATCAGAAAATACTTTTTCACTGTGAGGGTGACCAAGCCCTGGCACAACTTGCCCTGAGAGGTTGAGGAGTCTCCGTCCATGGGGATACTCAAAAGTCACCTGGACATGGTCCTGTGCAACCAGCTCTGGGTCACCCTACTTGAGCAAGGGGGTTGCATGGCTCCAGGGGTCCCTTCCAACCTCCCAACCTCAACCATTCTGAAATTCTGAGACTTCTCAGATGCCAACAAGCCGATGTGACGCTCCGCTCTTCTTTCTGAACTGAGACAAAAAACCCATAGACATCTGATTTCCAGAAACACCTGCAGAGCAGCCTACACGCCCCAAAACCACATCCAGCCTCTCCCCACATATGCAAGGACACAGTGCAGGGTGATTCCCAGCAAGACCCTTTCCAAGCATCATGTGCCTGTCCCTCAGTGGTAGAGCTGAGTACCTGGGAACCTTTGTCTTCCTCCAGGGAGACGTTGACTGTGAAAGGACGTCCACCATCATCAGGTTGGCACTTCTCCATGCTGCACCGCCTGCTCAGCCCAATCCCTTTGAGCACCAGGACTGCCCACCCAGGATGCTCCACTGCGGTTGACCCTGTGATGTGAAGGCACAGGCTGTTTCACGTGATAAGGTAAAGTGGACAGATAAAAGCACTGGGAACCAGGACTCCTGGGTTCTCTCTTTGCTGCTAGAGGATTTGTCTTGGTGGCTAAAGCTGGAGTGAGGAAGGCTGGGTCTCTCCCAAACCCTCCCCAGAGTCAAGGAGCAGCAAGAGTAGCTGCTCCCTGAGGAAAGGGGAGCAGGAGCTGAGCAAGGTAACTCCTGATTTATCTCTGAGCAGAGGCGACAGCCTCACCAACAAGGATGCAGGCCCACATATCCGAGGACCACAGGTAGGACAGACCCAGCGAGACCTTCAGCTCCAAAGCCAAATGCAATCAAAGGCACAGGAGGTCCCCACTGAGCTGCTTCGCAGCACCTCCTCCAACAGCTCTCTTCACAGCTGAATGCCTGCACCGTACCTAAGGTGACCCTGAACCAGGCAGCCAAACCCTCAGGAGGAGGGCAATGCACTCGAGCTCTGCCGTTGCACCTCTGGGTGGTACAAGGTGGGTCCCAGCCCTTCCCTCTTCCTCCATTTCCCCACCCGGGTAGCAGAGCGGACACATCCCCGAGCTCTGATCAGACGGCAAGCACTTGTGGGCACAGCGAGCGATTGCTCTTTTGAGGCAAGGACTCCTGCCGGTGTCCTGCCAGCTGGAACCAGCACCCTTCTTCAGGTTTGGACAGAAGTTCCCAGCAACCCCCATCTCTTGCTGTCTTCCCCCATCCCTCAGAGTGCTGGCTCCGGGAGAGCCCATCCCAGGGGATTTGCACCACTCGCTTTGCTGAATTGCCGTCCCCTCTTTCCCTTTGCTTCAGCCACTCCTGCCCGGAGCATTCCCTGTGCAACATCAGCAGAGCCCCTTCTCCTAGCTAACTCTGTCTATGCGGCACGTTACCCATGCTGGGAAGCGCTGGAGCCCAGTATCACAAGCCAGGGGCCTGCTGATAGCAACAATAGACCCCAAGTCCCCCAAGGCAGTAAGAAATGAGGTACCTCAGCTCTTCAATCCATCCATCCATCCATCCATCCATCCATCCATCCCATAGCAGTGTTTCAGGATACCTCAGCATGCATCTAAATATTTATTTTACTTATGCAAAGAAGTGAGAGGAAGAAACTTAATACTTTTGGAAAGAAACCAGTTTTAATCAGAGCTAGCAGGCGCTACTGGAATCATTCAAATGCACTGCAAGCAATTAGACAATTACAGTGAAGGTCACTAGAAGTACACACTAAGCAGCCATCCTGACAGAGCATTTAAGTACAGAAGAGCTGGATACTGCAATTAAAACAGTTTGCACAAACACAGCTCTGTTGCATTAGGGACTGACTTCTCTAAACCCTACAGGAACAAATCAACAAGGCAACAGGATTCACACTGGTCATACTCAGAAGACAGACTCCTTCCCCACTGTGGCTAACAGCAGGTCTAGGATTTAGCGGATTTGAGTGCCATCAGCTTCTCCTCCTTCTACACCACAACTACACCCACAGCCCCAATTCCTGCACAGCTGGAACATCATTTCCTATCTGAGAAACCTGCTGGAGCAAAAGGGATTTGTCCCTTCACAGTTAACTGGTCCTATTCTGCCACATGGAAGAGCAGAGTGGCCTTTCAAAAAAGGGGAGATTGGGGTGTGCGATGCAGAAGTTAAAGAGATGTTTTATCTCAAGTTTCACAACAGATACCACTCCCCTGTTTGACCAGAGCACTTTTTCCCTTTCGGCATCAGGAGTGGGTAAGTCCCCAGGATAAGGTTTAGAAAGACACGCAGCACGAGAACTCTGTAAAATGACAGCCACTGTCTTCTGGAATTGCCCTAATGTGGGATTGCTGACCCCTGGATCCAGGCATCCACGTAGCAAAAGAGACCACCATCCTCTACAAATTCTCTTCATCCTACCTTGCAAAGACCTGACTAAACACCCTCCTTCACCCAATCGCTGTGACGAAGGGCAGTCAAAGGACATCCCAGCTCCTAGTTTTGCTCAGCCAGCCTGCTTGGAGCTGTGATATACTCCACAGAGACACCACAGGTCCTGAGGACAGGCAGGCTTACCCAAGAGGAAATAATGTCAACACTTGTATCATTTGCTTTTGCAAAATGGTTGTTTTACACTATAAAGGTCCAGTTTTCACCATCATAGGTTATCAGAGGCAGCATAAGTCAGGAACCAGGATCCTGTTGTGCTAAACACCACGTCCAGGCACCCCAAAACAAGACATACGACTTGCTATGATCCCCCTTGGACAAATACAGCTGATATCCTCAGGAAGTCTTCCACAGACACTGCCCAGATCCATTCACCCACCTAGATGTGGGGCTGGATTCTGCCCTTCCCCATCCAAACCAGCTTGCATTTGTCAGAACAGACGTGGTCCCAAAGCGTCTCTGAAATTCTGCAGAAGCTGCAGAGCACTGCTGTTTCCACCATCTAAACCACACCACTCCCCTCTCAACTCGAAATCTCTCTGCACATCCTCACTAGGATCAAGGGAGCCGGTAGCACTGCCCCAGCCGGCAGATTCTCATTGCAAGAAAAAAAAGAAAAAAAAAACCTCATTGCTGGCTATGGAAGAATCCTTTCTATTCCCTGGTAAAAGGATTTAGAGCAGTCAATGACACAGGGTTCAAATTGGGTATATAGGTGAGGCCATGCCTGCTGGCTGTGCCTGTAGCACTGTCTGGGCAGCTGGTGTCCTGGCACAGGGAGGGGAAGGCAATCTGCGTTTCTCCCCAGGAATTCCAAGATGCATTTTGAATGGAGACCAAGCGAGAGCCCAGAGCTCTCAGCTGGCCCCTCCAGAGGGAGCTGCCAGCGGTCAGGACATCCAGTCCCAGTTAACTTTGTACGTCTAGAAACTCTGTTAATCTCAGAGGCTGACGAGTTCAGGCAAAGCTCTGCTTATCAGCGTGACCCCCTCAAGGAACCTCTCCTCGCCGCTGGAAGTCACGCTTGTTCGTACGTGCCAGGTGACCTATTGATTTTAGCACATCTGAACGTAACACAGAGTTCACGCTTGTGCAGAAGGGCAAGAACCCTCTCGTATGCCCCCACCACGTACCAGGCAGCACAGCAAAGGGAAGCCTGCATGGAGAGCTAATGTTGATAAGTGTCCCTGCATGGGGTTCACCTTAGGGAGTCCTGGCCATACACAGAAGAAAGCAGGCTCCAGAAACATACCCTTATCCAGAGCAGGAGACTTTAAAAGTTCCCTTTATTTTACCAGAAAAAAAGCTTCATGCAAACCACGACAAAGCAGCCAGCAAGCAAGAAACATTGACTCCCTTAGGGGAGAGCAGTCCTGGCTTGAAATACTCAACAGGTCCCTTGGCAGAGAACTGGACCCAGGACAACACAGCGCTGCCTCCCTCTGCCTCTTTCTGGAAGGTGTATAGAGAGGAGCCATTTGTTCTTTACCTCCATTCAGCCTTTAGGAAATTGAAACAAAACAAAACCACCTCTGCAGATTTTGCAGTTATGGGGCCTGACATATTCATAAATCAGAAAAACATTTTCGGCTCTCAAAATCTGGAGCACATTTGTCTCCCACCCATTTAACTTAACCAAAGTACCAGAAGCAAACCAGCTCCTGGAAGTCATCCCCTCTGTGCAGAGTTTAGCAGCCCCAGCCACCTCTCCAGAACTGCAGTCCCCTGCCGTCCTGGTCTCTAGACTGCCTGAAATTCCACTTTCCTCAGGCCTCTTAGGAAACTTGCTTTAAAGTTTATCTGAAGAGCACTACAGTGAATTACTCCTTGAAGTGAGCTTATTCGGAAAGTTAAATGTCAGCCTTTCCCGGTGCCCACTTCAGCACAGACTTTAGAGTTATCGTCTCCCCATACCAGCGTAAAAATGTAA
The DNA here is from genome assembly GCF_964188355.1 of Buteo buteo. Classification (NCBI taxonomy): domain Eukaryota; kingdom Metazoa; phylum Chordata; class Aves; order Accipitriformes; family Accipitridae; genus Buteo; species Buteo buteo. The sequence continues at coordinate 1,559,342 of NC_134182.1, read as the reverse complement.
TAATCCTCATCAGGTTAACCCCTGCTGTGTTGCCAGAGAGCCTGTCTGAGGGACCGTCCCAGCGAAGAAAGCCTGGCACGTGTCCCAGATCTTGTAGAGACCTATGTCCGAGATTTTGGTCCTAGCAGCAGGACACCGGTCATCACCCTGGCTGCCATACAAGCACAAGCCAAGGATTCAGCCTAAGACAGGAGCTCCAGTGCCCTCCCAAGCCCCCTTGACCTGGGTGACCAAGACACAAGCGGCCAAAGGCACAACCCCGCACACTTACAGATTTACTAAAAGGAAAGCAAAGAAACCCGGGCGTAGCCTGCCACAGGGCATTTCAACAACAAAAGCGGGGCAAAAAGAACCACAGCCCGCTGCTCCTCGTCTGGGATCCCTGAGCATCCCAGACCCGTTTCTGCATGCCTGTGTCAAACCACGCACTGTTGCCCAACACAAACAGCCAGGTATCTCCTATCTCACAGCCTCTGTTCTTTCCAGCATCTCTTCCTACACCAAATCTTCCCCTTCTGCTCCAGACCCAGAAAGGTGTCTCAATTGACAAAGTCGGCACCGGCAGCCCGTTCTCCGGTACTCCTATGCTGCCCTGCACCAGTCTTTAAAAGGCCTTTTTTAGTGTACAACTGAAGCATGAAAAAAGGACGTCTCCAAACAGCACAACCAGAGCATTTTCATCCAAGCTTTCTTGGTGAAACACCAGGCATAGCTCATGCTACTGTGCCTGGGTACGACAACAGAACTGGGTTAGGTTTCAAACCAAAGCAGTTTTTCCAGCATACACTGTATCATGAACTTTAGTATAAAAGCAGGTCTGTTAAAAAGTTGTCTTCAAAATCTGTGTGTCAAAAAGAATCCGTAGTTTTTTCCTCCTTCCCCACCCCGTGTTGCATTTTGGTCACCTTCCAAATTTGCTTTTTGTTGCATAGTCTTCTTTGCAGACCTGCGGTCACTGGAAGAGACGGCAGGGTACGGGGATTTCTGGGTAATTACAGCTTTGATAACACACTATGTAACCAAATACTGAGCCACAGAAGAGAATAACAGACTAAAAATTAATGCATTCATTGAACATCAGGTAAAACTCAGTCATTCAGTGGTCTGTGCACGACAAGAGTACTTCACAAAAATAAATGAAACAAGTCAGTGGGAAAAACTGTAGATTTGTTCCTCTCACAAAAATATATACCTTGGATTCCCAAAGAAAAGTTCTCTGCACAGTCCAGAAATCACCCAGGCTAGTCTGCAGCACTGAGAGCATAAATCAAGTTTTCTCCACTTGCAGGGCTTACACTCTTGAAACAGTTGGATCTAATGGCTAATCCTTAAAGCAACCTTATTCATTTCTCTTAGGACACATCATCACAAGTACGGAAAAAATGACTTTGGAGTGAAACAGAGAGCAACTAAAATAAGCAAAAACTGACTTTGGTAAACTGCCAAGTGATGTTACCATTACACAGATCTAGAGAACATTAGTTTCCAGCAGTACCACCACTGTAACCTCATCTTCATCTGTTTCGTTCCACCTCTTGGCTTTCAAGGACAGCCACACATCAAAGTAACTCACAGAAATGGTGATGGAGGAAGAAATACTGAGCTACAAATAGATGGTAGACAAGCACGTTTTTCTGGGATGCTTTCCCGTGAGCTAAGGCTGTACAGCTCAATGGGCTTGGGATCTGACCCCAGTAAGCCCATGATCTGCAGTCCACAAACTACACAGACGAGTTTCACAGCCTCGCTGATTTATTCCCACACTTCCAAACCTGCCCCTTGCCCTACGCTGGCTCCCAGTCTCTCCTTAGCCCTTTTACTTTACACACACCAAACCATGCGTTCGGCACCACAGAAATGGGTCCCTCCTTACTCCCACCACAGCAAGGCAGCCAACTCCTGGGGTCCGTGGAGGACCGTGGCTTCAAACACACGCCTACCCTGAGCCCCAGCTTTGAGACTTCTGCAAAAGTCTTTTCCCCTTGACGTCTAGAGAATGCTGGGCATGAATTGTCCCTGCAGGAATCACCAAGGAGCAGATGCTGATGGAGAAGGATGAGTCCGGGCTTTGGCATACATTTGGACCTTCGCTCTCACTCTTGGGGGTCACAAGGTAGAGATGATGACGGTGGTCTCCAACTCTGGAGAAGATCAGAGGAGAGGAAGAGTGTGATCGTACGCTCACAGAAGCATTAGTGGGAAGGACCTCTGCGGGTCTCTAGTCCATCATCTCTCCCAAAGCGGCAGTAGCACCAGAACTAGATCGGATCAGCTGCAGCTTTGTCTAGTAGAGGCTCAAAAACCTCCAAGCAAAGAGATCCCACCACCCTGCCCCAGAACTGCTCCTGAAACCAACTCAACCTCCCACACCTCAGCTTGTGGACAGTTCATATTTTCATGTTGCCTGGCACTACCTGAACGATTTAGCCCCATCATCCATGCAACTGCCCTTCAAGTAGCTGGTCAGGGAAATAAGACAGCAATCAGAAACTGAATAATCCTTATTATCATGAATAAACTATTCTTCACTTGTCACAGGTGAAAGTAGGACAGGGGTTCAGGAAAAAAATTAATCTTTAGTGAGCAACAATTTAAGGTAGCTAAACATTGTGACAGGCAATCTGCATACACACAAAGTCTTTTGTAGGTATTCAAGCATCAGCTGTTGGAAAACAGCGAAGTTTTATTTTCTGCACAGGAGGAAGAAAAGATAAACCTGTGCAGTCTGTTAAGCACCTCCATTATAGCATGAAAACAGCACAGCAAGAGAGACTGTTTACTTAAAACAGCTTAACTGTAACCTAACACCCAAATCTTTTTAGCTGATAGTGGAAATGGTTTGGGCATGAATATCTATTTTAAACATGTTTATATCACACTTCACAGAAAGGTCAAAATTAATGTTATACCAAAAGAATTTTTCAAAGTACAATTATCTTAACTCTTGGAGCAAAGAACATTTCTATTAGGTTTACCACCTGGGGTTTAATTTTCATGTTTTTATGTATTTTTTTTTTAAACTAGGTACCTTACTGATTATATTGGGAGCTGCATTAAAGAGATCTTGTAGCTACTAGCTATAATGCCGACTAGCTGCTTTTCCTCCACTAACCCACCAACCCTAATTCTCTGGGGGTTCACGAGTGATATCTCCAAAGATCACGTGGAACTTTTTTTTTTTGGTCTGATTAGCCTGCTAGTCTCATTGCCGTATTTCTCTCAGTTTAACTCAAGGACTCATGTCTCTCCTCTTGCAGGCATTTCCTGAGAGACAGTGGGAAGGGAGCAGATTAAAAAAAAACAGACTAACCAATCTCACGAATGCAACAGTCACACAGAAAAATCATCATTTTCCTACACCCTGGAGCTTGCTATTTCCCTCCTCATTTTCACAAGCTTCTCAAGCCTATTTGTTGACATTCTTATAGCGATCCAACGGTCTCTGTGAGCAGATGGCATCAAGCTCGGAAATCGTACACATGCCATGTTACATTAAGCCCTGGCTGACTCGAAGCTATTCCCAGCGTGATATTATTGACTTTTTTGGAGTAAGCAGTAAACCCATCTTCGGAGTTTTTCAGGCTGTTGTATTAGCAAGAGCAAGCAAACTCATAAGCCAGATTTTCTTGGCTGCCGATCTGTTTACAAAGAGTGTATCTCAACATCTTATTTCTTCAAAGTGTAGTTCAGAGAGAAAACAGTTTATCTGCTAATTCCAAGACTACTTTTCATTCACTCCCCTGCCCAAAGAGTACAGTTGGCTTTCTTCTCTCATTATGGCCAGAAGGATTATTGCCTTCCCTGTCCTCCACCTCTCTCTCCCCAGCCAAATTCTCTCTTCTCTCCCTCCTTACCCCAACAGGCACACAGATCATCGTGACCTGCTCAGTCCTCAACTCCCACACTTTCATCCAGCCCAGCCTTTGGGTAGTAGCCTTCACTCATTTAGCCATCAATGTGCAGAAGAGAATTTCATTGCTCTTTCAGTTGCTGTCTGTGAAAGATAACCACGGGACACATTAAAATCAGCATGTCTGTGTTTGTACAACAGAAGAAAGCTGTTCTAGTTGGGACCCACCAAAACGGAGATACCTCTAAAAGAGGCTCAACAAGTAGTTGAATTACTTCAGCAGACCCCAGCCAGGAATGAGCCTGTATATAGCAGGGAAGCCCCTCTTTCTTTCTCACAGCTCTGGATGGGACTGCTTCTTTCCCCACCAAAAGCCAGCTCAGATTTTGCACTCACCTGCATTTTTGCACAGCAGCCATCAAATGTAATGCTCTTAGGAGACAGGCGTGCTGGAAGAAGAAAACTACTCCAGCCCTCTGCCCTACTGCAGTGAGTGCCTTACCAGTGAAGCAGCTATAACCATGCTGTGTGTGACCTGAGGAGCCCTGACCAAGGTTTTGTATGCCAGATAAGCATCCAAGCCTGGGGTTATATCAGCTGCACTGAAGCATTGGTAGGAAGGACCATATAGAGGGTGTGAAGCTCCGTATAGAGGGATCTACCCAGCCAGGAGAAGGTTGGAGGAGAACGAACCTGCGCTTTGCAGGTGTGCCCTTTGAGTCTTCCTCCCTCTCTGTGCTTTCCATGTTCCTGAACTTGGGAATAAGAAAGGCTTTTCATCTCCACCACTTGGAGTTTGCACTGTGTCACACAGCACCAAAAATCGGTCTGTGCTGCTGTAACAGAAGGTGCAAACAGACGCACCAGTTTGCACAGAGGAGCACGCAGAAGGGAGCCAGAAATTCCGCTGAGGGCAGTGTATGTGTGCTTAGCGTTGGTGGTGATGCACCACAGGGCACAGTCCAACACCACCAGCAGCAACTACTTCTGGCTCATCAGAGGTCTCAGCACCGGCTGAGCTCCCAAGAAAGGATGCAGCACTGCGGGCCAGGGGGCTGCAGGTCATGCCTGGGGACCCTCAAGGAGCCTGGGGCAGGGGAAATGGTCTTCTTGCCTGCAGAAGGTTGAGTCCTTGTCGAGGAGCTGCAGGAAGAGGTGGGAAGTCTGCAAGGCATCAGAGAGTATGAAAAAGAGGACAGGATCTTCACCAAGACCCTACAAGAGCCTGAAAACACTCAACTGCACAGACAGAGGAGCATTCAGTCTGTACTCACCAGGTTGAGAAAAGGAGACTCCCATAATGGAAAAGGCTGGAAGCTGGTGACTTCTGGCACCAGGAGGAAGGCTGCTGCTCCACCTGCGGATCGGCAGCTACAGAACAGATTTGGTGCCGTGGTATCAGATGAGGGGCTGGGAGCTCTGTTCAGAGCAGCATCGGAGCCAGCTGAGCCTAAATCACATGGCAGTACCAGGAGACTCCTTGCTCTGCGGGATAGAGGCTTCCATCTGCCAGCCTGACGCCGTCTAGGGAGATTTAGTAGGATCCAGGACATTGAGGATAGTCTGAAGGCCCCAAAAGACTCAGGAGTCTATTATCCCCCACTCCTCATCCATGTGGGCACCAACAAAATTGCCTTTGGAGACCTAGAAAGTATCAAGCAACACTACATGGGTCTGGGGATGATGGCCAAGGGCATGGGTGCTGAAGTGGCATTCTCCTCAGTCTTGCCCCTAAATGGGAATGGGAAAGGGAGAAAAACCTTGAGGAAGAGTGGATTGATCCTGCAAATCAACAGTTTGTTGCAAAGCTGGAGATGACAACAGGGCTTTTACAATCACGGATGGGGTGATATGGAGAAGAAAGACCTCATAATCAGCAGTGCAGGGCTGAAGAGGGCTCGGCCCCAAAGTATGCACACAATTAAGGAAGTTCCTACAGGACAACATCATGGAGAAAGCTCTCACACATTATTCCTTGAAATCAGCATGGCTGGGTCCTTCTCTGAAGTGCTCGAACACCAATCCATGCAGCATGGGGAACAAACAGGAGGAATTAGAAGTCTCTGTGCAATTACAGATGTCGTGGTTTAACCCCAGCCAGAAACTACAGACCACACAGCTGCTCACTTACTCCCCCCTCAATGGGATGGGGGAGAAAGTCAGAAGGGTAAAAGTGAGAAAACTCGTGGGCTGAGATAAAGACAGTTTAATAGGTAAAGCAAAAGCTGTGCATGCAAACAAAGCAAAACAAGGAATTCATTCCCCACTTCCCATGGGAAGGCATGTGTTCAGCCATCTCCAGGAAAGCAGGGCTCCATCACATGTAATGGTGACTTGGGAAGACAAAAGCCATCTCTCCGAATGTCCTCCCCTTCCTTCTTCTTCCCCCAGCTTTATGTGCTGAGCATGACATCCTATGGTCTGGAATATCCCTTGGGTCAGTTGGGGTCAGCTGTCCGGGCTGTGTTCCCTCCCAGTTTCTTCTGTCCCTCCAGCCTCCTTGCTGGTGAGGTGGGGTGAGAAGCAGAAAAGCCCTTGGCTCTGTGCAAGCACTGCTCAGCAATAACAAAAACACTTCTACATTATCAACACTGTTTCCAGCACAAATCCAAAACATAGCCCCATACTAGCTACTATGAAGAAAATCTATCCCAGCCAAAAGCAGCACACAGGGCTACGATCTCATTTGGATCATGGAGACGTGGTGCCTCACGTGGTGCCTCCAGGCTCACGTACCTGGAGGGCTGTGAGGGATGGATACGGCCAGAACAGCAAGGATGGGGAGTTGCCTTTTATATGAGAGAGAAGCAGGAATGAATGAAGCTTTGCTTTGGGATGGATGACAAGTCAGCTGAGAGCTAATGGGCCAGGCCCTGAGCAACCTGCTCTAGTTGACGCTGGTTTGGGACTTGCACAACATAGTCTTCAGAGATACCTTCTGTGACTCTCTGATCCATCAGCACAAATTCCTGCCCATTTGTCTAGGAGAAAGGCCATAAACAGAAAACAAGACTTAGCTTCCCCCCAAATACAGCACGTGTGAACCTTAACCTCCTTTTCTCCCCTTGTTCATAGGCTTTTTCTTCTCTTTTACTCCTTTCTGCTCAGAAACGGAGAAAATTACAGAACATGCCATACCTGCTGAAAGAGAGGACTCCGGGGGACTCATTAACCATCCAAACCTAGGCATATCATATGGAGTTCTGCAAATGACGATGTTCAATTAATTTGATCAGAGTCTCAGAGAGTGTTCCTACACAATACAAAGGTGAGGCCAAACACGTCATTCTTAACGACCATGCCGTGCGCAAACAATACTGTCTATTAGTTACACAAATCGCACACACACCTACAATTTTACAGAGAGTTTTCAGATGACATTTTTTGTGGGGTTTTCTGAGAGATCTCTGTGAGTGTATCCTTTACCCACCAGGTGTTATTGTCTGGCTAATGGACCATAAGAGTTATTTAAAGGTTGTTCTTTGTTACTTTGGCCTCGGCTTTTATGTGTACAGTATGTATCTATTTCCCATTGTGCAGGAAGCATGTTACAGTAAAGCTAACTCTCCATGCCAATAATGAGGCAGAGGAGTCAGCTAACAAATCCTATTCTCCAGAGGCATTCAAGTAAATTTCTTCTACCTAATGGCTTTTGGACAAAATAGACCAAAAAGAACAAAATCACCAACCCTCAGTTCAGATCTAGGAGCTTAACATGGGTGGATATTTTAAGGAAAGTTTTTAAGATTTGGGGTCCAGTGAAAAACAATGATGCAATATTTGCTGTTCAGACTGTTTGAACTGCTAGCCCAACACCACAAAATGGTAGTAATTTCACCTCACATACTTTGACAGGGAATCTGCCCCTGAAAAAATGAACCGAGATGGACGCGTGACCTTTGAATTCATGAGAGAGGGAGGGAAGGGGAGTTAGTCTGAGTTATTTGGCACACAAAGGTCTACAGTACTCACTACGCTGAGAGAAGACAGGCTTATGAATGCCTGCCTGGTACAGCTGTACCTTCAGGCTCAACAGGTCCTACCTTAACTGCCAGAAGCTGGGAAGGACCTTCAAAGAGAAACAACTGTTTGTGCACCTCATTTCTTCTGGCCACCATCAGAAAGACAAGACCTGGTCCGCAAGAGCTGCCTTTCCTCGATATCCTTTTTTAACAACAAGGACAGTCCCACGGTACCTGAACGAGGAGAGCAGAGCACATCCAGTGAGAGCAACCGTGGACACCAGTCATCACCAGACGTGTCTGTAGTGATGAGAGACGTTCAAGGTCAAGCAGGGAAGCGAAGTCAACACAGTGATGTCAAGATCAGCAAAAGGTGCAGGACCAGGCATAGGCAGACCTACAGCACAGCTCAAGGAAAGGCCAAGGCAAAGACCCTGGGCTTAAATATAACTGCTAGACCAAGGTTGTTTTCCCAACAGCATGATCCCAGGTTGTAGCTGCACCGTGTTGGAGCTGCTCTTGAGAACAGGCAGTCACGCTCCCAGGAGGGAGTGCAGAGATTGCAGACCCCATTTCTGTTTGCTCAGCTCCCGACAGCACTAGAAGCAAGAGAAAGTAACGATACAGATGATGTTATGTGGTGACCAGGTAGGAGTCATTACGCAGAGGTGAGAGAGAGCCCAGATCTCCTGAATCCTGATTCTGTCCCTTGCCCAGTACCTCTGCCACAGTGGAGCAGTGGAACCTAGCCAGCTTGTACAGCTTAGAGAGAAAAAAAAACAGTGGTTCTTGAGAGAAGGAAGCCTGGGAAAAAAATTCACCTCACTTGTCTTGTCCCACCTCTTCCCAGAGGGGTGAAGTTATCCTGCTTTGAATAGGGAGACCGATACTTTGAGAGGGCTTTGAGGTTCCTTTTATCATTAATGTATCAAAAAAGAAGTGTGAGAACTTCAAAGAGAGAAGACTGCAGGGCTGAAGGCACTAATTGGAGACAGATGGTCAGACATAGGCTCTTAAAAGCATGAAGATCTGCTAAGAACATCAGCCATTTATCTGAAAATAGCCTGAAATACTGAAAGAGGCAAATCACATCTTTCACTGTCAGTTCCTTGAATCCAGCTGCAGTCTCCAGTTGCAAAACTCAACACAGCCCACTAAATATGAATTTGGTCATAACTAGCACAGGACCACAGACTTTATGCTGACCTGCCAGTACGGGGTCTCAGCAAGAAACCTGTGAAAGATGCAGCTCCTGTTGTTATTCCCTACTTCACCCCACCATTGCCATTTTTGCCTGTATGCTTATAATACCCGCCTAAGACTTCTTTAGCTTGTCTTTCACAGTTAGGTTTTTGTCCGGATGTGTTCAAAATGACTTTAAAATGAACAAAAGCTGTCACCTCTCACCTCGTCTGAGCCAAGGCACAGGGTGAGGGGAGGAGGGGATGGGGGGAGTCACCTGAAAAAGCAGCCAGCCATGAAGTAAGCCCTGGATGCCTCTCTCAGTGCATGGCAGCAAGTTTCTCTCCAGCATGCCTCACAATAAATAGCCTTTGCACCGAATTTGGGTCTCCTCCAACTTGAATTTAACTTAAGGGCACTGCTTCAGGCCTCACATTTTTTATTTGCTGCCACATGAGCTCGCCTCCTCCCAGGGATCCCCCAAAATTTCCCACTTAAATAAAGGCAGGCATAGCCTAAGGACATTGTGCGGCTTTCTGGGTCTCGGAAACCAGTCGAGACACAACTCTGCACGCTGGCTTTTCATTTAGCTATAAATTCTCCATGCACTTCTGTTCTCCTGCATGTAACCTTTCTCATTCTGGGACCCAGTTAGTAGAAATACTTCAAGAGCATTTGGCATGAGCCCAGGAGCCTCATGTGAGATATCCGTGTGAAGTATTCAGCCACTGGGATGGCGGTGCCGAGCTTTTCAAATCCCCGATGCTCTGTGCTTTCCCAAAGAGCCCAGCCCTGCAGCAGGTCACAGTTTTCTCTGCCTGCGCCTCCTCCTCAACAACACTGCACCCCAGTATCCCCCACCACCCCCCCGGCCTGATTCGAAGGGTCTGCCTGACTTTTACACATCTGCTTGTTGGAGAAGGGGTGACACCAGCCCAGTGTTGACTCCCCATCCACCAGCCAAGGGAAGCACATCCCCGGTGGATTAAGACCCAGCCTCACGGGCAATATAGTGCGTGTGGAGGCTGCGATAGCCCCCATCAGTGACCCCACAACCTCCCTGTCCTCGTTACCCTTCTGGTCCCAACCACGAGCAGAAGGCTAGTGCTGCATCGAGGCAACCGCACGCTCTGGGATAGATGATACGGACTCGCTCCATCCAGAAGAAGGTCTGGTCTTGCCCTCTCCGCTCCCAGCCCTGCCGCTGCTCCACGCAGATAACACCCATACGGGACCGGGATCGCACAGCTGTCCCGCGAGGGATCCCAAAATGCATCATCCTCACTTGCACTCCATCACTGAGCCAGCAGAGGAGAGAGCTGCAAGTGTCAGACGGGAGGTCTGCGGCTGCCCGTGTCCCCAACGTGATGCTCAGCTGTGGGAGAGCTGCCTGATACCCCCCACATCAGCAGAAACCCCAGCCAGGGTAGACCTTCGCTGCTGCAAATGGCCTTGATCCTTCATCCTGTGAATGGGACAATCAATCTCGGGCTAACGCGGGTTGTTAAAGCAGCAGCCGTCACTCTGATGAAGCAGCACAGCTTGCGTCCTGAAAGACTCACAGTGAGAATGTCGTTTCCTAGCTGCCACATTTAGGGGAGGGGGGGTGAGCCCAGAGGTCCCAGATAACTAGGCTATTATACAAATCTTAAAACACAGTGGACAAGCCTTACCCCGGTATCCCTGCCCACCCCCAAGGCTTTTTTTCCTCTGCCTTGTATTTCCTTGGCAAGTTCTGTACACATGCTACACTCCCTCCTTCCCTCTCCTGTGTTTAGTACAAGGGGACGTACTCCATCCCAGAATTTCAGAAGCAGCACCCGTTAACTTCATAAGTCAAATCCATCCTGATGGAAATCTAGCTCTTTTTGGCACATAAGACACACTGGAAAATCCTGTGCATTAAATTACCCCAGTTATCCCATATCAAACTGAACTTAGGGAAGTGATGCTGATGCTTTGGAGCCAGGAGAGAAGGCCCAAATATGAGAAAGACCACTTTCAGGGAAATATTACCACAGCACAGGCAGGGGATGAAGTCAGAGCAAAGGATATTTGGACATACAGATAAATCTGTTCTTTCTTGGTAGGGACACTGTGCCTGCCTGTTTGATGCTAATGCCTCTGCTGTCCAAGTTTTCTCTCCCCTCCCTCTCGTTCTTCAATGTTTTCCTTTTGTTTGAGGCTCCCTGCCATCAGACTTCCAATAGTGTGAATTTCTTCCCAAACACTGCTCGTCATGCTGCTTTTTGAAGCTCCTGTTAAGGATGTGACACAGCTCTGAACTTCTTTTTTTTCTTTTGGGGGTGGGGGTTAATCATCAGATTTCAGATCTTTGCTATTAAAATCCATCAGACAACAAATGAATCTAGGTAATGAGACAAGACTGTCACTTTGTAGGAAATCAATGTCATGGTGTTTGAGAAGCAAAATCCATTTACAATTATATTACAAGAAAGAACATATCTGGGCCACTTATTTCAGTGTTGGTAATGCAAAACATTGCCTTCCTGCGACATGCACCATCAAACACCACATATTACAGCATGTGCAGAAGATGAATATGAGCACACAGTTTAGGTTTGGCAGATATGGTACTAGACTGCCCTTCCCAAGATTTTTGGATGAAGGCTTCCTATTTTTTGTAGCTTACCAGTCACATTCAAAGTTTTAACTGGAAAGGGTCCATGTTTAATTTGGTTCCACAGATCAGCTGGAATTGTTACCTTGTCCCATAACCACAGCAAGTTGCTGACTCCACCTTGGAAAGGCCTGTTCTGCAGAAATCTGAAGTTCTTCCAACAAAACCTCCATGAAAGCCATTATGGTACCAGGCTGAAATACATTCCCCTAGTGAGGAACAGCATTTTCCAAAGCTGATTCTAAAAAGCATCATGTTAGGAGAACCTGAATCCAGTGGGCTTGAAAACCCAAGGTGTTTCTTCTCACCAGTCTGTTTGCCGCTCTTCCAATTTGTGGGTGTCTCCACACAGCAAAGCATATGTCCCGAAGATGCAGATGCACACAAAACACAAGCAACTGGCCACGCAGACCAACATGGACAAAGAACAGTGCCTTTACTGGCCCCCATAAAACCATCAGCAGTATTCACGTGAACAACATGAGCAGCCTCACTTGTTCCCCCCCTTCCCCTCCAGCTGATCAGGACTGAAGGTCACCAGTGGACACATGCAGTTCCTCACTTTCCTCATCCACAGGCACACGTGCATCAGCAGAAACCTCCAACCCCAGACACATAGTCCCTCCAGACTCCATACCAAGATCATGAGTCTCACTTACCCTGTGTCCAGCCTTGGGCTATCACATTCTGGTCTTCTACTCACCGACTAGTCGAGCTTGAAGTTTGCCAGTGAAATGTACGCCAATTCACATGCACTGAGACAGAGAGAGAAAGAAAAAAAACCTATGAATCAGGTTCAATATGAGGACAGGCCAGGCTGAAGTGCAGATACAGGGCTCAGCCAGAAAAGCACACTGATCAGCAGCCTGCTTGCTTACACACAGTTAGACCCTTTTATCCCCTCTCCTACCCATTCTCCCATGCTTGTTCCTCCCCAGATCACTTGGATCCCTCCTTTCCCTGCCTCTGGCCCTTCCCTTAAACATCCCATAATGTTTTCTACATTCCTACAATCCCCTTTAAAGATCCGATAATAAGCTTTACACAATCCCACAAGCCTCCTGAAATGTCCCATCACAGGTTTGCGCTTTCCAATCTTCTTCCCCCTTTTTTTCAGTTACCAGGCTCATGACTGAGAATTAAGCACTAGGTTGGCCTCAGTCAAAAACCCATACGGGAAATATTAAAAATGTAATAGTAACAGTGATGGGAGAGTGCCTGGAAGCATTGCCTAGCACCGTTTCATTGATTATTCTGCCTATGTGGTCTCTGTGCCTACAGCAGCCTGGGAGTTTCATCTCTCAGTCGAGCCGGCAGACAGCGGGTATGGATGGCCGCCACAGAACTTCCCGGCATCACCGAGGGCATCAGGTGCGTCCCTGTGTCACTAAATCAGGGTAGCCCCTCCAAAATCACGGAGCAAGCTCTGGAGCAAACTTCAATAACCTCAACGGCATGTGAGCAGCAAGCCCTCAGCTGCTCTGTGGTCCGGCTTGCCTTCTTGCAAAAGCTACGGGGCAGAGGTACCCCGGGCGGTGATGGACACCCACAGCCACCCACTCGCCTGTCCCAGTCAGTGAAACAGCATGGAACAGCTCGTTATTCCTAGGACACTCCGCTTTTTCCCTGCGGCACAGCGTTTCTGACTAGTAGCCTGGTTTTGGCTGGAGTCCCCCCGTCCCAGGGGCTGGTGCAAGATGTTGTGCAAGCTGGGATCGAAGAGGTGGTTGCAGACAGGTTGAGCGAAGGCAGAAGTGGTGGCTCTCGACCTGCTGGGCACCAGCTGCCTCTGTCGCCCAAACAGGGACGGCGTGCCAAGAGGAGAAAGCATTTCTCTCCTTCCTGCCCTCATTCCCAAAAGTGGCAACCATCTCAGGACATCCCCAGCTTCACGGCCCCTGTGTATCCACTCGTCAGCAAGCACACTCCTCCAGCAAAGCTGCCTTGACCTCAGTACGGACCATGGAGAACACGAACCCCAGAGACATGCTCGGGGCGGGCAAAAGTCCCAAATGCTGACGCTAAATCTCTGTCCTGGCAATAAACTGCAGTTCATCCACCTCTCCAGCAGCCCGTCTTGCTTTTCCAGCTTCACAGTACAGCCTGCTGTTTCCCACATCCATCAAATTTAACTACTTGAAATTCAGCCACAGCTGACAGAAGGAGATGCTGTGCACATGGATCCCAGGCTTCCAGTTAATGGCATAAATTGTTGCCACCTCTCCCTCTTGCTGAGCAATCACAGTCAGAAAGCTATGAAAGGGATATAACTCTCAGCAGGCGTACCCTTTGCAGAGCCTGGTATTTGGGTTGCCCTGGTCTCCTCCTAGCAATGGCAAAATAGTAATAGGTGGCTTAGTTCGATGCCATATGAGTTCCCCACCGTTTGCTTAGCCCCCTGCCACCCATTTGCAGTCTACCTTGGCAGTACGGAGTTCATTCCTGTTTAGCTACAGAAGCAACCACAAAGAACCTTTGGAAGTCCAGAACAGGGGTCAGGGTCTTTTCTTCTTTCAGATTTACTGTTGTTGCTTTGCTTGTTTTGTTTTTACAAGCCAAATATTTACTAAGAGGTGTTCTCGGTATCCTTTGTGGCAGCATGTGATTTTTGCAAGCCACCTTTAAAGTTAAGTCTTTGGAGCTGGATGTCTACTCTCCACCTGCCTGCAAACCTACAACCAGGCTCACCAGATGGCTTGTCAAATGGGCTGCAAAAAAGTGCAAAAGCTTTGTTGGTTATTAGCCGCGCTATTACGGGAGTCTAACAGCCTGGGTCAGGAACCGTTTGCCACTTCAGAGAGCAACCACAACATTATCGCAACGAGAAGTAACTGCAGCAGCACCGAGCGCGAGGCTGCCCGTTCCCTGCACGACTGCCGGCGATGGGGGAAGCTGCATCTTCAGGCACCGACGCAGACAAAATCCCGGCAAATGGCAGGGTGCGGGGAAGCATCTCGTCTTTTCCCCAACCTGAGCCAGCGTACGCTGCTGGGCTGAAGCCTGCAGGAGAGGATTGCCGTGTCACAGAAGGGAAACTGAGGAAAGATGATGTGCGTCGGCCTCTCCCCTTCGAGGTACGCACATGACTTTATCTTAGGGCATATTCTCCAAGCACCCAGCGTGCTCTGCCCAGCCGAGGTGACAGTGCACGGTGGGTGCAGAGCAGCTGGGACCATCCGGGGTCTCTCCTGGGCGAGACTGGCCCTGCACGTTTGATGTTTAAAATCAACTTCTTCCTGAAAGCCCTTACTTGGAGCCTCCTATTAAAGAGGCTTTGCTTTTCACAGGTTTTGGAAAAGACTGTGCTGATTTGTTGTCTGTGAGCTACAGCCATCAGCCCAAAGACCATGCAACATTCAGAAGGACCATAAGACATTTCTTTCTTGTGCCACGTAAACCGATTGAGTGTAAGCACTAAAAAATACAGCTACTCCTCTGCAGCAACATTTTTGGACCTATGCTTTGGCTTAATCTCTTTGAAGAACGCACAGAATCATTAAAAAAACCAGACACAAACCCCATGGCCAGCGCAGAGTTCAGTACCTTTGATGTAGGACAGGCTCAAGGAAACTCTTTCCCTGATGAGAACTTCGGAGTGTCCACTGCCGCGGCACAGACAGCATGTAAAGGCACGTCAGCAAAGTAGATGGGTGCATTAGGATTAAACTCAGGATAGAGTCCCGATCCTGTAAATTGCCCCATATAGGCAGGCTGCTGTCCCTGTCCAGAGCCCATTGCAGGACCGGGACCTCCTTGCACAGCAAGATGAACCAGTTCATGGAGAAGACCCAGATCAGTTGTCACCCATTCGTGTCGCTGTTTGAGGACCCAGAGGCGGGACGTCCTCCCTGTTCCAGCAAATTGCTCTCAACACCAACAACCCCCATCCAGCACACGCCGTGCACCTTCTTAACTCCGAATAATGCCGTTTATTTTTCCGGCAAACATTCACAGCCCTCGCACCTCCTTTGCCCAGGGCTTTGAATTTAGATCAGCCGCCTGCCACGATCAATGAGTCAAACTAAGCCCTGGTGTCCCGCCGGACTTCCCTGCTGTCAGCCTGCCGGCTGTAAGGGAGCCTCTTCGGGCCAGATGCTGATGTTTTTATTCACGGCCACTTCCTCTCCCCACGGTGTAATACCCACTTCTGCACGTCCAACAGCACCTGACCTGAAACCTTGGGGTCTGCTCATGCAGGGAAGTCCCCCAGAAAGCTGAGTAAAACCCCGCACAGCCTCATCTGAGCAAGCCACCTTTCTCCTGGAAGGCAACTTGTCAAGATAACAGGATTTGCCCTTCTCTGTGAAACAACATGTGTCCCCGGTGCTGAATCTGCATGTATTTAACTTTCCAGAACTGTGTCAGCATGCTCTCTGTCGTCAGAAGCAGCGTATTTGTCATCTGCAGAGGCAGAACCATTTAGTTACTAATGGAAGCGATTTCTGCTTCCCTGAGGCTGATGTTCATCCAGCCACGTGCAGCCGAAGGCTCTGACAGAGCAATGCTCCTTCCCGACTGCCCCAACGCAGCAGCACCCACGTGAACTGAAACACCCCGGGGAGTTTCCCAGCTAAATTTAATTAGCGCAGAGCAACGACCCAGAATTTCTTGCTGAGCTGAGAAGGGCTGCGGGGTCAGAGAACCCATCCCTGCCTCTCCATGCTCAGCTCCGGTCTGAGCATCTCCTGTCCATCCTCTTTCCTACCCCTCTGGGGTGTTGTTTGTGTGCATCCCAGTACTCGGTTTAGCCCAGGAATGCCTAAATGAATAGCTCTGTGTCACCCTCGCCTCACCAGCGTGACTTCCAAACGCAGCGTGAAAGCCGGAGATGCTCAAGATGTGAGTCAGGAGGCTGGTTTCCTTTTCCATGCCTTTCCCAGGGAGAGAAAGGCAGGCACCTTTCCAGAAAAAACCACAGGACAGGCGTGAGTCTGCAGTGACACTAGTGACAGCAGGATGCTCGGGGCAAGGCTTTACAAAAAAGCACCTGAACAGGTCTGGGTTTAGCATTTTAGCATCAGTCACATCACTGGGGTGGTGGTCCCCTTCCACTCCAGGAATTAAGTGCCTTTTTAGACCCACCATCCTAATGAGATGGAGTTGTCGAAGAGCAATCACTATAGCCAGTTTCTCAGCCAGTGGAAACAGCAGCAATTCTGCGCGCGCCCCACTTTACCCTGGCTAAAGGGCTCATTTATGGCCCAAGTGAGTCGGAAGAGACTTCATATTCTCCTCCCCTTGATGAAGTGCTCCTCTTGAAAAGCAGGATTAAGTGTTTATGAGCAGCATAGAACTTAAACTATTTCTCACATTCTACTACACTACAGGGCTTCCCGGACACAGCCAGAGGCAGCAATAAAAGCAAGGACCCTACAAGAAGCATTCCTGCCGACAGCAGAGACCATACATAGAGAATATTGTGCACGGACAGACACACACAACTCCGGCAGAATCCCACTGGTAAACTGCTAGTGCTGTCCCCAGGCTTTGGCACGGGACAAGCGACTGTCCCAGACAACCCAACACGTGGGGCTCGCAGGATCCTGGGTGTCCCTCTGCAAAAACCACTGCCAGGGAGCAGAGAGATGGGGGCGGAACGTGATTTGCAAATAAATACCTCTCTGAATTTCAGTGACCCCGACATGTACCTAACCGCTGACATTTTAAGAGGCACAATATAACTAGTGAGTAAAAATAACTTCTTTTAGGTCTATTACCATGAAAAACGGGAATGGTTTATTGACTGGTAATTAAAATCTTATCCCTTTTGCTAGCATATGGCAACCAAGGAACAGGCATTTTTGTTAAGGGTAGAGAAGCCAAACTGCACTAGCAATAACTGTGTTTTATCTTCCTGGGAATGCACAATAAAAGAGTCAGATCTTATAGTTGAACTTTGTAAAAGGCACCAGTAATCAAAAGTTAGCACGGAATCTTATCAAACATTAATTTTAAGGCTGCTAATATTTAAAGACCCGCTTTTGTGTCTGTCATTTTTATTCTGAGATGTTTTACTTGTCTCATTTTAATGATCTGATGGTGAAATGGAGATGAAAATTACCCAGAGTTTCTCTTGAAGTTTGCTCAATGTGACTATCAAAAAGATGCTCTGTGCCGCATGTGCACGTGGGTCCGAGTGAGTTTTGGGGGTTTAGTGGTCTCAATGTGGATAGATAAAAAATGAGAAAGAAAACTGCGGAAGGGATGGAAAAATTACAATAATAACTAGTGTTCCCAGTGCCACGCTTGGTTTGAATCGGGAAATCATACATCAGTAAGAGCCAGCTCCAAAGGCCATCAGTGACTATGCAAAGGCTCCTGCAGCACTGGAAGAGAAGGGGAAGGTCACAAATTGGGTTGGAGCCGCTACTCGTCGACAAGGCTGCAATAGCCACTACACTTGGCCTTTCAGGAGCTGAATCTCATTCCAGCTGTGCTTTTCAAGGCAGCATTCAGCCGATCAGATGTCCTAAACCTTCACAGAGAGAAGGGTTTCATCCTGCTCTCCATCCCCTACAGCCCCTCATGGCCTTATTGGGGAATGAATTCTGCCATGTCCAGTGAAAAAGAGAGTTCTCTGCAGCCGTCTGATTTAAACCTTCCCAAATGCATTTTTACTTTTATTAAGCAAGCCTTTCCTAAGACACTGCCAGAAGAGTCCAGATCTTGCATTCGTAAAGCTAAGATATTGCTACCAATAAAAATAAATAGATGGCAATTACTACAGAATTACGCTTAGACCAAAAACGACTGAATTTATGACCCTCCGAATGTGTGCAGCATAAAATGCAGCAATACAGAAGTTTAAGGAGAAGAGGTGGGCAAAGAAACTTCTCTTTCTTTTTAATGAGGTAGCCAGGAACAAGCCAAGCTCAAATAATAACTGAAATCTGAAGCCGTAAGTGAAGACCGCCTCTAAGTACAGAGCTCGTGTACAGATAACAGAGCAGTTCAGCAAGCGGTACAGCACAAATAGATCAGAGATGACTACACATTAAATGAGGACACCAGGCTGGGAAAGATCCTGCTGGAGAGCTGCCTTCTGTTAAACTTTACGGTCTACAGCCAACAGGCTTTATCCAAAATCTACCGATGCTCTTTCCACTGACATACCCAGGCTTTGGCTACAAAGCCTTCTCGCAGGTCAAAGCTCTTTGCTTCGCCTGTTAAGCGTAATTCTTGTGGGACAGCCTTGAAGGGTGGACAAGGTTACTGAGCCCAAAAGTACTTCCAGGGGTGTATGGGTCCCTCCACTTGCAGAGCCAAAATCAACTGTCCTGGTGTAAAAGTGCTCTTGCATCTTTATCACTGCATTTCTCCTGTGGACACTGTACTGTAACCAGGAATGTGAACAAAGCAGCGGTACGCTCCCGTGCAGTACAGCCCAGACCATTTCCAGATTAATAATGCCAGCTTCTGACACTGCGTGGGTTCTTTTAATACAAAGTTGCTAAAATACTGTAGAAATAATAATTAAAAAAAAAAAAAAGCATCTAAAAGCTGGGAAAATTTAAATGACAGTTCCCACAAGTTATCTCTGAATTTGTACTCTCTGAAAACCTCATCTGGCTACTGTGGAAATATGAGGTAAATATTTCTTTAAAATGAGAATGGTTTCCTGGCTAGCAGTGGCAGTGCAACAGCTTACAAAGGACACTCTGAATGAGCTTCCAGTATGAAGATGTCCTTGAAAAATTAAGAACCGTCCAAAAACAAAGGTTGCACAGATTACCTTACATCTGCCCCTTTGACTGACCCTTTGAGCCCACCCTATTCTATGGCCACATTAAGCCATTTGCTGGATAATAGTGACTTTCAATGAACCTAGCAAACTCTGCCTCAGCCCCCAGCTGGCAGTGGGAGATGCCTTTATCTTCACTGCTCAGCAGCTTCAAGAAAAGTTTTCATTTTGTCCAGAACAAAAATTATTTTCCTGAAATATGGAGTTCAGGTGAGGAATTGGGCAACCCATTAGTCAACGCTGCTCTGCTAACTCTGCCGACAGCCTCCGCTGCCCTTGCTCCCACCCAGCTCATCCAGGGATGCGGTCCTGGAGGAGCCTGGTGTGCTCCCAGGCCTTCGGCTGATTTCTTAAATGCCTGCTGCTCAGCTTCCTCACCTTCTTGGTCCTGCTGGTCCTTTCTCTTCCAGATATATCCAACCCAAGGTGGGCTCTGTCCTAGGAGCACCGCTGAAGAGATGCGGCGCTCCCCACACATACACACAGACTGACGGCTTGGTCCCCTTGTATCTAATGCCCTTGCACAAAGTCCCAAAATTCTCCTGCCGTGGTGCCTGCAGGTTGTTAAAGACGTGTCCCCTTAATTTAAAGGCTCACAGTGATGAAGAGCCCAGTCCCTTGGCAATCAGTCTTGATGGCCAATTACTCTCGCTCTTAAAAATCTACATTGTATTTCCCGGCTGATTTTTGCTGACTTCAATTTCCAGACACTGGCTACTACATCTTTTCCTATTAAGAAACCCCCTAAAACCTCCTCTCCCTAGGCAGTCATTTCATCAGACTTCTTTTTGACATAGCAAACAGGCTTGCAGTCTTGTTTAGGCACCACAACACAGCAGGGTCCCAGTCCTGGCCCTACTCCTCCTGCAGTTCTCCTTTAGCTCCAGGAAAATACCTAGCTCCCATTTTGCAAGGACTAGGGCAAAAAAGGCCACGTGGAATGCAATGAACCACAAAAATGTGCTTCGTAATCAGCCTGTTACGTCTCTAAAAGTGCCTATTCTTGCATGATTATTGTGAGTTGTATAGGAATCATCTGTAAGGGAACATCTCCCACTCTTGCAATAGGAACACAGTGGGATGGCCTGAAAGTCCCTTACTGGCCTTCTCAAGGAGATCCTGGGGTTTTGCGGGTTTTTTTGTTTGGGTTGGGGTTTTTTTAAGAGGGAGAGAGGCTTACATGCGTTGCGAACATGGGTCTGTTCAGCTGATACAGAAGGCAGGCGAGAACTGTGGTTTCCGCAAAGGCAGCCTGTATCGCCGTGTGGATGCAGCTGAAGGTGATGCAACGGGGCTTGGGTAGTCCAGTACTTTCCCTCCAACCCCCAGGGCAGAACCGTACGTCTTGCCTTCCCACAGGCACGACGTGAAGCGTGCATTTGTGGGGAGCATTCACGCTCCTCCAACCAAAACGCCACTAAGGTTCTGTGCTGGGGGTCTTTGTTCTGGTGTCTTGTATACAGCCAGAGCCTTGGAGGAAGGCTTTCTTCAAAGACCGTGAAGCTCTAGAACTGGAAAGGTATGACAACTTCTTCATGTCCCTAATGAAAAGTCAGTATTTGGCTTAGGCTACCTACACACCACCTTAACCTGCTCTCCCCCAAAGTGCCTCAAACCACCCTCCTACCTTGACGTCTCTATAAATCCAGATACTTCTAGCTCTTCTTGGACTGGACAGCTTGAGATCCTATTCCCAGTACTCCCCATCAAGTGGGGTTTGATGCCAGCGTCTGCAGCAGCATGATCAGGATGTTCTTCCTGACAAAGACCAACACACACACAGTAAATGAAAAATGCTTGCTAGGAACACCGTACCCCATCGATTCAACCTGCAATGGTACTGCAGGCTCCAGATTTCCCTCCCTACGGGCTTATCTGCACCAACTCCATTCACATTCAACCTCTTCTGACTTTCCAAAGACTGTCAGAAAGATCTGTTGACCAGAACCTGCAGGGTCAGGAGGATGGAAAGCATTATTAGAGACTTGCTTGCGTGGGCTTTCATGGTGTCCCCACAGCCTGTGTCAGGGAGCAGCAAGAGCGGGGCTGTTCCCTGAGGGAAGGGGAGCTGGTACTCCAGGCTGGTAGCAAGACAGGGCAGTGTCCTCACCAACCAGGGTGCAGTCCCATAGTCCCTAAACACAGAGTAGAGCAGGTCCAGTGACATTAACCAAGGTAACGCCACAGTCTAATGATCCCCAGACAGGTCCGTGATGAAGAGGCAGACTTGACGGTCAAGCCACATCAGCAAAGCAACACGAAGATCAGCAAGGTACAGGACCCGGCACAGACATACCTACAGCACAGCTCAGGCAAGGACCTGACTTTATGCAGGTCCACGGCCAAGGAGAGGAGATGCCAACGAGGCTTCTCCCTGTTCTTTTTCACGTGGCTCTTTCTCACATCTTACTTGTTTTCCCAGTTGGACCCCAGGTTACAGCAGCACCAGATCACATCTGGCCTTGAGCACGGCACCCAGGCCCCTCGGAGGGATAGGGGATGAGGCTACGGATACCCCAAGCCACGGTGAGGCCAAAACGGCCAAATCCTGCCGAGACAGCCACCACGCAGCTCCACTGCTCCCCCTTCCCTAGACAAGCTTGTGCACCAAAATTTCAGACCCTTATTGCACAAGTACCAGACACGCACACTTACCAGACACGGCGTTTCCGTAACCTTTCCCTCGCTGCTCTCCAGCCATCCAGCAAGGCATTTTTAGCAGAGCTGGCCTCCTCCCAGGAACACCAAGCTCAGAAGTCGCCCAGATACAAGTCCCCCAGATACGCTCCAGTTCTTCCTCCAGCAGCGACATCCTCTCTGCCCTGTAGACCCAACCTGCGTTTTCTTCTCCAAATCAGCACGCTCCTCCATTCCTACTCACAGCTTCACGCGGATTTTGCGGAGGTTGCTTGGCCGCTGGGCTTTGTGCAGTCTGACCTTCTGCATGCCGAACTCCCTGTATGCAAAACCCTCCCCGCTTCCCTCGCTCCCGCTGCGGTGGAACAGCTCGTACCCCTGCTCCCTGCAGGATCAGAGCACTTGGAAAAAGGGGGAGCTGGGAAAAGCCCCTGGCTGACTTTCTTCAGGGAGAAAAAGCAGGCGGGAGACACGGGCATGGCAAACATTCCCCCTGTTTGCTCAGAGCACCGGCGCAGGCATTGCTTTCAGAGGCGGTTGGTCCTGGTTTGGTTTCCTATCTGAGTGTGGGGAATTGCCTTTCCTCCTGCTATTTTTCAGTAGTCAGACCCCACGGGCAGCACTTGTTGCTTGTCAGGGCACGGCTCTCCTGATCCCAGCATCAGGCTGGTCCCGGTGCCCACCCAGTTCCCCCTTTGCAGGGAAAGCCCACACCCACCAAATTTAGAATTCCTCCCAGCCAGTGTTTGCCCAGTCTCTGCATTTCTCTAGGTCCCTTTTTTCCTTGCTTGGCCCTTGCTGGTGACAGTAACCTGCAGCTCTGCCCTCCCCGACTCATGAGAACAGGCTCGTTGTCGGTTTTCCCAACGCAAGCGGTGATGGCTTGGCTTCCCCCCTTCTAGATGAGCTGAGTCAGGGATAGGGTTTACTGCCATCCCCCAGCACACATTTACTCCAGCCCAAAAGATATCCCTGACATGCTGTCACATAGGCATTTCTATACTGCCTGGATATCGCCTGGGAGAAGGTTTTCAAGCCTGATCCGGCGTCAGGGCAATCAGGAGTTGTTGATGTGTTCACACTCTCTGCAACTGCTAATAAAAGAGCTCAGGCTTCTGGACAGGAGGTTTTTGTGTGTGACAGGACTGACACACAAGGCATCTCAGTAGTTTGACAGCTGGCTGCTCAGTTCCCAAAAGCTCCTCATTAATAGCTGCACTTTCTGCATAACAAAACGAAACAAATCCAAAGCAAAGCAAAAAGATTTCCTGTCTGCGCATGCATGCGAGAGCCCTTCATGAACTCACTTGCAGTACTCGGTTGTTTCTTCCATTTAAACTGATCTACAGAAGACAGACAATAAAGTAGAATTAAATAGGTGCTGACTTACAGGTCACAGGCCCTGTAAATCAAGAGAAAGCCCTCCTCGTTGCGGATCCTGGCCTTTCTTGCAGGTCCGCAGAGTTTAGCGGTGTGGTCCCAGAGCTGAGGTCGGGCAGACACACCAAGCTATTAGAGGTGATTTACCATTTGACGCTAATTAGATCTAAAGGAAGCTTTAGGGTGGAAACTGCATTTGTGTCAACGGGAGATTCACATTCGGCTCAGCACCAAGTGCTTTTATGAGCGATGCAGTCCCCATTCCGTGCCTGGGATCCCGGAGAGAGGGAAACAAACTCCTTTGCTTCTGGCTGAATCCCAAAAGGGTCCAACCTTCTGTGCCAAGCTCTGCCTGCTCCAAGGTCAACACATGTCATCTTCTATCAACCCCAAGAGGGTCCCGTGTCCTGGACCCTCAGCCCTGTTTAGAGCAGGAGCGCAGCTTACAGACTCTGAGTTCAGCTCTACGCCACCTTTTACTTCTTACCCTCCTGTTTTACAAAGAAAAATATATTCACACAAGGGAGAAAAGATAAATGTTCCCAGCTCTTCAGTGACACAACTGCTTCCTTGAGTTTTCATGCAAATGTCTTGGCTCCTTGGCTTTCTGAATGATGTCGTCCTACAAGTAAGCAGCCCTTGACAAGGGAGCATGTGTTCAAGTTAATTGACGAGGCCTCTCATTAGGCAAAGCCATACACATCCTGCAGGATGAGTGTATCTATCCAAAAGACATTGGTATTTCCACAGGACAAAGCCGCTCTTGCCTAAGCCTCCTTAATGCTTGTAAACCTACCCTGCAAATCTCCAAGTCTGGTGGGTTTTTTTCTCCAAGGTATTGCTGGTCAAACTGGTAGCTGGACCTTGCTGTCCTGCCAGTGGCAGATCTCTTATCATCTCTGCCATCCCTCACCTTCACAGGGTATTAATGACAGATAACTCTTTCCCTTTCTCAGGATCTTCAGCTCAGGGGCTTTTCACCTAAGCCTATGCTGAGACAACAGTCGTTCAGCGCCTCGAACCTGGCTGACGCTCCCCTCGCCGCTTATTTTCAGTGCCAGCAGCCGCAGCCATGACATTACCCTGACCCTGAGATCCCTCTGGGAAGTGTAAGTCCCACTTGCAGCCCACCCATCGTCTCCTCTGTCACAAGCACGGTGAGAAAGAGATGGGGACCAAACCACCGGCACAACACCGAGAGAAACTGCTGACCGGTGGAAGCATCCCCAGGGCTGTCATCTCCATCTCCTTTGGCTCCTCACCATGCTGGGGTGGAGATGCTGGGCTGCCCAGGAGCAGAGAGAAGAGCAACCTCCTCGAGCATCCAGGGGATTTTTCTCACACCTCAGCGTTCGCTTGAAATTCTCCAGCTCTTTGCATCTCGCACAGAAACTCCACAGGGTCTCAATCTCATTTTGCCTCGTTGCGTTACTCATCCGGGTGATGGGTCTTCTCAGGCAACTTGTGACAAAGTAATTATGTTCTGCGGGGAAAAGCTGTTTGACAGAGAAAGCCACTCACTGATCTCTGCTGAAACTCTCTAAGCCTGACATCTCACCGTCTCAGAAAAGTCAGCAGTCTGAAGAAAAAGATATGGGAAGAGCTGATCACCACAGCTCCTTCAAGAGGGTGAGCTTCAGGGAGGTCCGTTCCCCTCCTGCAGCTTTGCTCCCTTTTTGCCAGAGATGGCTCCTCACTTTTTAGCACCTTTCACCCTCAGACACAGCCCAGCAAAGCCAATTTGAAGGACGACAGGGAAACACACCCCCACTGCCGACACACACGTTCCCACCACGTTGGTCTGGTACAGAAGAGATGTCCCAGGCTCGTGTCCTCGTGAGCCTGGGAGGAGGCGATGGAGTTTGGCTGCACCCAGGGCACGTACCGCAAAATGAGGTACTGCTGGTTGTGCTGGGAAAGGGAGACAGCCCCGGAGGGAGATGAAAGTTAATGCACAGCTTTACCCCTCCCCACATGGGCTGCTTTTTCTCCGCTAGCCTGCACGCAGCGTGTCTTATCACAGCTCCCTTGATGCACTACGGCAGCCCTGTTTGATAGCAGTACAATCCAAAGCACTCTGGGTTTCTCTGATTTTACATTTCTGGTGGAAAACAGGAAAAAAAAAAAATCTAAGGTACCTGAAAGAGCTCGTTTCACAGGAAAATATTTTGGCATTGCAAAAAACATTTTCCATGGAAAATTCTCAGCCAGTGTCTCCAGCATGGCTAAATTAATTCTGCCAGTCTACAACAGCGAGCAGCACTTACTCCTTCCAAGAAAGCGCAGAAATCTCATAGGACCCGGAGATGGGGTAATCAAGCATCACGTTGTTCCCTGATCACCACTGCTCAGCTTACACGGTGCCCTGAAGCATGGAGGCTAGTGTCATTTCTGGATTTTTTTTAATAAAACTTAAGTACAGCTATTCCATCCTTGTTAACTACCTGGTTTGCCTCATAAGCACTAACGAAGCAGGTGGTGTTCATAACTGTCGTTCCAAGTGGAGCTGTTTTTGAGAACTCCCAGAAAAGGTTCTTGAAGCTTTAGCGTAGTGCCAATGACCAAAAACTTCCTCAAACTCTTCTCCGTGTCCCAATTCTACAGGCAGGGGGCATTAGAGGCTGTAACAGCAGCCCCACAAGGGTCTTTCCCAGGGAAAATGTTAATGTTAATTCTCACACACACACACACACACACCCCCGACTCTCCAAACAGAACCAAAAGTTTTGCTAGATAAGTGAAGCACGCTTTTTTTCCTCTTTTTTTTTTTCTCCTCAAGGCAGATTTCTCTCCATTATGGCTTTGTTGTGTTGCAAGGACAATCCTTTCTCTATTAAGCTGATTATCTGTTGTTAGAGGGAAAAAAGCTGAATACAGGAAAACGCATGCACTACCTTTCAGGGGGAGTGGAAGGGCAGGGATGGGAATTGCTGTGAAACGGCTCTTGTTACATTTGGTGAAAGATAATTAAGCCCAGATTGATTCTTCACTTTTGTTGCTATAGAACTGGCTTAACAGCATTTTTCAGTTATGGGTTTCAGTAGATAACACTTGTGTGGCTTTTTGGCCTCTGCCCAAACCACAGGGAGATGCGGAACAGCTGGGAAGGGAAGGAGACTTTATTTGCTGCCCTGAGCATGGACACCTACCTGTACCTCTCACGGGAGAGAGGCAGCCCAAAGCTAACCCTCTGCCAGGGTATCGATGTAATGGACACCGCTCTGCTTGGTTTAAATTAGATTCAGGACACAGCAATTTCCTGCTCTCTGTGGGAGAACACCTCCGACACCATCCTCCTAGCCCAGGGAGCATCTTGCACGTGTTGGCGTTGCCACCGGCACATGAAATCACAGCTCGGCCCTCCCTCGAATCAGCTTACGGTTGCTCCTCACGGATCCGAAGCGCCAGGTAAGAGCTGGCAGCGGCGGCCAAAGGGAACGTAGCACGGCAGAGGCAGGCTGGGGCTGTCAGATCCAAGCCTCAGCAGCGCTGAGTACCTGGGTACCTGCCAGATGGAGAAGCTCCACGGAGTTGTGAACGGGGTTTTTAAACGCAGCCAGAGAGCACAGATTTGTCTGCCTTCCCACCGCCAGACCCGCAGCACACGCTGCATTGCAGACACAGGCGTACGTTGCGGCACCGATACGCTCCGCTCTGTCTCGCGTTTGCTTTTTCACGGCTTGTGCCGAGACTGAGCCTGAACGTAGAAAACACAGTATTTGTCTGAAAAGCAATCCTTGGCGGCTGCCAGCCTGAGCCAGCCTCTCGCTGCCACCCTGCTTTGGCCACCCGAATGGCTTTTTAGCAGCTCTGACCCTCTGCAGCTTCCCCACGGGACCCACGGCAAATACTTTCAACGCATCCAGAGCCATGAGGTCAGTCAATTTTCCCCACAAAAGTGATCATCTTATTTAAAAAGACACCGAGTGAGCGCAGCACGTGCTGTCTTTGGTGAACCCCTCTGCCTTAAGAGGAATCGTTCCTGCCAGTCGTGTTTCTGAGTGGGGCACACGGCGGAGCACAGGGACCCTGCTTTTCGACAGCACTTCTGAACCCCCCGTTCTTAAACCAGAGCACATTTGCTGTTCTCTTGTCAAAAGCATCTGCCCTGTCTAGGGAGAATTATTAAACACGAAGGCGAGCAGTAAGGATGCCAGCAGATGGAAAGTGGGTGCAGAGTGGGGAACCCCGCAGACACCTGGACAAAGGACCAGCTGGTCCCGAGTCCCCAAAATACGCTGCATCGTTTCCACAGGTCCAGCGCAGGCTGGGTGAATACGTGACAGATTCATTTGCAAGACATCTGGGAGGAGAAATACCAAATTATCTGAAGCCAGCCTTGCACCGTATCCTTAGAGGACAAGAAGGGACATTCAGAGCCTCTCTCTTGGCCACTGCCTTAACACAGGTTTAGGGGCAAGACACGACGAATCCGCATTTGTGCTTGTGTGCATTCCCATACAGGTGCACCTGGATGCAAAAATCCAAGCAGGCCACGTTTCCACTTTTTTTTTCCAGCATTACCCACCCCTGTTGAGCTCATCTATCATCACACAACCTCCACCACTACCGAGACAGCCCCTTCCCTCACCGCAGAAGAACAGCGGCCGGCTTCCTCCGGGATGATGGGAGAGGAGGAAAAGCAGCTGTATTAAACAGCTACCAGCGTTCCCATCAGCCAACTGGATAGGGACTTGCTAACTACTTTTAATTGCCCACTGGGGTAGCTAATGTCTAACACAAATTCATTTGGTGGATGTTTTCCATGGGCCTCTTGCACAATAGACCCTAGTCCAGGGCAGGGACCTCCAGCATTACTGAAACACAAGCAATTAGCAGCATTAAGTGCTTAAGTCGATGGCTCTGCCCAGGCACTTTCCAATGTGATAAGATCTATTTTAACTAGGTTGGTCTCCTTCAAACAGGCCCCCAGCTGGCTGGCTGAGCCGGTGCATCTCTCGGTCACCTCTCAAGCCTTAATTAATTTTGCTGAGAGGTTTGCAGGGGCTTGCACAGATGTCTGACTACACTCAGCATCGTGCAGGGTGGGGGAATAACGGAGTGGAGCGAGAAGCCGCTGCGTGCAGACCATCGCTTGAGAAAGTGAGGTGCCACAGCGGCAAGAGCTAAACTGGCAATGCTTCATCGTTACTCCTGTAAGGTTATGATCTTGCCAAGAGGCTCTATCACAAAGTAGGATCTGCCTGGCTGTACAGAGTCCTGGTGAGAGATGGTCGTTAGCAAAACAAGCAAAATATAGGAAGAGTCAGTGGGGAAACTGAGGCAGGGAATATCTGCGGGGTTACCAATCTCTCCTGATCAGTAGTCTCCAGCAAAAAGATAGTCCCCAAATGGGACTGAGAACAAGGTGGTTTGAAATATACAATATTTCAAATTGTGGAAATAATTTGGAGAACATATAACCCTCTTCTCCAGGCTGTGCTCCAAGAGAAGGTTCGGGGCTAAAGGGACCTTTGCTCTGGGCACCTGTATATCACATTCCTGTTAGAAACAGAGGATTTGTTCTTACTGAGGTAATCAGGCTCTAGCTGATTTTAAATTCAAGTAGCAAACCTTGGATGCTGCAGTGAGAACAGCACCAGGATCATAGCAAAATGTCTGTCTCCTTTCTCGTTGCAGCGGTTGCAAAGAGGAGCAGGTTTGCCCTGGAAGTGGACTACTTCAAATCATCAGATGGAGAAGGAGGGGATGGGAGGTTTGCTCATCTCAAAATTAATAGAACAGCCCCAGGGTAAAATATGGAGGGGTCTTTGCATACACCCATTCTTATAAATACCCCACAGCGCAATCTATAGGCAATCTCTGCATACCAGCTGACAGCGCTGCTGGCAGATAGACTAAATAATGCCACAGTTGTGCTCCGCACCCCTGCCTCAGCCCAGCCATTAATATGGGTCTTCTCTTCTCTAGAAATATATGATAACTAGATTATCCTCAAGTCTTCCCTCCTGCTTTCATATTTGATTGAAATTCATCAGTTCAAAAGTTATTGCTGGTAGAAAAACAGATGCAACTGCATGAGCCTTGATCCCTTTGAAAAATCACAGCTACTTCTGCCGTGTACTCTGGTGAGCTACAGAGCACCTGGCAGAAGAGACAGGGGAGCATAAGGAAACAAATACCCCGGGTGAGACCAACCCACCAGTGCCAAACCCCACTTTCTCCTCTACATCCTATGGCTACCAAGTACAGAGACCCATAATCCCCACTGTAGCCACCACTGCTGACTTAATCCTACGTAGGGACATGTGCTCCGAACCATTTTCCTCATTCCCTTTGTTCAGCCACATGCCTGCTCAGAAGGGTATCAGTATCCCGTGGCTTATCCAGGTGACCCTGTACTATAAAGCTGCTGCTATATGAGCTGCATGGTTTTCCACTTAAAAAAGACGGGCTGGTGAGGTGTTCCTGCTATAGGATGGCAGAGAAGCAGCCGAGTCCTCACCTGAATCCTTTATCCTGGTCCTTCTTCCTTGGACTGTCCTTTCTCTGCACCTCAACTTATTTCAGCATCTGCAAAGTGCAGGTCTCCGTTGTGGAAGAACACATCGCGCCCACCTCTTTCATATTTAAGGCTTAAAGTCTGCTGTTGCCACTCTGCCAAAGTAACACAAGTTTTACTATGTATTAGTCTCCCAAAAGCTGAAATATGGTGATTTCTCTATTTCAACTGAGAGCCAGAAAAAGCATCCTCTTGCTCAGATCCTTCATTAAAGCAAAGCCAATGAAATTAGCTGCCCTGGGGATCAGATGAAGGCCTTGAAAATGTAAAAAAAGATTAAAGGGACCCCCCCCCAACTATTGACATGAGTAAATGCATCTCAATTAAAACTTTCAAAAGCACAATTCAAAAACACTCCAGCCATCCTCCAAGTCCCTGCAAAAGTTAATGAGGTTGGGGTTTTTTTTCTTACAGCACCCCATTGATCCGTGAAGTGCAAAACTGGAGGCAGAACAAAAAATGAAATATTGTGGGTGCAGAGCTAGATGCTGATTGCATTTACAGGAGCGTAATTCCAACATGACCCCTTGCAGGCCCCGCTTCCAGGAAGCCGTGGTAACAACTGCTGGGTTTTGCTGTGTGGCCAAAGGTCTGCCTCGAATGACAGAAGCAAAAAGTGATGCTGAAGCACGAGAGACCGAAAGAGTTAACGACAAAATGACAGGATGATAAAAGAACAGGAACTGAAGCCCCAGGTGCACAAGCCCACCAAAACTGGAGCCCTTCCCCTTTCCCTCCCTCTGTAATCCCTCCACCTCATCCATTTTAAGATATAAAACCTCTGACCAAGTCTGGGACTAGGAGCAGATCCAGCCGCCCCTGGGCTTCTCACTGAGAAGGAATCTAAAAAGCAAGGGGGTCTGCTCTGAACCTCGTGACCCAACGGGAGGGCTCTCCTTATTGTTTTCCCTGAACTGAATCTCAAATAAGCAAGGCCTGCAGTATGTGTTTGGTTAGCACATTACAGTTTACTGACATAGTTTCATGCCAATTTTTGTTGTAGGCATACCAATTTTTGTGGTGAGCATGCTAGTTCTTGTTGTAAGCAAATAAAAGTTGAGTTTTGTGAGTTAAAGGATCCCTGGTGCTGTTTCACCTTGCTCCTGACCTGGGAATCAGCAAACCCGAGTTGTCATCCTGAGAAATTGGGATGTGACATGAAGAAGTCCACATCATGCACCAAATGTCATGAAAATCAAACTTCGGGTACCGTGTGTTTTGCTTCTTCAATAGAAAAGGAGGATATGATTACACCTTTGATTTATGACTAACAAAAGTCGGGGTGGGTTTTTTTTTTTAATTTTAATCAAAAAAGTCCCCACAGTTTCCCAAGCCCCTAGCAACCCAGATCAACAGTGAGATAACAAACAGACTCTGCAAATTCCCTTGCAGAAAAAAGAGCAGACTTGGTATCCCCTGACTTGCAATACACATCCCCTACTCGCACAAAAACAAACCAAACATGAGAGTTCTTCACGCCTGCAAGTCTTTTAAGATCTATTTAACCCAGCTTAATGCAGAAAGATCACAAACTTGATTTAGACTGGGTCAGGGCTAGCTATTTGCTTAAAGCAAATGCTCTGTTTACTCTGGGATAATCAGCGAGCCTTTCCTTGCCCACTTACTCTCATCTTCTCCCTGTTCAGGGTTTCTGCTCACACAGGAACAGCCACATAATGGGAAATTTAGAGTGAAACTTACCCCACGGAGTGCCCCGCATGCCCTGTCCTGGTGTGAAGGAGATGGTCTACATGAGCATTCCAGGGAAAGTGAGTGAAATTCCCATCAGTGACCCTGAGGGAGCTTCAGCAAGAAGAAATTCCCCGAGAAAAATAACAGGTATTTGCATATTGTGGGCTTGGGGGAGTCTGCTATTGTTTGTGAGTTATTTGGGGAAAGGAGTTTTTTGGTGGGGTTTTTGGTGTTGCGTTGTTTGGGTTGTTTTACATAATAGTACCTAGCACTATTAATACTCATTAGTGAGCACTCTGTTACTTACTGGCAGAAAAGAACTGGAGAAACGTCCTCAACAGAATCATAAAGGGGTCATTAGAAAAAGGAAAAGTTGATTTGGAAGAGCTGCAAACGAGCAATTTTATGGAAAGAGGTGGAGAGGGAAGGCGGCAGGAAAAACGTGCCCTCTGCAGACACACGCTACTTTCTTTAAGTCACTGTCTGGCTTTATAAACCCTGTTAACAGTGAAACGGTGCTTTTCAGTAAAGAGCAGGTCCTAGAGCACGTCCTGAGGTCCCCAGGACGAAGTCCATGGCAGCACAGATGCCACCGCAGTAGGACAGCAGAAGGCAAGCGCAAGCCAGGTTTGCATTAGCCCATGGAGGTGGGTGCCCTGGACCACCAACCATCAGACACCCAAGAGCATCAAAGCCATGGGCAACCTCCTAGGCAAGAAGAGGACCCAAAGGCATTGCTAGTTTTGGATGAGGTCAAAACAGGAGACAAATTCTGCTCTGTGGGAGGTTGGAATTTGCCTTTGGCTTCTGTGCAGAGGAAGGGGCTTCACACAAGGGCACCCCAGTCTCCCCAGTACTCAGGTCGGAGGTAAAGCAGCAGCAGCTGCTGGGGATGCTCTGTGGGTGCTTGGACCAGGCAAGCTTGGGTTCCAGCAGAGTGAATTACCTTTGGGTGCCCTCTAGTGCCAACAGCTAAATAAGGTGTCCTTGGCAACTCCGGCACCCACAGCCCTCTCCTCCCACCCTGCTCTGTGCATCTCACCACCCTTCCTGCCTTCTTTAGTCATCGTCCCCGCTCTCAGCAAACCCTGCCGAAGAGCTGCTAGCGGTGTCCCGAGGCTCTTGTCTTAAGGAAGGAGAGCATCTATACTCTAGAAAGATCCCCCCGCATGCCTCACGCTGGGACCCTTTTGACTCAAATCAAAAGGCTGTGAGCTCACCTGGAAGCAAAGAGAGAAGAGACGTAGGTCCTGCAGGAAGCCTGAACCCTTTTCTGGTGCATCGTGTGGCAAGGTGACAAACAGGCTCTTGCAACACATGGGAGACGTGTTGGGATCTGGTGATGAGGGTTCCCAACCACCCCTTTCTTTGTATGTTGGAGGACTCGACTACAGGCTTACCAAGACACTCTGTTGGAGTCTCTCGGTGAGGTAGGAACTGTAAGCACAGTTCTTGAGGAGAAAGGGGGTGCTGAAGATACCCGATCCAGTCCCTACCTGTGCTACAGTTGAGGGACAGGCCACTATGTGAGCTCAGAAAAAAAATAAGGGAGGGGGGAGGAGGCAAAAAAAAAAAACCCAATATAGTCACTCTCATTCCCTTTCAATGTTTTCCACAGGCTTTGGAGTCTGATTCAGAAGCTCTATGCAAGCAGGACTGATGATAAATGTGACTTACCATGCTTGCCCCATTCCTTCTTGGTGGGACATTTCAACAGAGGGTTTACCTCATCCCTTCCTAGTAGGAAACACTGATTATTTTCTTCCAGCTTCTTATACACCACCCACACTGCC
This sequence comes from Buteo buteo, assembly GCF_964188355.1. Taxonomy (NCBI): domain Eukaryota; kingdom Metazoa; phylum Chordata; class Aves; order Accipitriformes; family Accipitridae; genus Buteo; species Buteo buteo. The sequence goes on along the minus strand of NC_134182.1, from coordinate 1,525,941 downwards.
CTGCATTAGGACTTTCCTTCAGGCAGTAAGAAGTCTTTGCTCAGAAAGGAGCACAGTTTGCTGCTGGGGCGAGCGAAAGGCAACCATCACCTTCCTGCTCACCTGAAACAAATGCACACACACAGACTGAGGTCCACCGCTCTCAGCCCTTCAGCGAGACACCAGTTCATCTCCCAGTCTCCTGAATCTGGCAACCAAGCCCCTTCCCCAGACTTGCAAGCTCCTCAGCGTGGACCTACGCTGCCTGGAGAGGACCTCTCTGAAAACCAAGTACCAACCCTGGGGAATCCAACCCCAAAGCTGGAAAGCTCTGCAAGCCACAGAAAGCCAAACTACCCCTCTCCCCGTGTTTCTCTTGCTCTCTGGGGAGCACCTAGAGAAAAGCTCAGCTCCTCTGAGCCTAACGCAGCCCTTACTTGTTGTCAAAACCCCTTTTGTAAATGTGGGGCAGAGCGTTCTCCTCTGCCACCGAAACCAAAATCCTCTTTCTACCGGCTCTGCTCCACACAGCCCCCTCGGGTAGATACCCCTAAAACTTCCTTGTCTCCCTCACCCAAACCCCACATCTCCACTTCAGGGGAAGCAAAACACTGGACCCCATCTTCTCCATCAGCCTTCTGCCCACGCAGACACCCACATACAAGTCAAGAACCACATCCCCAGGGCTCGCCGCCCATTTCTCAGGGATTAAATTTCCCCGTGAACCTTAAAGCACATGACCGTTGCTCTCCTCACCCCCACACCGCTTCGCGGTGTCACGTCACACGTATCTGCCCACGCTTCTGCGCAACCCCTGAGGATCACGAAGCAAAAGTCCCCTCCTGCCTGATGCACGACCGGGGCTGCGATCACCAAGCCAGAGCTTTGTGGCTGGACTTTGAGGTACGTGATCATCAGCAGGAGACGGCCTGCATCAGAGCTGCGATGATTCCGGGGGTTTTAGGGTGATTTTTTTTCTTTTCTCCCAGCCAATAAGAGCACTCAGAGAGGCACATCTTCCCTTGCAGGAAGAAGGGCGGTCGCTCCTTTTGCTGGCGGGCTCCTCTTCTGAAGCTCGGAGATGGCAGCGAACTTCGCCTGCAGCTTCGCCACAATTTGCTGTTTAGCACTCTGGAGCTTCACCGGGACTTCAGGCGGTAAGAGCGGAAAGTAATTTCTGTTTTCCTTACGCTTTAGGTCCCGTGAGTGCTGCTTTCTAATGCACTGGTGAGTAACAGCCCTTCTCCACCTGCTGCCCGTGCTGGCTCAGCGCTGCAGGGTTCAGGCTGCAGCTGAAAATCCAACTGCTTAAAAGACTTTCTCCCCTTGCAGCGAACCACGTTATTCAGGGACATCATCTGAGGATTTTAAAGTCAACTTACGGTTTTAACTTATTTGTCAGTGTTTAAACTCCGCGTGACCTTGATTATTAAATCTAAAGACTGTGGGTAACAATTTGACTGCTAAGTACAGATGGGCACTTGAGGGCCGATTAGCTGACTTTAATGAAACATTACTCCATATCATTTTTTTCCTTTGCTGAGCAAGGAAACTCTCTTGATCGCAGCTGGCCTTAAATCTTTAGAATGGGAGCTGCAGACAGGAGTGTTTTCTCTCTGAAGGTTTTAGTTCTACTTCAGTTTTACTTTGGCTCCCATGCACAGAAAGTACTAATGCAGTCAGGGATGGTGTTTGGTTAGCCAGTAGCTTTTTGTTTCGCCTGTGGTTTCCTTTGGGGGTTGCAAAGGCATGCAGGAACTCTGCTGTGTCTTCAACGTACAGATAAAGCCTAGCCTTGCTCCTAGTAATGGGGAGGAGGTTTTGAAAGTACCTCATGGAAAAAAAAAACCAAACCAACAAAACCAAACCAAAGAACAAAAAAAACCCAACCTGTTGCAGTCAGCCTATTTGCTTCACTGCAGGCTGGGAGAGAGCATCCACAGGATTGCTCTCTCGTACTGCGGGAACAGGGCCCCCAAATTATTCCTTAATGAGAAAAGCACAAGAGAACACCTCTTAATACAACATTCAACTCATCTCTGCAAGACCAGCCCTCTCTTGCTTAATAACAGGCAGTTGCCTGTTAACTCAGAGCAAGAAAAGAGTCTACCCTACTATCATCCAACAGAAGGAGTGGGGCCAGGTTTTTCCCCTCTCTCTTCACATTTCCAAACCCAGAACCGAGGATGGGGTCCGAAATACAAATGCTCTGGCCCTAAGCATCTCCCTGTAGAGCAGTAAGAGCTGTTTTCTCAGGTCGTGAGCTCAAATCCTCCGGGCCTCTGAGTATTGCAGATGCCTGGCCAAGCCATGCAGTGCCTCTGCTCTCACCCTGGCCTGGACAACAAGTATTTCACCAGTACTGTTATGTCTGCAGCCCTGCACTGTTATCTGACCCTCTGGGCTATTCTGCTTTGCTCCTGGAGCAGGGCCATCACCTTAAACACATTCAACTTTTTAAGGTAATGGCCATCAAGGGCCAAGCTAGGGAAGAAGCTGTCAGGAAAGGTTGCAGTACAGAAAATCAGAACTACAGGTGCCTCAGAGCAGAGAGTTTCTGGGTTTTGGAAACAGAGTGGTGCAAACTATTCCAAACAGCAAAAGTGATTTCAGACCAGCGTTGCGCGCCATGCAGCGACCACCTTGAACGAGAATCAAAGCACCTAAAGAAAAACAAGTCCTAGCCTTGGGGAATCTGTGTCACCAGAGAAAAATGGGGGTAAAGTTCTCCCACAAGGCCTTGGGAGATTTTATACCCACTTTGCTCTGGTACGAGTCATTCTTAACACCAAGTTACAGTGGGGAAGGAGGTGAAATGCTTGGTACCCCTTGGTGAAAGCTTGGGCAAAAATATACTAGCCTACCACCCGTCTACAACACACGGTGTATTACAAGCCTGCTACTTGTCTACAACACGTGGTCCAGCTTACTAGACTGTGAGCCCACCTCTCCAGATGAGCATCTCGGAGGTCTTGCCATGTGTGACAGTGCTGGATCTACCAGGCACTAGAGTCAGGAACAAGGACACTCAAAGCAAGAGTCAGAATCCAAAGTAACACATTTCAAAGTTTTCTTCCCATACACACAGTGTGACTTCAGCCAGCCTCACTCATCCTGCCAGCCCACACCAAAAAAGATGTCACCACGACTCAAGATGAGTTGAGGGCTATTATGCTGAAAAGGGACCCTGTGCTAAGATTGAAAAAGCCTGAGGTTATCTCCTCCTACTACAAGGGACAGCATCTGCTCTCAACACCCCCACCACTGCCACGTCTGACTTTCCAACAGGCATAAGAGCATAAATTCAAGCAGGGTCCTGGAGAGCAGCCAGAAGAGCCCAAGCCAGGGACCTGCTCTCAGCCTGGCAGCCTTAGTTGCTAGATGAGCTCGGGAAAAAGCTGGTTTCTATAAGCTCTTGGGTTGGTATTGATGATGCAGGAAAAAGCATGGCATCCCTGAGGAATAGGACAGATGGTCTTATGGGCAAAGCCCAAAGCAAGGTCCTGCTCTGCCCCGAGCTTCCTTTCTGACTTCAGGCAGGTCCTGAAGAGCCTTCTTGAATCACCTGTGGGTCCCACCACCTTATGCCCCAGACAGAGTGCCTGTTCAGAGGAAAAACAGATGCTTTGGAAAGTCTTACCCTTGAGCTGAGCACTGGGTAAGACATGCTGCCTGACAAATACCTTCAGTCCTAGGCTGCGTGGTCATGAGTTTCTGCGAGTCTTGAATCCCACTCACCCTTGCTGCAATGGGGAAAATATAATCCCATAGATAATAGTCTCAGGCCCTACAAGTGGATTCTGGGCTGTTAAGTGAAAAAACACTGCCAGGTTGCTCAGCACTGGCTGCACACCCAGTCCCAGCATAGATCAGAGATGTGGGACATGAAAGTTTGTCACCCTCACACCAGACACAAAGCCACTTGCAGAATATCCGCTCCTCTCAGACCCATGGTCTCGGTCTCTCGGCTCCCACCTGCAAGAAAACATGGGGGTCACTAAGGTAGCTGGGGTATCAGCCTGGAAGAGATGTGAATTTGGACACTCTTGGGTTGAGGAGGGACGAGGAATCGAGTCTCTCCTTTGCAGGTCAACGCTTGAATCCCTGCGCAGTGTTACAAGGGGGTGCAGCAATTACCACCTGCAGGGGAGGATGTGATAGTGTAACTAGGACATACATAAGCAACCTGAAACCTGAATTTTTGCAGCCTTCTATGCTGATGATGGCATGTAATGCTGGGTTTGTTGTTTGTTTGGTTTTTTTTAATACTCTGAATCACCAGGTTGCCCCTCCCTCTTCTACTCAGGCTTCTCAGTACAAACTGGCTTAAATACACAGTCTATGCTCTGTGCTTGGGTGTTAGCAAGAGGTCTAGCTGTGAAAAAAAAAGCTGGAGGTGATAAAAAGCTTGACTTTCACAGCAAATTTAGTACAAGCTCTGTGTACACGTTTGTGTGCACCTGCACACGCAGGCTCACTGCCTACACACACACACACAGCGGGAACTCCAGGGGCCACCTCCTGCATTGGCAGGTCTTGGCATCAGCAGTGGCTGCACAGTAACTTGCACAGGTTGAGGATTTTTTTTCCTCTTGTTTCTATTTCAGAAGTGGGAAAATGGAGATGAAGGCAAATGTAAAAGGGGAAGAAATAGTGGCATCAACTGTAAGCTTCAAGCTTCTTTTAAATTATTGGAAAAAAACCAAGCAGGGCAAGGGAAAATTAGCTACACAACCAAGTAAGAATATACAGTAATAAGGGCTGTGTGGAAAGAAGTGCTCAAATTTGAAAGCTCATGGGTGTCCCCCGTGTCGCCCAATCTGCATTTCCTACACACCTTGCTCCCCCACTTCATGGCTGTGCTGATAAGATGGTCCTTGGCATTTGGGTCAGGGCAACAGCACTTCAGCACCCAAAGCAGCCCGTTCTGCAGGATGGTGGGGAGCTAGTCCAAGTTCTGCCCCAGGCCCTTCCCTGCCCAGCTGGAGAACAGGGACACCCTCTCCTTTGTCAGCATGTAGAAGGAAGGTATCTTCCCCTCACCTTTATCACCACCTAAATACCCCTAAAATAAAAACCTCAAGATGCCATCAAAGGATTAAGGAGGGTGGAAAGTTTTACATCTGCAAGTTAAACTTGGCATGCCAACTAAGAACAGCAGGACTCTGCCAGCCAGTGTTTGATATGTTATCAAAATTATACGGTACTCTGAGCAACACAATCTAGCTTTATAACTAGATTCAAAGTTGGGCCTTCTACGAGACAACAGTCATACCAAAGACGTTCTAAATAATATTCATGGTACCCTGGCTTCTTCTAAGTCAGTTTGAACTCTGCTACCACTTCTAGCAGCGTCTTTTTATGTCACTTCATTCCACAGCATTGTTTCACCATTTCAAACATATAAAGGAAAATTACTTTGTAATGGATGCGAGCAGAGCCCTTCTGAAGCACAAGTGCATTGAACAACTAAGAAAGCTTAGCACTGTTTCAGAGGGCTGAAGCTCACACCATTTCAGGCACTTGATGTGTTTTGCATTCGTGTTTTGTGTTGTTTCAGCTACATATGTCCCACCACCTCATTCGACCATGAAACCTGGCTCCCCTGTCCCAATGAACACCAACAACCCTGGTGTTCGCAAGGCAGCTCGCTTTGGGGTTTACAGATACAACAACAGTTCCAATGACCTCTTTCTGTTTAAGGAATCGCAAATAAACAAAGCCATGGTACAGGTAAGTAGAGACCAGACTTCTGGTGGTCCTCCAAACCGTTTACCAATTGACCATCCTACAAAGCACCCAAGATGTGTGAGCCCTGATCCTCCTCAGGACTGCTGTGCATGCCTAAAGATAAACAGCACATGTTCCTCTATCCCATTTTTCCCCCCCTGACCCCTGCCAGTAATTCAACACAAAACACTTTAATCCACAATGCCACACACAATTCACAGATGCGGCACTTGATTCCTAGCCAAAATTTTGGCATGCCTTTCCCCTGCCCTTCCTTTAAAGGAGGAAACTACTTTCTCTAGATTGTCAGAGGGCTGAAATACATGCTCCACGTGGAAATCGGACGCACCGTGTGTGAGAAGAGGGAGCACTCCAGCCTCGACAGCTGTCACTTCCAGAGGAAAAAAACCCTGCAACAGGTATGTGTCCAATTCCTTTGTGGTACCCAACAACTGCAGGTGATTCTTGGCCATCTCTAGCTGTATAGTCACCTTCAGACCAGCTCTGCCATGTCCCCGTAGATGTACGAGCCTCCCCTGTGCAGAACCAGCTGGGGTGAGGCAGGGTTATCAGTATAAGCAGCATCGTACCTCTCATGCATCCAGGGCCAGCTCCTGTCTGCAAGGAGTTGAACCAGACACAGTCATCTAGCCCATATTCCTGGGTAACTTGAGTGAAAGTATGCAGAAATAGAGTAGATGCTAAATAGCGAGATTTCCTGGGCAGGGGAAAATCCTTACACAGGCTTTCCCGCTAAGGTGTGATTACGTAGCAAATAGTACTTTTCCTAGGATAAAGGGGGCAAAGAGATGCTGTTCTCTCCTGCCCCATCATGGCCCACAATGCTGAGGACCAACCAGCAGCCACCTGAACTTTGTCACCAATTCCCTTTTTATTTGCAGATGCTGAGATGCTATTTTGAGGTCTGGATAACGCCTTGGTTACATAAAGCATATGTCCTTGTTGCTCGCTGTCACTGAGTCACCTTTCCCCATGAAAGCCTGACTTACAAGGGATCTACCACCATGAGTTTTTCCTTGCCTGGACTGTTGAGGCCAAAACTGAAGTGAAGAATGGCTGTACAGAATTGCCATGGAGCTTTTCTCTCAAAACACACGGTTGTTTTCCTCCCTGAGAAAGATGCTCAAAAGTGACAAAGAAAAGACCTGCCTTGACTGAATTTATTGCTAGCCAGTTGTGTATCTGTTTTTCCAAAACTAAACTGCAGATGAGAGCATGTTGTCATTCATTTAGTAGAGAGCCATCTATGCTCTGGCAGAATTTCCAAGCAGTGTCAACACACCCAGGAAGCTCTGTTGGACTTGCTTTATTCTGTGATGAATCTTCATGCAGCTATAATATAAACAAGTCTAAAACCACAGCACATGTGGCTACAGCGCTGAGGAAAGCTTTACAACAATGGGTTGGTTTGCCTGGGGATACCCCCCCCCCCAAAAAAAAAAAAAACAAAACCAAAGCCAACCCAGTCTTAAGAGTCTCCAGTGCTAGAGAAAAGATTAGACCTGTCAGGAACGCATGAGTTGTTTTCTTCAACACAAAAGTATGGATAAGGCTGTCTTGAAACACACCCACAGCCCAGAAATGACACACTCTAACTAGTGCTTCTACTTTAGTCAAAAGCTAATCTATACCATGAAAGGGCATCACTGCAAATGCCAAGGCAAATAAACCCAATCTATTCCCAAAGCATATTTTTGCTGAGGTTAAACAATGCAGTTTCATTCAGGTTAATGTAAGACATTCAATCTCTGGCTGACCACAGCTTATATTCAAGCTTAGTATAGGGGCATCTACCATTCCTTCAGGCTTCACTCTTCACGCATCGGCAGATTATTGCTTACACTGGACTAAAGCTCTTATATTTGGGAGGATTTGGGTAACTGCTCCCTTAAAACAGCAATAAAGTCTGGGCCCATGTTCAGTCATACACAGACCAGCACTTAAAAATGGACAGGGCCCTGACCTAAGCTATGAACACTTTCTTTCCACAAAACCCCCTTTTCTTCTGACAGTTGTTGCCTTTCTGCAGCAATATTGCAACACCTATTAGCAGTGACACCCCCACTTTCAGCCTTTATAACAACCATTCAGTCAAGAAAAGCCAGTGAAGGGCCCCAGGCCAAAGTCCAGGGATCTTAAGACAGATATATCTATTAACAGCAGAGCCGAGGTCTCTGCTCCAAGCGATCCCAAAGCAAACCTTTGCAGGCTGGGCAAGCCTCAACTTCTGCTTCAGAAACATCACTTGTGGTGAGCAGGTGGCCCAGCAGCAGCTCAAATTCAGCATCCAGTGCTGGAGAGCCAGCTGTGCTACATCTTGTCTTTGGGGACAGCTGTCTCTTAGCTGGAAAAAAAAAAAAAAAAAAAAGAAGTGCTCAAAAGAGACCTCCAGATGGGCCATGAATGGATGTAGCGTGGTGCTACATTCATCCATCACACAAGCCACCATTGACAGCCTGATACCAAAGACAAGAAAAAGAAAGCCAAGTATGGCGGCTCGAGTTGTCCACAAAGCGGGAAAGCCAAGCCTCAGCTAAGTTTGTAAGAGGGCAAGAGGAGCCAGGAGGAGCTGCTCTCTGAATCTCAAAGGGGTTAGCAATGGTCTCAATCCCTCTTCCACTTCAGCCATGTGTTTCACACCATGCCAAGGGCTTACAGCCAGGCTATCAGCTCCAGCCAGCCTGGGCCCAGAATACGCCAGACAGATCCATGTTTGTTCCTTCAGCCAGCCCGACAGCCTGGTGCTCAGTAACAGATGTCATCAGCCTATCCACATGCCACAGCAGGGGTGAGAAGGCAGCACAAAATTACCTTAATTCTGTCCGGCGATTCATACAGGCGGTAAACACACGACAGAGCGGTCTCCCACGTGTGACCCTTCAAGCCCCTGGCATAAAGGGCTTCATCTCCATCTCCTCCCCAAGTCAATTCCCTATTTGTCAAAGAAACAAAAGATAAAGCCAGGTGAACCTGGCGTCATGCAGTCTGACAAACCCAACATGCTCTTGCTGCTCTCTCAAGGAAAATGCAGCAAGATTGTTCAGACCTCTCTATCCAAACAGGATACATAAAACTGTTGCCAGCATTTACTGCAACACAGATGAGCTGATTGCAGCCAATACAGTGGGGAAAGGAGACAAGCGCCTTCTGAGAAAGACACATTAGCCTTATGTTTACAGCCGCAAAGTGTTTACTGTAAGATCACAGTAAGAAAGGCACCCTGGAATGGCAGCATCCATCATCCCCCCAGGTAGATAACAGAATTATCATGAGCACCAAAGAAAGGAGCAGAGCTAAAGTCAACCGAGGACTTTGTACCACTCCAGAGCACTTGGCTCGGGAAGGATTTGGGCAATTAAAGTCTTGCATCAGGAAGACACTGCTAGCACTGAAATAAGGAACTGCAGCTAAGTACCATTTAATCACGAGACATACAGCAGTCAAAAAGCCACCATCTCTGCCCTCTGCATCTTTGCTAGAATTTACAGCAAGGTTAACTGTTCACCAGTTCGCTTCAGGGAGTTCATACCCTTGCAGAGCTTGCTGAGGGTCTGACATCTACTCCAGGCTACAAAGGCAATTAAATAAAAATAAATATTTCTGGTAAAGATTTAGGGCATAAGGAGAGAAGGACAACTTGTTCCTGGCAGCCCCAGATGCTGGAGAGAAAGGAACAATCTCAGCAGTGACATTAAGAGCTTCTGGCACAACCAAAGCTGGTGCTTCAGAGATATGGGTTCCCGCAGGAGTGAACCCGTACCTCCAGCAAACAAGCTGAAGGAGTGGCTTCCTTCAGCTTCAGATCTCTCTCCACTATGCTGGAAGCACTGGGCTTGGTGTGTGACATACTTTCGTGGCTCATGTATGTATAAGGATACTTAGCCTCCTCTAACAAGAGTTCCCTAACAGTCTGCCACATGGAGGGACTGGCTGCACACTGAGACGACCTCCATGCACACAGCGCTACCCCAACCAAGCTAGCCCGAGTTTCATCAGAGCTTCACAGTGCCTAGGGATCCTCACACCGAGATCTGCATTTGCTCAAAAGCTTTGCTATGCAAATATTTCCTCTCACACTCCCACTTTTTAAATTGCATAGGAAACAAACTGCCTGCCACCAAAATATAAAGCATTGCTGACTGACAGACTTTCCACTTTGCATTCTCTTCACATCAGCAGCTCCACATTAAAGACCTGGAAGGCCTTTCTGTACCAGTTGTACCCAATTTCACAACTTAACTGACTTCCAGGACCCACTGACAGCTGGGGGAGTCATGCATACAGCTGTACAGAGCCAAGACAAGTTTTAACTGGCAGCAGTCAGATAAGGAGACATTACTTCTGCTGGCTGGGAGGAAAAAAAAAAAAAAAAAGTATGTAACTACAATCACTTACTGCTAAATTTTTCACTCCCTACCTCAAACAAAGCAGCAAAAATGAGCTGCCCCATGTGCTTACTCTTTTACAGCACTGTTTTCCAAGCAAGCTAGATGAGAAGGTCCAAGTGTCAGCATCGTCAGATCTCTGCTGTGATCACTGAGCAGATGGACCCAGAAGCTTAGGAGGTCATTATCTCACGTGGAAAGGTTACTGCCACAAAGCAGACTCAGATTTAAAGGAATCAGATTTAAGTCAAGGCTTTGCAATCACTTTCATCAGCTGTTTGCACTGAGATACCAACCTTTGCGTAAAAGTGTCAGGGGCTATCTTCCAGCATCTCTGCTCCAGGAGAAGTTGGCTCCAGAAAAGGGACAGAGCAGTTAGCTGTGGAGTAGCATTTTAAAGGGCTTCAGCAAAATCTTCTTGATAGCTGTGCCCTGCAGAAGCATCTGTTCCACCAACAAGGCAAAACAAAACATATCTTTAAAATGCACAGCAGTGTACTCCAGCTCAGTTCCTTTTCCTCAGGCTGTTTTACTGCAGGGCTCTATGTTAAAGCAAAGATTTCCCCAAGCCCTGCAGGAGACAGGGCACTGTTCTCTCAGTCTGTCCCATAAGAAGCTTGGGTAAGACACAGAAAGCACCCTCAGGCTCTTCTGGGAGTTGTGCAGAGAGGGTTTCCTCCCTTCATAGGGAACCACAGCCCCTTTCTCCTGCCACCAAAACACAATCTTGCCCTGACAAGATCTTTGGGTACTGCTGTAAATGCTCCTGCTTCTTCCAGTGGGGAGATGTGGCCACACTAGAGAAGAGCCAGAGCTGCAAAGGTGTCATGTTCCTGCACTGATACCATCAACAGAGAAGACCGCTTTTTTTTTTTTTTTCCCAAGCCTGACTTGTTCCACCTTTCCCTGTTGCTCAAGGCAGATGTGTCACCATCCATCTGAAACCGTAACATGCCATTGACTCACACTTCTGTGGAAGTGGAACGAGCCTGTAGAAGCAGTCTTCACAGGAGCACCAAGAGGAATTTATGCCAGTTTGTTCATTCCATAGGCATTTTAATGCTGCTGCGTTACTCTGGGAGGACTGCATTTGAGCAACTGTCAGATTAAATGCACCTGAGCTTCTATGAAAATACTGTTCTTAAGTACCCCTTATGCTGAGTAATTAAAGAGCTGTGTGTCAGTGAACCTGTTTCATCTGGGTTCTACAGCAGACCACCCCACTTCTGCATACAAAGGTTGGACTATCAGGATCCAGCACTGCACCAGGAATGGGATTCAACACCATCTGAGCTCAGGAAGGGCACTCCTTTCAGCCTCTGCAGACTTTGGGTATCCTTGGACTGGAGATACGCACACCCTGCATTCAGATCCATGTCATAAGATCTTTAAACCACAAAATGGCACCTCTGCCTGGTGCTGCAGTTCCACCCTGGGCCCCCACCAATGTTGCAGCCATCATGACAGTAATTGGCCTCCTTTCAATTTTAGCAGCCATGAAGGCATCAGCAGTTTTGGGCCAGACATCTCTCTCACCTGGAAGAGTCAAGTATACTGACTTTCTCCTAGACCTTGGTGCCTCACATGCCACCACTCCACTCTTATAAGGCCAAGCACAGTGCTGAAAAACCTTGCAGTCAAGTTTCAGGTCACTATCAAAACACAGGAGATAGCCAGATCACCTCCTTCTGAGGAAAAGACTGACCCATATTTATGTCTATAAAGCTCCAGCTAAAATGAAATGTTAAGGTTCTTATGACAAATGAAATACCAATGGCCTGGTTAAGCAGCCTGTCACCATGCAAAGTTTGTTGCTTAGAATGATATTAAATTGTGTCACCTACCACAGTTTGCATCTGGTGCTTTACAGACTTCGGTGGTTTGGGTTTTTTTTTTTTGTTTGGGGTTTGGTTTTTTTGGGGGGGGGGGGGGGCGTTGTTGGGTTTTTTTGTTTGGTTGGTTTTTTTAAGGGAACTGCTGACTGACTGGACCTGTACCCAGTGAACTCTCTATTTGTAGAGGCTGGACAGATGGGCTTTATTCATTCTGAGAAATTAAATTGAGAAGAACTGAACACTCTGTCCAAAGGCTTAACCTTTAGACAAACTCATTTAGACTGACAGCTATTCAGCTACTTTCCAACAAAGCACAGACAAGAACAATGAAAAATTTCTATTGGCCAGGGCAGACGCAACAACAGGCAGGGCAAGACATCAGAAACTATAAAGATTTTTATGGGCACAAATTTCTGCTTGTCTCTGAACTCCACTCCCAGAATTCACCTCCTGCCCTCAGTGCAGAGCCTGCCTTCTGTCTGCCTGCAGTTATTTCTAATGCAGCTGTAGCTAGAGGCCCACTCTTCACAGCTGAAGAGGTCTGGCCAGCAAAGAACCCACACCACCAGCCAGAAAAAGAAGTAGCAACTGAACTCCCATCAGACACCAAGGCCAACAAAGAACTCAAGTGCCCAAGGCATTAGCTCAGCTTCCTCCATGCTACAGCACTAACCTTCACTACTGACTTTCCGGATTTTAGAGGCAAATTGCTCCCCATAGGAAGACTCTTGAACAGACAGCTCCAATATCCTCATGGTGTCCAGCCTCCCTTCCTGACCATGGCACTTGGCAGAACAATCCTCTCTGCTACCACAGGATTAAGAGAAAAGCTCAGAAGGCAACAGCCCCAGTGAATAAGGGCATTAATTGTCTTCAGGTTAGGGGCAGCTGCTTCTGGGCTTCAGTTCTGCCATGACTAATCATTTCTAGACTTCTTGCACCTGCCCCTGAGATACTTATGCCTGGCCACTGTCTGACAGTTTGGACTAGACCACTAAAAAGTCACACCAGACAAAGCCACACTCTGTTAGATCCCTCTCGTATTTGGCATTCTCTTTTCCCCTTCCCCAAGAAAAGCCAGTTATTCACATGACCTCTGGGTCTGCTGTACTTGCTACAGAGGTTAGCGAGAACTAAAAAAGACTCAAGAACTTTTTGGTGGGACCACAGGATCATCAGTGTACTAAGTTAGTCTCCAACAGCAGCCAGGAAGGAGTGAGAGGGTGGAAGAGTAGAAAAAGGATCAGAACCAAAAAACTCCCAAGAGACAACTCTTCCTACATCTTACCCCTCTTGAGCATCAGCAGCACTACAACTTACTTCCTTTCGCCATCACGTTTGGCATGCCAAAACAGCAGATGTCTACTTCACTACAAAAGATAGCACAAGTTACTCAGTTAGATACTTTGGCAAATAAATCACTAGAGGTAACAATGCAACAACAGGCAAAACTGTGCTTGCCCCAAGGCTACCAAAGCACCAGCACAAAACAAGCCCCAAAACAGACTTGCTTTTGCAACCCCAATTTAAGATCCCATCAAGTTCAACTTTCATATCTCACCAGAATGGGACAAATAGCTGCAGGGGCTGGCAGAGCAATGCTAACCAGCTGCTGTTTAAACAGCCGGCCCTGCGTTGCGTTTTGCCAGAAAGAGATATTACAAGTGTGTCCCGTTTTCAGCCCTTCTTCAGAGTTCCCACAGCAACAAGTCTGTCCGCCCCCACACAGGTCACATCTCTCCAGCCTTTCAAACTTATATCACAGCATCACTCCATCTCTGTCCACAAACTGTTAAGATGGGGCTCAGCTGAACCACAGGTCAGAGCCTGCAGCAACTGATCTACTAGGCTTCTTTTGCCTCTTACTGGGCTCCCTCCCAAATCCAGTAACCACCAGGTCAAGCAAAAGGGCTTGCAGCTTCCCGTTCAGGAATAAGTCAGCCTGATCCAGCAACCATCAGCTACTTGCCACAGGACTGCTGCAGCCTGGTAGTAACACAGAACAAGGTGACTCATTTCCATATCCCTCCATTAATAAAAGACAAGCGCAGAAGGCCAGTGAAAGCAGATGACATTTTTAACATCATCTTCCCCTTCTCTGGTGCTTTTCATTACATATTAAGCAAATCTTGATTATTTCCTTTTCAAAGGTGAGGAAATTGAGCAATAGCATAAGTTTATGTTTGACTATCACCCAGTGGCAGAAAGAGAGCAAAGCAGCAAAGTCTTCAACCCCAAAGCATGAATCAATCCACTAAATCACACACCTGCTGAAGTAACCCCTTTAGTTCTTCAAGAGGCAAAACCTTTTATTTAAAATGTAACAGCACAGCCTTGCCTTTGTAGTGGTGGACAGTAAAGCATTCTCTGGATTTACCAAGCAGAGTATCCGTAAACAAAGGAAGCAAACCATTTCCTCTGGAGGTGCCAGAAAGCACCCATGAGCTACTACCACTTTCCAAGATTTTTCTGTCAAAGCCTTCCTCATCCACTATTACTAGATTTTATAGGGGCCTTTTCAGTCCACTTCTGTCTACAGACACCAAACTTCCCCAAGATCAGTTCTCCATAAAAAGCATGAAGAGGATTCCTGAAGCTGGCCCTCTTCCCTCCCACATCTCTCAGGAATGGCCACCTACATAATGAACAGGAGACTTACAGGACCTGGTAAACATGGAGGAAATACTGCAAGTGACCCTTTTTAAACCCGCTGGAACTAGTCTTTAATAACATAGAAAATGCAACTTTCATTCATCATCTGACTACAACGCTATAAAGAAACACAGAAGTCCATACATAATGATCAAATTTGATTCTGCATGTTGATTAACAGTTAATTGTAGTGTCTGATGTTGATTACACAGCCTGGAATTGAAGAAACCCAAATGGGATAACTACATTTCTAGGCATGTTCTGGATGTTGCTGCCTCTACCACAGCACCATGGTATGACATTAGAACATGCAATGTAATCACTCCTAATCAGGAGGTTCTAAAACAGAAATAAACACATGCAAGACATCCTTTTCAATCCAAATCATATACAATTAAATTTCATACATTACAAATCCTTCCAGTGTAAGAAGACATACAGTTGCATTAAAGGTGACAAATGATGTCTGTTTAAGACAACTCCAAGCAGGGCTGGGTCTGGAAAAGCAATGGGTTTTCTTTAAGGAGCACATAACCATATGAAGATGCCCCACCATACTCCTCAGATATTAATAATTATGCGTGCCAACTCCAAAGCAAGAGCAGTTAAACCAAGGAAGAGGACAGGTACAGCAAGCTGTACGTTTTCCTATGGCAACAGAACAGTGCTACTGCACATTAACAGACTGTCTTTCACATTTTGTCCTTGGTCACACACTGCCTCAAGCACATGCTTCCATCGTACCTCTGGAGTATTACAGGACAGTGGCACTTTATCATGGATGGACAGTTAAACATGCTGAAGATTAAGTCTGCAAATAAATGGAGACCGGAAGGAGCCCAGGTAAAGATATCCATTGTGCTCATGTGCCTCGCTAACATAAGCTACTGTCACTCCATTGGGATCATGAAAGCTTCTTCTGTAGGATCCCGTCTCACTAAGTTCAACAACAAGGCTATATTTTGGCACAAACTTTGTCACAGTTTCCTGGCTCAGCAGCTAGAAGAAAGAAAAGAAAAAAAGAAAATTAACAACAAAAGATTTTGTTCTCCACAGTTAGATCTCAGACACTTATACAGTCAAAGACCATTCCACACTCCTTGGAAGAAGCAGCTAAGGACATAAGCACACATTTTGAGTAAACACTATTACACAGGCTTAACACATTAACATCTGAAAAGCGAACTTTAAAACAAAAAAACAACAAAAAACAAAGCAAACCAGCAGAAGCATACTCTACTCCAGCACTAGGCTGAAAGGATGTCAATGCAGGAGACATCATCTTGTTCTGGTACAGCTGATGCCAAGCAGCAGACATCATGCTCTGCTCCCCGTAGCATCAGTTTGTTAAGGCTCCTGCACTGCACCAGGAGAGACAACAGGTTTTACAGGGACAGCACAGTTTGTTTAGCCGGAATGGCACTTCCATCCTGAACACTGCTTGTTGATTTTTTTTTTATTTTTTTTTTTGAGAACAGAAGTATTTTCAAAGTCTCTGTATTGTTTAAAAAGCACCATGCCGTTTCTTTAGCATCAGGTATCCCTTACAAAATACATCATTCTTGCTCATCCTCATCTTAAAGGGGGGTGTGACGTAACAACAGGCATATTGAGTCAGAACAAAGTGTCACCTAGCAGCATACATAACATACACACTGTCTCCTAGGATGCCTAGGGTAGTCATTAGAACAGGCCAGACTTCCCAAATGCTCTCCGGACACCTGGCAATAAGTAGTTTAGGCACTTCAGGTACAAAGGTGAAGTCTTCACATATCCAAATGTAGATCCTGTGTTGCTGCATGGCTAGGGCAGAGATAGTCTCTTTTTCTTTCCTGAGATCAAGATGGAAGGCAACTTAAGAGATGTGTACCTGCTGCTCAGAGAAGCAAATGTTAGTTCTACTACCTATGAATATATAAGGACTGTTCTACCTGGGGACAACCACAACAATTTTAACCACAGCACTAAAAAAAATTTTTTAAATCTTCCTGCAAAGAGGAAGAAACAGGACAAACAAATATTTATCACTTCCATTCCTATACTAAAGGTGATTTTTTGAAAACTCTTTTTAGCTTTTTTTTTTTTTTTTTTACCTACCTTAAATATCATCCTTTTAATCCATGGTTTTTCAGACAAGAAATCCAACAAAGAAAATCCAGGATTGGGCCGGACAGCTGACATAGCCACCCAATATCCTCCAGAGCTGCTTAACCTGATATTATCTGGAAGACCAGGCATATTCTCAACAAACATATCTGCTCCACCTTTCATCAGCCCAGACACATAATACCTGAAAGTTATAGACAGTAGGATTAGGACACCTTAACTTAAGCAGTCTAAGTAATAAATAAAAGCCGCCAAAATAATTCATTTAAAAAAATAAAAAGAAGTTGGTTTTTTTCCTTATTTTGGTACACGGAAATACAGCATTCCTCTCCCCAGAAAAAGTCAGCTTACTCCACTATGCTCAAGGAGCCCATGATGGAAAGATTATGCAGTCCAGATGTTTAAAGAAAAAATTAAGTATTGAGGAAGGCCACCTTCTTTGCCATTGGTAACTAGGCATAAATAGAGTGTAGGGTTTCTTTTGTCATTCGACTCATTTATTTAAACAATCTCTAAGCAGAGAGTAATAATTTCAGCAAAGTCATACTCACCTCCTGATTCTAGCCATGGTTGTCTCCTGCACCAGGACAAAGTCTTCCGCAGGAGAGAGCTGGACACCATTGGGAAACCTCAGTCCCACCATTAAGACTTTCACTTCTTTTGTTACTGTGTCGTATTCAAGCAGGCTAAAAAGAAAGCATTATATACTGTTTTGAGAGAAGACAAATATTTATTCACTTTGGTTTCCTTCTCCAGGCATTCTATCTTCTCTCACATGCACTTCATCTAAGTTAAGAAGGCAGAATAGCCAGGAAGCATTTGCTTATGAACACAGGAGAAATACTAAGCCACTTGAGATTGGCAGCATTCATGAAGGATTTAGGCTGAATGTAATGCTAACTCCTTCACTTTTAAAATAGATGTTCCACGTAAGTCCTCTTGAAGGAAAAGAGGAATCTCATTTATTTTGCTGCAGGTCTCATTAGCAACATCCATACATTCTCTCACCCTCTCCTGGGCATTGCAGTGTTTGCACAGGTGGTTTATAAAGAGAAAAAACTTGAAGACCAAGAAAGTGGTGAAGTTCATTCCTACAGCTGATCTTACAATAAGTTAAATTCTTTGGGGAAGGGATACTTGCCGCCCATCATCTGTGCCTTCCATAATCAAGAATAAGTAGTCTCGTCTTTGCCATTTGCTACTGGAGTCAGTGAAGTAGATTTTCCTCCCATCCTGGGTCACTGTAAGATCATTCACAAATGACAACTTCTGACCTTCAATTAGCGTTTTGGTTGACACAAGCACTTTTGTTTCACCTGATTACAAAAAGAAAGGGGCGGGGGGGGGAAAGACACACAAGACAAGCTTTTGTATGTCCTGCCTTGGAAATGAGTTAAATACTAACATGAAATTAGCAGGCACTTTGCAGGGAACAACTCAACACTGAACACGAATGACCAGGAGAAAATACTTTTCAGAAAAACTGACACAGTAGATGATATTCCCTATTGATGAGTGCCAGACTTTTCACATCTCTGAAGCTCATATGAAACCAAGAGCAAACTCAGGGGCCAACCTTGTAGAAGGATCCAGGCAACCCAATCACTACTCCCTCTTTCCCCATAAATCTGTAAGAACAAGGAGTAGTACTTTCTAAACATTAAAACATCAGCAGGTTCACTAAACTGCTCTGCCATATACTACCAGACAAATTAAGGTCAAGTCTCTAAAAATTAACCAAAATCTATTGAAGTCATCTTTGGGCACAGGGCTTGGCTTGGTTGGTTTTTCTGTGACTGAGCTAATATGGCAGCTGTCTGCCATCAAAAGGCAAGACCTTGATCATACCTTCCCAGAGCCACACAGTCTGAGCCCTTCGGTTACATCTCACCTAGCATTTGGCTAGCCTCCTCCTCACCACCTGAAGCTAATCTGGAGATGTAAACTGTCAGAAAATCGACCCTACATGAAAGCAACTATTGCTTTCTGACAGCACAGCTTCTAGAACTGAGATCTGGCTCAGGGACATACAAAGGGCACAATGCAACAGTGCCTTCATCAGCAGGAACAAGCCATTTGATCTTCAGCTGCACCAAAATACATCTTCCTTCACTTTCTCTAGATTGGGGTTACAGAGAAGTCAAGAGCTCTTCGCTACCACACAGTGAGGTCAAGGCAGAAACAAAAGTACAGCGAACATGACAAAAAGTTTGTGTAACAGCATTTTTTTTTCTTCTCCTTATGAAAGCTAAAACAGCTACACAGAGCTTTATTCATGGATCCTGAGGTACCAATTTTGACAACCAAAAGCACATGTCACCAGAAGATAAGCCACTGGTAACGCTGATCCAGACAGAGAGATATAGAGAGGAAGTGATTGCTACAAGAAAATAAATATCAAGTTCTGATATGGCATATTTCACCAGACAGCTCCAAACCACTTTACAAAGAAGGCAGGCATTGTTTTGCCTGCAATGTCTGGCAAAACTGCAAATGAAGCCCAGATTTGTCAGAGAACTTCTGAGCAGAAAAGTCATACCTGTACCAGGATTAACTTCATAGAGTCCATAATAAGCATCTGCCACAAAAAGGGTGTTATTTGGCCCCACTCTGATGCCAAGTGGTCTTCCACACGTTGGCTCATCTTCACGGGTTCCTTAGGAAACAATTTTAAAATGGTTTTCCAAATAGATATAAATACAAGGCATTCAGGCTACCTACATAGGTCAAACTGTATCTTAAGAAAACTCTACGGCCAGCACCACACACATTCATTAAAGAAATGATTCTTACTTTCCTAGGTGTGAGTGAAACAGATATCCCCAAGTTTTCACCAGTCTAGGGATAATCATATAATTTGCCAGGCTAGTAGCTAGCTAATAGCTGCCCCAAGTAGGGCTGAACATCAGAAAATTGCATTTAAATAAATGCTTCTTCTCAAAAAGAATCAGTTTTACTGCAGGTTTCCTTTACTTTTCTTTTTAAAATCAAAAATAAAAATACACACATCTTAGAACTTTCTTTTTCTGGAAAGGTCCAACACCGTCATGAAACTGCCAGTTTCTCAAGACACAGACACTGAAGACTTCTATGTGAGGACGAAGGGTAATACTGCACATCTGAAGAGTTTGTCTATTTGAGTCCTGAAAAACTAAGAACTTGAGCGCATCTGTAGTTTGAAAGATTAGCAAGAGAAACTTCTGGAGAAGGTAGTCAGCTACAGCCTTTTCACTTCCCTCCCCAACTCAAGGAGGGCAAGACAGAAGTCTAGGCTCCCCACTACCTCTTTGGCCCCAAAGAAATAGGGCAGCATAATCTTCCCACCTCTCCCAAGCTTTACAAGTCCAATGGAAATAAGTAGCGGAAAGGTGATTCTTCATATCCATCCCAACCCACATGCACACCTAAGCAGCAGCTGGAAGGCCAGCTTCCTCTCAGCTGGAAGCAGACTTTGTTGGCTGTCAGCACCAAGACCATCTTATTAGTTAGGCAACCAAGAGAGCGCTTCCAAATCAGTCCAGAGTCTAATCACATGAACATCCATGTAAAATTACATAGCTAAAATGATGAACGTGTCAATGTGAGCTACATAAAGACAAAAACAGTTCCTGCCCATAATTTCTGTCTAACTGGCAACCAGCACAGGGCTGCAGAACCTCATGTAAGCTTCTACATTGCTACCTCAAACAAAACCACCCACAGTCCCAACAAAATAACAGCCAGGCTTCTCAGACTGCCAGGCAGTACTGAGATGGCCAACATTAACCACAGAACTATAGGAACGGTTCTGTTAATAAACAGGCCACTACCAGTTTTTTTCACTCAGTTCCAGAAACCTCATTAAATGAAGCAAATAAGTGGTTCAGAAAGAGGTGTGGAATTCAACAAGAAATAACTGCAATTTAACAGTGAGAAAACAGAAATATCATGACCAATGGAAGATCTCTGCTAAAGCAGGTACAGCCATCACAACCCCCCACTGTACTTACAAACAGAGGAAGGCAAATCAGTACAACAAAATGCAAGGCAAAATTCTGTAGATGGGGAAGGTGATATTTATTTTTTGAAATTCTCGAAATAAGTTGATCTTTCCCACTCACACATTATCTCAGAGTTCATTCACTCACACTTGTTTAGGAGTCCTCAGTTTCTATGGGTGGCCCTTCACCTCAGAATCTTGCTGACTTCAGCTTCCATAAATATTAGGCCAGGTTGCTGCCCATTTTTTTCTTGTTTAGGATACGTGCTTTTTCTAGATGGACTAACAGGAAAAGGAATGTTATTTGTGATGCACTTCAACCTTGTCTTCCTCCTGGTGTTAAGATGCAGGATCTTCTACCAACAAGCCATCCATGCTGCAGCCTTACAAGAGTGCAGGCCTTGTAGTCATGACCTAGAAAACCCGCATTCCTAAATTTTACTGCTGGGAACAGTGTCCTTTGTTATCAAGAGCACCCATTCCCATTCTTTTGGCCCTTTGCTCTGCTGTTCCTTCCAGCGCTTATATACATATTTCCACTCACACCTCATTCATACAAATATATTAATATTTCTGTTATAAATCTCTACAAAGGAAGATATGCACTTGCATGAGCAATCCAGAGAGAATATCAGTTTAATCAACACAAGCACCGACCCAGACATTTTCAGGTACACTATGTTCAGAGCTGTCACTCACCACAAGGACCATGGCCAATTCTGGCTATTGTTTGTATTTCGCCATCTTCAATTTTGATAATCTTCCCATCAGCTGTCCCAGTAAATAGCACATCTGCAAAAACAACTGGTGTGATTAGCTTGATCACAAAACTGTAGTGGCAAACATCCTTCTACGAGTATGAAGTAGAATACATGTTTAAGATATAGTGAAGTAATAGTCATCTTCAGTCATAGGAAAAGAATAAAGAGGGAAGGGGAAAGATGAAGGTAAATAAGAGCATTTGGTTAGATTTCTTCCAACTCAAAAAGAAGAGGAAGGATTTAAACCTTACGAGTTGCAAATACAGGATATGAAGCTTTTCATCCCTAAGCGGTCCAAATCCTTGGTTAAAGGTGGATGTAACAATTTAATGGCTAGTCATTGGATTGATCCCTCTGGGCAAATTTCTACATCATCATAAAATGCAATCAGGCACTGCACCCATCTTACCACTCTTCAACAACAGACTGACTAGATAAAACTTCTCATTCTGATACAGTCCACATAGGCTGCTGGACACCTGCCAATGCTCATATTGTACCAGTTCTGGAGAAGAATTACAAAAACCATAGCAAATGAACAACCACCCAAATCAAAAGCATTGCCAAATTACATGTGATAGCATAAGACAGATTCACTAAATACAAACAACACACAAACTTTTTCATATCACCAAATTAAGGGAAAGACCATTAGATTAGTAGAGCCCATGGCTTGGACTTTTCCATCTCCAATTTAATTTAAGTTTGCTAATTACACTTTTAAAAGGGAATAAAAAGATTTCAGCATTTATTCATACAAAACTTCATTCTTAGGGTGATTATTTCACCCATAGGTCAGTTGTCCCTTGCAGGAAGGTTTCCTTAAAGAGTTTCCAATGAGATCGACAAAACCAGGTAACAGAAAAGAATCAGTGGCTTCAGGTAATCACTTTAGCACATTGTTAACAGAGATAGGTAGAAAAAGCATACTCTGAGGAAGGAATTTAGAGTAGTTTGTTGCTGGGTAAAATGATTTTTAAAATATTTTACTAACTTATTAGAATATATAGCAGAAGGAAAATTATGGCTACTGAGTACCTCTTGTACTGAAGTATGTTTCAGTAAGGGCCTTGCTTGCAACTCCCACACCCTCTCCTTTTCATATTAAAACAGTCAAGGACTCATGTCAAGGTAGTTTCTAGCCTTACCCCCCTTTAGGAGGCACAAGGAATAACTACCCCTGCACAAAGCCGGTTTCCTATTAAGTGGGTGTCATGCCACTACAAGTCTAGCCACCTCATTACTCAGAGGTGGCATGGGTTTGTGATTTCAGAACACATATGCCATAAGATAAGTATAGGATGACACCTGTAACACATGCAACAGCACTAAAATATAAATATGCTATTCACCAACTTGAGATTTTTTTTCTGTCATATAAGCAAAAGTTAACACCACAAGACTCAGCTCCCTCAGAGGCAATAAGCATTAAAAGAGTAGGTAGTACCCTGTAAATATTAATTCCCAGTTAAGAGCTAGCCAAACAAAAAATGGGACCACTTCCTCCAAACATAAGTAGCCCCTGACTACACTGCTGATGGTTCAGTCCTGGAAGACAGAGATTGTTAATCTGGCAACAAGATTTATTTTATACTGGGGAACAAGGAGAAAAGCAGTATATAGCAGCCAGGTTTTGCTGCATAACACAATTATTTTTGTAAAAACCTGCATACTCAAAGGTAACAAACTCTGTAAGATATTAAAAGCTATATTGCTGAACAAACCCTTATCAACAGAGCAACATTTAAAGACCCTTCTTTAAAAGCTTATTTTGTCAGTGCTTACCGCCAATATTGACAATGGACTCTGGTCCGACCAGCTGATTTTCCCATAACCGCTCAGCTTTTCGTAAATTGATATTGGGCTCTAGCACACCCGTCAGGAGGGGAGGTTCCTTTAAACTACAAAACAGAACACAGACCTCATGATCCTTTGCACAAACCTGCAAACACTCTTAAGCAACATACTGGATCATTTTCTTCCTAGCTTGCCAACTCCTGCAAACCTGACCTATGCTTTCTTTTTTGAAATATGCTGTATGTAAAACACAGCTGACAAGCTGAAAAATTGACTCTTGTTCATCAAGGATCATAATTTTCTGGTTCTGCTGATCAGAAAAGCTGCAGTTATGTGTTCCTAAGATGAAGTTGTATAGATTACCAGATACAAGTCCAACAACACATTCCCAGTTCATCTATCTTACACAAAGGCAAAGGATTTCTGCGTTGCCACAACGCAAAAGAGTAACTGCTTTCTTACTCAGCTGAATGAGTTTGTACCAGAATATTTTTCCTAAGTAGATATATGCAAATTCCTAAGGACAAAGGTTTTCAAATTTAAAAGCCTGGCATTTTACAATACACCAAAGTCTGACACTGTATAGCATTGTCATCACAGAAAAAAAAGAAAAATTTAAATTACTAATTAGCATACAACTCAGGAAAAAAGTGTTCCAGTAGTTTGAGCATTAGGATACACATGCTTTCGTACCATATTGAAACATATATTCTCCTTTGTGACTTAATGCATTCCCACAGTGAAAGACCAACTCGAAGAACTAAGTTGCACATAAACTTAAAGGGTATTGAACTGAAATCTCAAAATGACAAAATGAGGCCCAATTTTGGAAGCCCTTATTCACATAAATAGCCAAATGGAGTACCAACCAACTACAGAGATATGGAGAAGGGAAGTACTAAGATGCCTACACAGCTTCAACTTAATGAAGCACTGTGCTTCAAACCCAGCCTTAACAGTGCTGATAAACTCAAATACACTTCAGTCTCTTCGGTTCTTAAAAACACACACATAAGCCGCCTCAGTCTCCATGAATTAAGGATTTCAAGTTATTACTAAAAGCTGCATATATGCCCAGGCTGGTAAGGTCAGTAGGTGATCATTCACAAGAGGATGCTAAAGCTCCCTAGGCCAAGTTTTGAAAGAACTTTTCAATTTTTTTTTATTTTTTTTTTTTTAAATAACTCCTTATATGACCATAAGCAAATGCCTTCCACCTGTAGAATCTTAAAAAGACAAGGTTTGACTCCAAAACTTGCCCAGGTTCACAGGATCCGAGACCTATTTGTCACCATTTACATTGCAACTCTACTGCTCATATGGGGAAAATCGTTACAATTTCTAGAGCTTCAGTGACTGGGGGGAAAAAAGTCAACTGAAACTGTGAACTATAAAAGCCATGACAATTGAGGAAAGCAGGTTCACAACACAAATAATTCAGGAGAGAAAAATACATACTTTTATCTGTCTGGTTACAGACAGCAAACTTTACTTTAAGTATATATTATTGCAGTGGCAAAGGCAACTGAATTACTATCTCCAGTCCACAGAAGATTTACAGCAGAGTTGTCTTCACAATGCTAACACAAATTCATTTTCCATCCCTTCTTCCAAGCATTAGAAAGTTTCAAATGAGGATAACAGGTTTCAGATAAGGAATTCAATTGCTGGGAACTCTGGACAGTCATGTTTGCAAGCAGAAAATCCTCCCTGGGATCAATATTATCCAAAGACAAGCTCATAGAGAAAGAACTTGAAATAAATCAAGAGTTGCAGGAATGTCACATGGAGTTTCACAGATCACATCTGCTTTCTTCTCCCCCCTCTTTCTTTTTCCTCATTATTTCTAGTGGCTTACAGGAATAACATCATTATTGGCAAATGAGATTTCTATGTGTTCTTTCACTCAAGGGATTGATTCAGACAGCATCTACTTCCTCGAGCTTTTTCAGAAAATTTCACAAACATCACACAGAGTCATCCTATCTATTGTACAGACCGGAACCACTTCTGGCAGTGAAGCTAATTAAGAATGTACAGCAATATAAGCCAGTGATTTGGGCAAGAAGAATAGTTCTCCCGGTCTTGTAAACAGGGACTTAAAGTAAGAAATGGAAGCATACAGAATACTGTTACCCTGGACCAGAATTAGACCAGGACTATATAATAGCAAAAGCATTACAGACATACCCTATCAGCTTTCAGAATTACTGCTCAGTTGCAATGTGTTTCAGGGAATTGGATTTTGTTAAACCCAACTGTCCCGGTTTCAGCTGGGATAGAGATAATTTTCTTTCTAGAAGCTGCCATAGTGCTATGGTTTGGGTTCAGTACCAGAAGAATGTTGATAACACACTGATGTTTTCAGTTGTTGCTAAAGGAGTATTTATACCGAGTCAAGGATTTTTCAGCTTCTCGTGCCCAGCCAGCAAGAAGGTTGGAGGGGCACAAGAAGTTGGGAGGGGACACAGCCAGGACTGCTGACCCCAACTGGCCCAAAGGGTATTCTGTACCATGTGACATCATCTCCAGTATATAAACTGGGGGGAATTGGCCCAGGGGGATCGCTGCTCGGGAACTAACTGGGCATCGGTCAGCAAGTGGTGAGCAATTGCATTGTGCATCACTTGTTTTGTATATTCCAATTCTTTTATTATCATTATTGTCATTTTATTATTGTTATTATTATTATTAGTTTCTTCCTTTCTGTTGTATTAAACTGTTCTTGTCTCAACCCATGAGTTTTACTTTTTTTTGCCCGATTATCTCCACTATCCCACTGGGTTGGGGGGAGTGAGTGAGCGGCTGTGTGGTGCTTAGTTACTGGCTGGGGTTAAACCATGACACCAACCACAGTAGAAAGCATTTCATTATGATTTGCAACGAGGCAGCTTACGTCTAATAGCCTACCAGCAAGACTTATAAGTACTACCCTACCACATTAACAGTTTCTTTCAACTCTAAGAGATATTTACAGTGTTGTTCCTTTTCATTAAGGAATTACCGAGTTGATCATAAATTTTTAGCAGACTGAGCATTTTCACTTACTTCAAAATGCCAGGAGCACTAAACAACCTGACTCCACCCTATGCTAGCAGTCAAAGCATTTCACACACAACTTCTCCCAACACAGGTCACATCTCCTCATGTAGCTGATTCACTATTACACTACACAGTTGACACAGACCTCGATTCAGATGTTTATCAATTCAGACAGGGCAGAAATCACCTAGCTGCGTTGCTTTATGAGCTCTGCATTTAAATATAACATCACCATATGGTTCTGCTGGTACAAAGCACCGAATCAACCCACAGAGGTTATCCATTTCAATTTCCATCCTCAGATAAACAGTCTCTCATTGACAGAACTATAATAGCAGGGCTACAGCTAGGTCCTTAGTGAAAACGCAGTTCTTGTCTCACAGAAGGAAGAACGTAAGAAATCACAAGCTCCACTGACAGCTTGGACAGCAGAAAATCATTTTCTAGATTAATGATCAAAGAAAGTAATTCAGCTCCTTCAATGATCAGTAGTGACACACAACTGCACAAGATGGCTCAGAAACAGACCGGGTATGCAGAGGAAGCCATGACAATGGATAATACTGCAATCAGTCCCCAATTTCTTAATCCAGTTAGAACCACTTTACGTGGCTGACTCTTCTTTGCTGAAGAAAAAAACAAAACCAAACCAAGAGAGCACATAGGAGAAGTTACACTTCAATAACATTTATTTCGAAACAAAGCAACAATTTACCTTATAGGCTGAGGGTCTATAGGACAATCCAGTAGAACAGTCACTCCAAGCAGGGGCACAGTTAGAGATGCAGCCAAAGTCAAGAAGGTAACACGGAACACCTTGCTGCTGTAAGTACTGCGAAAACCAGACAAGAAATAGGATTAACATGCTAAGCTGTTTTAAGATACAATAGTCTTTAAAAATCCTTTAACAGCCTATCTTCTTCACAAAAGGAACCAGAAATACTTTTGCCCAACCACCATCCTGAATGACCTTTAAGGTCCATTTTGAACTTGTTAGGATAAAAGAAAGGGATATTTATCCAGTCTCAGCATACTGGCATCATGTGAGGCAGAGTATTATCATGTACAGGTTTCACACATGCTACAAGTTACAGCTGACTATATAAAAAAGAAAACAAAACAAAAAAACAAAAACACCAAGAAATGGGGGAGAAGTGCTGTTGTTTGGTTGGTTGGTTTTTTGGTTTCTTTTTTTTTTTTTTCACTCTGATCTTCAGTTTTGGCAGTGGTTCCCATCCCAGCACAAATTTTGGATTAAAAGTTCAACTAAAACAACAAACGTTAGAGGAAGTTAAATGAATGCTTGCTTAACTTAGTGAACATTGGTTTGAAACTCAGGCCCCAGCACACAAAAGAAATTAAATATCTGCTATTTATCCATCAAAACGCACCAAAAAAAAAAAAAGTAAAAACTGTTCTTCCACAGGAGAAAAACAGGTTTTGTTCTCAACAAGTTTAGAGGCATCAATCAGGCACTTACAAAGGAAAGCACAGAGCCACACTCAACAAATCCTAGCCTGGAACTAGAAAAGCAGCTCCCACAATTTTAGCTACTCTGAACCATTCATTGGCACAGCCAGCCAGTCTCCTTGTAGTATCAGTTAAATAAAGGCAAACAGTGCCTGATGGTTCTGCATTAATCCTTGGACCACTTCCACTGTTTCGTCCTTCATTAGCCATTCATCGAGACAGTAGGAAATATGAACTACTGCCCAGAGCACAAATTTCACAACTGGGGAGCTAACAACATGCGCTTGCAGTACTGATATCGGCATCAAGGTAACCTTTGGGATTATCTGCTGGAACAGCAAGGACAGAACTAGGATTTCGTCACTGCTTGCAAGCACAATGTACAGAAGTTGCAATATTCATAATCCATCATAGCTCTTTCTTGACAGCACAACTGCTGCCAGCAGACGTAGGCGTTAGGATGGAGGCCTGCCCCAAGTTCCCCAGCTCTGCACAGTACCCAACGGGCCATCACAAGCCACCGCACAGATCACCAGGCTATGCCGAGGTGACTGCTACAAGGGTGCTGACAGCCTGCCATGACAAGGGTGCTGCTGCTGCTAGCCCAAAGCCACAGACAGTTCAGCCTGCTCCAAGAAGTGTTTTTAGCACTGCTGCTGTTGGTCACCAAACTTTCCCCAGCTCCCCCAAGGCACTCACCACCTCAGCCTACTTACTTTCCACCAGCACGCCCAAGTATTCCTGCTCTCAGATATATTAAAAAATAAATATTATTTCTCACGCTCAAGAGCAGAGCATTCCCATTGTGGACTTCAGCAGTGTTACAGCACTAAGCCTGTCTCCATCTGAGCTGGACCAGGCTGCGAAACTGCTCCAAAGAAGCTCTCTCATCTGCACTAACTTCTTCATACTTCCCAAGAGTCAGACTGCCCTAAAATTGATTAGAAGAATTCAGCGCTTCTTGCTCTACCAGTAGATGTCTTGAGGAAGCAACAAACTCCCAGTCTGTTTCCCCTTGGATTTGGGATCGAGAGCAGGTGGTAGAGATACGAGGCGATGCCCAAGTTTACACAAAGACTTCAGCTGTCAGCCTTGTCTTTCCACTGTCCTTCAAAAGATGAAGGCTCAATACTATAAGATTAAAAGTACTGTCAGCAGACACCTCAGCATCTTTGTGACAGCTGAGAACAGCTCACACAGAAGAAAGGGGATAAAGATGAATGGGAACTCATCTGCCAAAGCCAACTTAATTAAAGCTCCTGAAAGCATGATTTAAGTAAAGGTCATATTTCTGATCCTCATCCAAACTTGCAAGGAACTGACAATAAAGGAAAAAGGCAGGAAGAATGAGGTGACAAACAAACTCACACTTGAAGCTGGCAAACTGCAAGACCTATTTTAGATGCTGCTGAAACCACAAGAATTTAAATAAATCCCCAAAACTTTAAAAAAAAAATTAAAATTAAAAAGTCAGCTACTCTGAATCCTTATAAAAGCAAACAAACAAAACATACCTGATATAGAATACTAACAACTGTAAGTTACTGACTGGTCACTGGAAAGAATCGCAGAAGTAATGGTTCACCAAGACTGATAAGCAAAACAGAAATCCTGAGTTAACTGTGTCTCTGATAACTAACCCTACACAACTTACCAGGACTCCAGCTATAACAGCAGCAATTTAGTTGTCACTAAGAACTAAAAAGAGAAGCCATTGCACCAGCTCTTGAAGACAGTAGGATGGCAAGACAATACTATGGGTCACCATAGTCAGGGGTCCAGGCTGCCTCATCCTCTTGGCAGAGGAACTAGTGGGGGGCTGGAGGAGAAAACAAATGTCATCAACAGTTTCTGCCACAGCTCCCAGCCGGAAAAAGGGCAGCCTCCAGAATTTCCTCCACTGGTTTCATGCAGGACGACTCATGAGAACAGGACCTGTGGATACTCTGGATCATTGCTGGAGCCCTAGAAATTCAACTGATTTGAGCAAAGCTACCAAGGGAGGCTGAAGTCAGGAAGAGCAGTCTCTCAAGCTGAGAGATGCTGATGCTCTCCTTCAAAAAACAGGGGTTACGCATACAAGCCACCATACAGAGTCTTTCATTCTGATGACGCTGAAGGGCAGAGATAAGAATCTGCAAGGTACTCAAATCAGAAGAGACATAATAGATGGTGAACCAAAGCATTACAAGTCATCAACCACTCTATTCAGTGGAAGGCAAACACCACCACTTTCTTATTGCAGCTACTGCCTTCAGTTACAGTGAAGCTAAATTTTTATAAAATTCCTAAACAGAAAATTGTAAATGGAATCTTCTTTAACTTAGCCACAAACAAATAGACTGTTTATGTGGTTATTCTATCTCAGACACATATAGACTAGTCTTTAAACTGCAGATTACTCTTTCAGCTATTGTCAAATACAAACAGCCTAACCACAGTTATATAGGAGTTAATCACACCCACAATAAATCTGTGCATGCCACAATGGGATAATTGTTCTTTCTTGATTAGCAGAAGATAAACTGTACTTAAAACAGACCCACTGAAAAAAAAAAACCCAGCCACAAATTAAACTATTTTTTTGTGGTTAAAAACTCTTCCTGCAGCTCAGCAGAAGCAGGTGTGCAGGCCCTGCCCCAAACCCTTCCCCGCAGAAGCACTAGGGAGGGAAGGCAGCCACTGCCGAACCGGGGTGCAGGGAGGTCGGAGGGGGACCCACGGGTGCCCCAGCATCCACCCGCACCCCCAGCCAAGAGAGGGGAATGGAGGCCTCGCTCCCCACGCCCGTAGCGGCCTGCTCAGCCCCTTCCACCCCCCTCTCGCCCAGGACAACCTCTCCCAGGGCACTCTGACCCGGCCCAGGGCCTCCCTCACCCGGGTCAGGCCGGGTCGGTCGAGCCTCCTCCCAGCACACCTCCCAGCCGGATTTCTCTCAGGTCGGGCCTAATCCCCTCCCCTACAGCCCCAGGTCAAGCAGGACCCCCAACCCCCCCGCTACGAACCCTCAGGTTCGCCAAGAGCCGGGCTTCTTCCCTCAGGTCAAGCCGAATACCCCCGCGGCCCAGCGCGGGCCCTCAGCCCCCCGCCCGGCCTTCCTCTCCCCTCAGACCAGGCCTAGCCCCGCAGCCGACGGTCACGGCTAGGCCTCTCTTCCCTCCCCGTCTAAGGGGACCGCTCCGGGGCCCCACCTGCCCTCTTTAGCCTCCTGCGCCGGGCTATCCTCGGTGATGACCTGCGGGCGGAACGGCCGGCGCTGCCGCAGGCCCTCCGCCTCATTCATCCTGCCGCCGCTCTCCGGCGCTCCCGGTCCCGCCCTCTCCACACATCCCCATGGCTCCGCCCCCCGATAGCCCCGCCCCTACTGACCCTAGGCCACGCCCCCGCTCTCCCCTCAGGCGGGCGCCGCCGCCCCAACGGGCGCTCCCGGCCCCGCCCTCTTTAAGTATTCCCCATGGAACCGCCCCCCTGTGGCTCCGCCCCCACCGGCCCCAGGCCACGCCCCCGCTCTCCCCTCAGGCGGGAGCCGCCCCGCGGCGGGCGAGAGGTGAAGGGCGACCCGGTCCTTCGGCCACCGCTGGGTTTATCTTCCCATCCCCGCCGCCACGGGGATCTCGGCGAGATCCACCGCTGTCTTGTGGGCGGTTTGGGGGGGTCCCGTGGGCAGGGCCGGTGCTGCTGTCGTCCCTTCCCTGGGCGCGGCTTGGGCACGGAGAGCCCGAGCTCCAGGGCCCGCAAGATGGCGCCAGGAAACCGCGAGGGAGGGGGAGGTTGGGAAATGGTCTCCGGTGGGACGGGAGAGCGGAGGGCCGGCGGGGACCTCTGGGGGGCGGAAAGCAAATCCCTCGCTGGCTCCCGGAGCCGGTTACGGGGGTGTGAGCTGGCGGAGCAGCCGGACGCCCCTTGATGTCTTTTACGTCCCCCTCAACAACTTGTGTTCCCACGGGGTGACTTAACCCAGATGCGAGGGGTGACACCCGTCTTTTTCAGCTCCCAGAACATCAGCTTTGCTCCTCTCTTGGTCTTTTGGGTAACACAACGTGCTGAGATTTTTCTGGCTTCTTTCCCTTGCTCAGGAGCAGCAGTGTTACAGGAAGGACCCTGGGTGCCAGCAGCAAGATCAGACCCACCACTTCGTTAACGTTTAGCAAGTGCAGCTGAACAGGGGAGGGCTGGAACAGGAGACCGCCCCAACTGCGTGCTGCCAAGGAACGGGAAAAGCTGTTTGGCATCACGCCTAGTAGCAAAATGTGGGTTTTCCACAGAAAGGGGCTGCAGCCAGGAAAGGGGGGCGCGGGGTGGCTTTTCTCTCTGTTCAGGTTGAACTCGGGCAACAGGCCCAGCAGCTGCAACAGAGCTTAGCAGCACTGTTCCCTGAAGGCACCCGCTCTCCTAAACAACCATCTCGCCCGAGGACCTTGTGAGTAACGTTCCATAACCTCTCCTCCCAACTCCTGGGGGTGCAGAAGGCTGAGGCACAGAGGAATAAAACGGCATCCCCAAGGTCCAACTGGTAGAAAAAAAAAAATTTGAGTCTTCTGCATGCGAGGTGCAGGATGAGCACTAAAACGCACTGGGTTTCCCCTCTCCCAGCTTCAACAGACCAAAAAGCCAAAGTAAGCTTTGTCACTGCAGACACAGGGAGTGCAGGCAGATACACACCAGCTACAGAGGAAATAGAAGCAAGAGTGAAAAAGCTGCTGTGGCAGATCATTCATTACCAATGTTTGTAGGCTGGTAATCTTGCATAGCTGTGATCATTTCCACCCCAAAAGATAGTTACGTCCCCAAATCCTTCTGGGACAAAGCAGGGCTAGGCTCACTGCCATGAAAAACATGCTGCACTTCTAGTCTCAGGCAGAAGACAATTTCTGGTCCAGAATTGTCTTGTTTTCAAGCTCAGAAAGAATCGCCTGTTCCAGCTTAGTTTAAAAACAGAAACTTGCTGCCGAAATCAGTTTCTGTGGCTTTAACTGGCCACAGAAACAGCCCCTGAATATAATTGTGTTAGGCTGGAAAACAGTCTTCATTTTACGAATAAATTCTCAGTAAATAAATCAGGGCAGCTGCAGTAGAGAAACACAAAGTGAGGAGATGGGCACCTGCCTTTCTACCTAGCCCTTTTCGTGACTTGTCAGAGACATTTGCCAGAGGGTTGCAAGAGCTAAGAGTGGCATTGGAAGCTTTCCAGAAGCAGCTGCTTGAGGTAACAGGATAAGTGGCTAACGAGGATATTCAGTGTCCAGCCCTGCATTACAACTATAGTGTTATCCGTGTGGTATGCAGAGAGTGAAACACAATCTTCCTCACTTCTCAATGGACAAGGCACCCTGCAGAGGATGTGTTCCTGGCACTTAGAAAAGATCAAGGCACCTGGAAACAAATTTCTTTTCATCTGCTTGGCTCTGGGACAGCTACACGCTCACGTTCTACACAATGCTGTCTCTCATGTGTCCTGTCCGTCCCCGCCCCATCCCATTTTCACTCCTTTTCTACTTGTGCATGCTGTGCACAAGACAAGATTAGTAGCTGAACCGTCCATATAAACTAATAGTCATTAATTGTTCCCACCAATTGTTCTCTGTTTGCATCACACAAGAAAATGAGTGTAGAGCAGTGGAGCCTTGGGATTTACATGACACATGCAGCTTACTGACATGCAAATGCTAGTTCTTCAACTTTTTGAGTTGTTTTGCAGTGGCAGTTTTCTGGCCCTAACTGATTTCCTGTGAGCTACTGTTTAGAGAAAAGCAGCAAAGTAAAACAGCAATTTGGACCACAAGATGACTCATCCTGATCTCGAACTCTTTTGCCTTTCTTTGGTCTGTGCTGCCAGACTAAAATAATCAGGACTGGCAGAAGCAAGTCCAATGAACTGAAAAGGTCCCAGACCCTTTAGGGGATGGAGGGCTGGACACCTATGATGCAAAGCCAACCCATCACACAGAGAAAGATATTTCCTTTAATGAAAATATGAATACAGAGATCATTGAGGAAACTGGTTTTGGTCAAGGACAATAAATGTGTTTAAAGCATGATTACAAGGAAACATAATAATCATTAAAGGCTTAACATTAGACCGTACAACACACATCTCTAGAAAGATGGACTTTCCCTTTCCAAAATTAAAAAAATCATCGTCTGTGTCTCCAGTGGGAGAAAAGGCACCATGACTGGGTCTTACTGGCAAAACTGAGTGGGGAAAAAAAGCAAGCACATTTGCCCTTTGCAACAAACTGCAACAGGTAAAATTGACTCTGGATCTCTTTCAATGAAGCTACAAAGGTGATCTGGCAAATAACCCACACATTACTCATGGACACACAAAGATTTAGAAGAATTCAACAGTTCTGCTTTTCTAAACGAAACAATTACCCCCAAGTTTGTCCCACGATCCTACCCTAAAGTATTCCATACATCATTACCTCCTTCAGTGATTAGTGAAGATCAGCTCTTAAGTCTGCACAGGGTCTTTTGCAAGCTACCGCCTTTCTAGCATTTCAAGAACTGAGGACATCAGTGCCAGTTCTGCAGGTTGAACCCCTACCCGAACCACAAGCCTGGTAGGGGGGCAAGGCTGCTGCGTGCGAAGAGGAAAGCACTGTTGCCACACACCAGTGCTGATGTTCGCGACATCCGGGGAATAACAAAAATGCAAAGCTTGACTTAGGCTTGCACTGAAGATGCAACTGCTGCAGTTAGCAGAGATCATGGGGAAAAAGAAAAAAGAGGGACTTCTCTGGCTGGAAAATTTAATCTGTTTGGCAAAGCTTTCTATGAGTAGCCTACCCGGTGAAGCACAGTATTCTTCTTTTTGTAAGAAGTACCTATTCCAAGCCCTGCCTAGATCTGTTTCTACCAGCCTCAAGGTCCTATTAGATGAACTGAGCATGGGATGTTAGCTCCAAGAGCTGATGCTGGTATACTTGCAGAAGTGCAGTTTTACCAGGAGAGGTGGGGGCTGAGGCTGCCCAGCAGGAGCTGTGTCCACTGCAGAACACCATGTGGGCAGCACATCAGCACTACATGCTCTCTCTGAATACCCCAAGGGAGCCTCTGAGCAGATGGACATCCCAAGGACCACAGCTCAGCTGTGGAAGTGTGCAAGGAAGAGAGCAACCATCCGTGGTACTGGATGGCAGGCATGTGGCACTCTAGTCTTGCAAATGCTGGTGACCTGATTTTAGCAAAGGTGCTTGTAAGGCTTCAGAAGTTCACAGTATGAGGTTTGTTTGTAACTACAGTCTGTCCACACCATAGCTGGCATGGCTCTGATTTATTGGGGTGCTGCAGCTACCTCGTCAGTCTGTAACCTCCCTGGCAGCCGTGGTCCCCAAGCCCACAAAAGTTGAGACAATAGGGATGCAGGTGAGGGAGCGTGCCTATCTCCCATTTTCCCTGAGCAGAGGAACTGTATGGCAAATGTCTCAATGCACCAAAGCACATTGCTCCTCACATAGCTAGTCTTCACGAGGCAGTTCAGATGAATTAGACCATGTGTCTATGACCACTGCATCTCACCTTAACAAGGAAATTTCACGTCAAGAGGACAAGGAAATTCTTTATCCATAATATAGGAAATGCTTTCTTGATTAAAAGAAAAGCGTATAATCTTGTTCAAAAGTCATTTTTCTTCCTCTGCACTGTATTTCAGACTGCGTAGAGACAACTTGTTTAAACAAGGGAGTCTACTTCTTTTGTCACAAGCATTAACTCCTGGCTGCTTCCCACTTGAAAATCAGTTAAGGAAGTGGGTTTTTTTTCCTTTTGCAATGGCAATAGAGGGTATATGTAGTGGCTGTCTCCTAAAATATTAACTTCCTGTCAACTCTATCAAACCTTCCGATCTTCAACTTCCCACAAAGTCCACAGGGTGTCTATTTACCTTAAGCAAAAATGGATTGCAGTCAGAAGGATGGGAATTTTAATGAAGCATGCTATTCCCTACTGTATTACCCAGTCCCTAGAGATATTTAAAATAAATTTAAAAAAAAACCCAAACCAGCAAATGCAGCTAGTGTACTCAGAGGAAGTATGGCACCTAAGACAACACACCTGTCCTTGAGAACACATCGTACTGCGAGTAGCCTGCTTCCCCGTTTGGTACCAGAATCTCTGCTGGCCAAAAAACTCACCACTCCTCTCCCAGTCCTAGAGGATCACCTAGCCGTTTTCTTCCTGCCTTTCCTGCCTCCAGTTAGGTGCACAGATTGTCTTCCCAGTACACAGTCCCACTGGAAAAGATAGTTAAATTCAGTTAAATTAATTCCAGTTTAATTCAGCAATAAGTCACCCCTGTAAAACTAGGGCAAAAATAGGCAACTCTGCCAATTACTCTGGGGTTTGGCAGGCCAAAACACACACCTCCATGAAACTAAGCAGACTGTCATCTGAGAAAGACAGAGGCAGGACGGCAAGGTTTGATGGAATGACACCAGCCACAGCACCGGAATGGTGGTTAGCAGTCACTTGGCTTGGGCAGGTTAAGATGGAGAAGCTCTGCCTGAGCTCTTGTGGCACACACTCCCAGGATCAGCACTGTGCATGCTACACTGGCGTATACCTTGAGCTTTTGCACCCAGGGAGAGGGCAGGAGTCCTCTACCAGGCCTTCCTGGCATGCTCTGTGGCCCCTCCAACCACTCTGAACCCCTTAGCCAGCTTAACCCAAATTTAGCAGTGGCAGAAGTCTCAAAGGCATTCAGCACCTACAGATTTTTCCACGACCTTCAGTGGTGTAGCAGAGGACAGGAGACCTGCTAGCAAATTCTTCTGAACAGCCCAAATATAAGGAGTGCTTCAATCAAAATGTGTTTCTGATAAAACGAGTCCAGAAATAAAACACTGAATATATTAGTTGCAATTCTGAACGTATATGAAAGACAAAGGCTATTGTTCCCTGCTATTCTAAGGTTGCTGGTCTGGAATGCTACCATCACTTTCCAGAAGGCATCTAAGAGGCACTTCCTTCTTCTTTGTAGATTGTGCAATTTGCGGGTATGCACCTAGTACTTAACTCTTTGGAAGATCAGCACAGAAGAAGGGACAGACATGGTAGGGCGCAACCTACCAGCGATAAGCATTAAGTCATAACTTTTGACAGGAGAACCAACCTACCTCCAAATTGGGTGCCTGTCTTTGTTGGAACAAACAAGATTACAGGCCATTCAGCAGTGGGCTAAAACAACCATTCCCTGGTCAGAAATCACACAGCCCAGCAAGTCACAATGAACCCTCCAGCACATCTCTCTCAGCTTCAAACTCTCTTGAGCGCTTCAGGATTTTGTTTCCCAATGCTTCTCTGACAGACAGCAAGCAAACATCGTCCCTTATCATAGCAACTTCAAGAAATGAAGGCACCTACACAAATCACCAACTGGCAACAAAGATCTACCAGTTGTAGATCCTAATACCACTCCTAATATACAGAAGTGAACCACAATGGACAACATTGATCTAGTTGTCATCACCGATGAGGAAGAGGACAGTTACTTTAAAGGTCCAGTTGGTAATTCAGTTTCTCAAGGCAGAATAAAAACATGTGGGACCAGACCCCTCCTATGCAACAGGCAATGCATCGAGGACATGTAGGAAGTCCAGCGGTAGGCTTTGTGGCTCAGTTTTGCAGCTGCAAGTGCTAGTGCTGGGTTGCCTGCGTGGGACATGAAGGGACACAGGCTCACCATCTCTGGCAAGTCACAGGACATATAGTGGTAGGAACAAATCCTTATGAAGAAAGGCAAAGGAGGTATTAGAACAACTGGGTAAACACAAGAAAGAACTATCAGACTAGCCATGTCCTTCTCATTTCTCTAATAACACATGTGAGAGATCTACTTGCATACCCAGCACTGCTGAAAAGGCACCACAGTTGCAGTAAAATACAGCTACTTGAACTCAGGTATCCAAACTGAAGGAAAAATGGAAGAAGTGTATTCCAGGGCTTCTTTTAAAACAGCAAAAGTATTGTATAAAAACATTTCCCTGTACAGTAACATTAAAATGAGAAACATTAATGCCTGCATCTTGCTTCAGCTAGTATTAAATTTCATCATAGCAAATGGAAACCATCAACGGCTGCTCTACAACAGCCCTAGAAGCAATGAAAGGGAGCTCACTGACTGTGCAAAACTGCAGATTGCTCCTAGCTCTGTGCATCTCAAAATATGTTGTGGAGCGGAAAATCTT
The DNA here is from genome assembly GCF_964188355.1 of Buteo buteo. NCBI lineage: Eukaryota > Metazoa > Chordata > Aves > Accipitriformes > Accipitridae > Buteo > Buteo buteo. The sequence goes on along the minus strand of NC_134182.1, from coordinate 1,487,997 downwards.
GTTTCCCTAGAAGGGAACAGAGTTTTTTAAAAAACACCAAGAGAGAACTATGTTGTTTGCCTGGTTATTTGAGACCTTCCACATTTCCAGAGGAGAGAGATCCCAGAGCTGCCTGTTATGAGGAACTCTTCTCCTTGTATTTCTGGTAAGCATCCAATATCTCCTTGACAACACTTGGATCATCAAGTGTGGTGACATCTCCCATGTTGCTTGATTGTTCAGTGACTACTTTCCTCAGCAGCCTTCTCATAATCTTCCCTGATCGGGTTTTAGGAAGACGTTTCACTACCTGCAGAGAAGGGAAAGACACACGTATATTAGAACCTGGGTCCTGCTGGAAACCACAAGGAAATTTGCCTGAACTGTCCTAAGCCTGGCATACTATCTCATGGTCACAGCTCCTCTGAGGCTCCTGGGAAATACTAGACCTTTGAGCACACTAGTTTATGTCCAAGGAAAGAAGTGTCACTAGCATCAATTCCTTGTGCTATATTTTATTCTTATTTAAGTGGACTTTGTTCCCCATTTATGCATTGCTGTGTATCTCCAGGCTGTGTGCTGCAGGACACACAGCTCTTTGGAGAATCAGATCCTCAATAAGCTGTTAACTATTGAGCTGGAAAGCTAGTTACACTTGAAAAATCAGGCACTGATGATGACACAGATCTCAATGCATTACCAGAACAGACATATTCCCCTTTACAGGGCAGAAATATAAAGCACACAATACTGCACACCAGTTACAGGGTCTCCTACTTAAGGGATAACACCTGTCTGCTTATGTTTCTCTTAGCCTGATTATATCTGTCAGCCTACACGCCTTCCTTCATAATCAGAAGAATGTTAAATGTCTTGGCTACACTTCCTGCAAAGGACTTAGCAGCAGATTCAAACATAGTGCTCTCAACACGCTGTGCATCCCTTTTAAAGGGTTGTTCACCACTTGGCCCAAACAGAGAAGCCTCAGGGTAGCTCTAAAACACACTCTGTAACAGCCCCAATGAGAAGCTGCTCTGCAGGCTGGAGTAGCTGTAATATCCCAGCCACCCTCTGTGTCACTGCTGATCCTCAGGCATGGAGAAGGAGCACATGCACACCACTGCACCTGCCCTCCCCTACCTAGAGATCCCTCCAGCTAGTTCTGTTTTCCTGCTTCTTTGTCCTGCTGGAGAGGGACAACAGCAGCACTCCAGGTAGGAAGGTGAGGCTTGCTCAATGTGACCATTCCTGCTCCTGGAATCAGTTACAGTCCCCCACTTACCAGAATGTGGTCAGGCACAGCGTATTTTGCTATCTTGGAAGCCACTATGGTTCTGAGCTCTTCTTTGACACGGTCTATATGAGCTGTCTGCTCCTTTAGCACTATGAAAGCAAAGGCACCTGGAAGACAAATGAGCAGAAGCCACATACCTCATATTAGATCCTGGCCAGCAAGACCAGGGATGCTCATTCAAATGCTAAGGCAGGTTTCAAATCATTCCTATGCGCAATCTAGGGACTGCCAAGAATCCTGTTTACAAACGGGAGTCAGACTCCAGCCCTGAAATGATGGTCCAGCCTTGTCTTGGCATCTATGGACCAGACTGATCTCAGTGACAATGACAACTCAACATAAATTACCAAAGTGACATTGGGATCAAAAGCTGGCCAATGCAAATCAGCTATTCCCATTCTGTTCAAAGGACATCTCTGAGCACAATCCTTTTAAAGGAAGCTCTACCACATATGGAAACACTGTGTGTGAAAACAGCTTAAGGAGTAACACCTGCACCCAGCTTAGGAACATGCAGTTATTTTCACGGCTGTCTTTGCCTCTTAGGGCTGAAATGCCAGTCAACCTATGGATAACTGCCCTCCCATTCCCTGGGCACCTCCTGACACGCAGCCCAGGTTAGAAATTAAGGAAAGTGTATGTAGATGTCATGTCAGGACACTGCTTTTCACATACCTTCTCCTTTGATCTTGTGTGGATACCCAATCACAGCTGTCTCGGGGACCTCAGGGTGATCAGCCTTCACAAAAAGGGAAACAAAAATACACAGAGCATAACAACCGCTTCAAGCCCTGCAGAGTTTGCGCCGGTTGCTCTAGGAACAAAACACCTTGCCATATCTCACCCTCCCCTTGGCAGATCCTGCTGAAAGCACAACAGGAAAGCTGGACATCTCTGGGAGTAGCATTTACTCACTGGATTGGCCCTGCTTTTAAACAAACAAATAAGTACTCTTACATACACCGCTAAGCCCACTGCACACCAAACTGAATCTGCACCAGCTGGAAACCTGCTTTCTCTTTCTTTGTCTGTGCTCTTGTGTGTGCATGGCTACAGTCCCAAGTGGTGACTGGCCATGGCCAAATCAAAAGCAAAACCAGTCCTGCATTGCTCTGTGACACAGGGAACTGTTGCCAACAGAGCAAAAGTGAAGCTGCCAACATCACAGTCCACATTTGACTGGTGTTTATAAGTGCCCAAAGCACACCAGAAGGCAGAAAGAATCAGGCTTCTTTATCTTCCCAGAAGGGGGGAAGCGTTGTTTTGCTGAATGCATATTTTTATTATACTACACAACAATGATTTATTCTGTCACACTTCAGTTTAATTTAATGTTCTTCTGCAGTAAGACGACAATTTGGGTGTACAGACCGCGAGAAATCACAGATCTGAATCCCACACCAAAGACTGGATTACGCTATCTTAAATTAGATTAAAATATGAAAGAAAACATCACAGAGCAATCTAAGCATATAAATATATTTGCATATACACATGCATACACATACATAGAGCAGGAGAGGAACTGGATCCTCTATCTACAATCAGAAACCCACACAGACAAAAAGATTACTCACAGAGGAGAAAGTAGGATCCTGTGTGCTATGCGAACACAGCTCAGGTTTATCAAATGTCACATTTAAGCGCCATTTGCAGGCAAGACACATAATATAAAATAAATATTCAGGTCAAGCTTTGCAGATAAATGCTCTGAGGACTTTTTGTTTTCAATTCCCTGTGCTAATATTATTTTCTCTCAAAATGACAGGCTAGCTTTGCAGCTGACATGAATCAAGGTTGCTTCATATTTAACACTGCTGAATTCTCACCCATACTCAGCTAGTTCGGATGAGCAAGAACCACAGATTTGGGAAGGAGAGGTTAGATGTTAGCAGAGAGGAAGGAAAAAACAGGAGAGACAATCCCTTATGGAGACTCCACCAGCATCCAAAATTACAGCTGCAACAGTACAATGTCACTGAGAGGAAACACAGCTCTGACAGTTCAACTGCATGGACTGCCCACAGTGTGACTCCTCTTCTTTGTCTCCTTAATAAGGGAGCTGTTTCCTTTTGCACATTTGCTGTGCATCAAGCTGTGTGTATGCAAGGGTTTGAAGGCAAGAGACCCTGTGCTTGTTTAAATTCACAAAGCTTCTTTGAAAGGGCCACCCTGCCCCACAGATATGCCCTGTCAAGGGACCTCCACCTGACTGGTACTTACCATTGCATCTTCTATCTCTGCCGTCCCAAGCCTGTGTCCGCTGATGTTAATGACATCATCCATCCGCCCCGTTATCTGGTAATAGCCTTTCTTGGTCCTGTAAGCACCATCCCCTGTGAAGTAGTAACCTATAGCAAAGACACGCGCGTGGTCAGCAGCAAGAAGTGTGCCAGCCTATTGCTTTGGGCTCTGATGCAGAACAGACTACGCTCTGGGATGGCAAATAGCTTAGGGTGGATCAGACAGCTCACAGGGACCCCTAAGCTTACAGCTGCGTGACCTGCCACACACCATTTCCCATTTCTCTCTGCCATCCCCAACCTTCGTCTGCTCTGCCTGGGCTGTGCTGGCTCCTAGTAAGCACCTGAGCAGCACCAAGACAGCGGAGCTTAGATCTTTGCCAAGATGGGCAAAATCACTGCAGGTAATCAGCAGTAACCAGTGGCTGACCTCCCTGTAGTAAAACCAAGTCCAGCAATACAACACAGTGATGGTTTGTTGGATTTCCAAAACGAAGGGGGGCTCTCTGATCTCCCTAGGCTTTACAGGCCTACAGCTACACAGCAACTGTGGGTTCAGCCCTAGTGCTTACAGCACTAAGATAAAACCATTTCAAATGCCATTTGCCATCATGCTGTAGGCTATTGGTCAAACTCAGGCCTGCTGCTAGCTACACCTCACCACTCATGGAAAACTACAACTGTTCAGCTGAAAAAAAACGGTTCTATTACATTTTGTACATGGGAACACTGCCAATTTTTTTAATCACTTACACTGGGATGGATGAAAAGCCATTTTCCTTCCTGGCTAACAAAGATTCAGATCTCAGATAACAGTCCCTCTCCAGCATATAAGCATCACAGAAACACTGCTATCAGATTAGCTGAACCCCCTCCCCGCCATGATAAGCGTGGTGTTTGGAGGGTCTAAAACATTTGACGGAAACTGAAAAAAACCCCAGTGGTTCCAGGAAACTCCAGTGTCACTGAGGACACATCTGGTGACACAGATTGTGTTGGCTCTTCATCAAAGCCATGTCCACATCTGAATTGTGGCACTTCTAAGCAGCAGCAGGCAGCTTGTGCTGTGAATCTGAAGGTGGTTTTTGCCACGACCCATTATTGGCCAATTAATGGACTTCCAGTCATGCCTCCTGCCCCTCCAAATCAATTAAACAACTATCAACTAAATATCAACAAAATTTCAGATGCAAACATGTAGTCAGTAATAAGGGACTATGAGCTCATTCAGTTTCTTCTACCAGTTTCTCATTCTTATTTTCCAACTCATTTTGTACAATTGGCAGGATTGCCTCTCTAATTGTTGTTTACTTTGTAGCTTTCAAATCCCTTTCAGTTGCTCCCGAGTGAAGACAGTAGTCTTGTCCCATCTCCTACAAAAAATGTTTCCCTGACACTTCTAATTACTTGCCAGATACAACTTGACCATGTTTTAAGAAGGAAGGATGTAACACAGTCTGTGACAGCAGGGGTGAGATTCAGTGACGCAGCAGGTACTTTCCCATCCAATATGCCTATTCCCAAGTGAGACACAAATGGCCCCAAAGAATAGGTATTTGGACTATAAAATTTGGGCATTAAAATTTTCTAAAAAATACATTCCCTTTTGACAGCTAGAAAGGTCAACGCTATTTAGGACCATTAGGGCATGCTTGCAACATGTGACACACAACCCCAAGCAACCAAGATCTGGCTGGTACAGAAATATCACAAAACGCTGCTGAAAATGTTCAGTGTGCTTATACTGCAGTGCAAACTGCCTTCCCTTGGCACTTTCCTTACCTGGGTAGGCTTTGAAATAGGCATCAACAAATCGCTGGTGATCTCCATAGATTGTTCTTGCCATGCCAGGCCATGGCTGGGCAATGCAAAGCGCACCAGACACATCATTGCCTTCTATAACCTTTCCCTGCAGGTTCAAGCACAGGAAGGACGATCAGGTGAACAAAATAGGAATGGTAAGGGCTTCTGCGTCATTGACCTGGCAAGAGTCACACTGTTGCTCACTGCAGACTGTTAGTGGAGGGCCACAGGTGAAGAAAATGAATCCACTCATGTGGCTACTCTGCACTGTCTGTATCATGCCTTCCTCACCCCTTGAGGCCAGCAGCACAGCAGATAAGACTAAAAGAAAAGTGAGTCCTGTGATTCTCCAGAAGGCAATGCCAGCAAAGATGCGCCAAGCAGCCAGAGGATGCCTGGGATGAGGCTAGCAGGGAAATGCCTGGACCCCTGCCTTCTACTTTCACTTCTGTTAACTGCCACATTCCCTTACCAAACTCTCTGTAGAAGAGATTACATGCTTCACTGTTTCACAGAGTGCTGGAGGGCAGATGGGGATCGCTCTGCACAGCGTCACAGACCAGCACCAGTTTTCTCACAGACACACACAGTTGCAGGGCCTCATGCCTTGCATTTCTCTTGGAAACCTCCACCAGTCCTGTTGGCTGCTCCAGTCTTGCCACGTCACTGGATGTTGCATGCACTGCTCCAACTGTTCAGCTCCCTGGTTCCCAGGAGATGTGTGACTTCTGACTTCTCTCATAAATGGAGGCAGCAGCTCTTAATCAGAAGCAGTGTAAGACCATAAAAGTGGTGCTGAAAATGCAAACACTCCTCTAGAGATTTGCAGTCGGCTTGCAATGCCTAGCTGGCAATCTGTACAGATATTTGAGATACACTCAATACATAAATTGCTTATCTATTCTACCACTTTAATGGAGGAACAAACATCTTTCTGGATCCTGTTCCTCTGCCATCAGAAAGGTGATTAAGGCAGAAACACACACCAGCTTCTCTTTTGGGCACCCAGCACAGCCTCAACTCACATTCTCATCCATCAGCACGGGCACAATCCCAAAGAAAGGTCTCATAGCCATAGCTGGAACGATCTCAGCTTTCTCCTCTGAAGGCCGTGGGGCAATGCAGATGCCACCAGTTTCTGGAAGAAGAATAACGAAAAACAAAATATGTGGGGTCCATCCAATGCTGGATGAAAGCAAATGCCAGCTCTTCTTAGTTAAAGAAAAGAATAGCAAAGCCACCTTGCAAGAAAAAGCCACTGGGAAGGAATTACACAACACCAAGTAGCACATCCATCTGAAAGCAGCACAGACCTGATAAACCAAGAGCTCTTTGTGAATACAAGAAAGTCTTCAACAAAAAAAAACATCTGGCAAGCCAGGATGACACCACCAAGGCCCCTTCTGTCTACAGGGGACATTGTAGCAGGTAGACAGTGGAGAGCTGCAGGCAGGTCCCCCCTGGTGAGCTCGGATCAAGAGCTACTCCTACTCCCTGTTTGCATGGTGCCTCATTCAGTGCTGGCTGCAGAAATCACTGCCCTATGTACACCAGTGACAAACCACAGAGTGTGGCCAAGCACCTGCCTCGGGGAAAGGGCAGCTCCAGAGCATCAGGATCGCCGACGTCCAGCTTAGCTCTTCAAAGACTCAGGTCCAGCTTAGCTCTTCAAAGGCTCAGAGGAGAGCAGTACGTGGTTCTACAGTGGCTGCCTTTGCACCAGACAGCCTGCAGACCCTGCAGCAGCAGCCACAACGTGTGCGTTCAACAGCCTTCCCACGCTCCCGTCCATGGCAAATCCATCAGGCACAGGGAATACCCCACTGATTCAGCCCACACGCTCTGTTCCCTACATCTGGCCCAACGTCAGCTCACAGATAAACCCATTCCCCCAGCTACCAACCAGCAACGAACGTGGGCAGCTCTAACACATACTTACACCCTTGCAGGTCCTTCTCACGCTAACAGGGCTGCCAGGTGGTGGGGGACAGTACTTACCAGCCCCATTTCCTACCCCAGAAGTGATTTGACAGGGAAAGTATAATCATGTCAGGAGATTTATCTTCCAGTGCTGTTTTTACAGCTGTCTAAGGTTAGCATGAAAAACACTTCAGGAGTCTGAATTACTATTACTACAAAGTATGAGATTAACCCACCCCTTACAGGCAGGTTGTGCTTATTTTCTATTCAAAATGGAACCTTTTAATCACCCTTTTTCATTCCTGCTGGGATGAACACTAAATCAGATTCCAACCTTAATCAGATCTTTTCTGTTCTAAAACTAATTCAGAAACACAAGAAAGAAACAAAAAGAAAGGAGCATTAGGCTTTTAAAAATACAGCTCTATAAATAAAGGTATGTCCTGCCACGTGGAGAGTGCATTCCTCTACTGGCTTTGCTGACGTTGTGAAAACTGAAACCAGGGGTTGGAAAAAGCTGATTTTGACCCTGAATTTGCATCCAGCTGCCCTGACGTAGCTATGAGGAAGGGTCTCTTTAAGGAACCCTAAGCTCCAGACTTGCAGAAAATTTTCACATGTGGCTTACACATAAAATTATTTCACATTTCATTGATGGGCATGCATCTACTTCACACGTTTCTGTTTATTTTGAAAGGGTCATCTTGAATTTTACCAGAAAAAGAAAAAATCACCCCAGACACCTGCTGTTCTCTGTTTGCACAGACAAAATCTGCATCAGAGCAGGGAACCTGATTAAACTGATGGTTACTCTTCCTAAGCCAGTACTCATTCCGAATACAACACTGCAAGCTATGTTTCTACATGGGTTTTGCCACATCCTACACATCCTGCACACAAGGCAGTAAAGTCACATTCCTGAGAGAGCTGCATGGTGGCAAGGATGCTTTAAAAATTATTTGCATGGTAAAGACCTATTTTAAACTGGTTTGAAAGTACCAATTTTAGCCACTGACATAACAGCTAGCAAGACTTCTAGGCTCTACCCTGCCCCTATGAAGTCTGTCTCGTTAGAGACAGAGCTGGCAGAAGAAAAGCTGTGCTTCCACATTACCTGTGCCCATGCTGTCACCATAGTGCAAATCCACACAGATTTTAACCAAGGACACCAGAGTCTGAGCAGGGAGGGTGATGCATCGAAACAGGCTCCCCTCTGCCGTGGGTAAATCACCTCTGGCAGCAGGCTGAAGCATGTACTCTCTGCCACCATTGTCTTCACCATCACAGATAGATTGGACTGACTACTTCGGGGGGAATCCATCTCAGAAGCACCAGCCCAGTTTAAATTGCTGTAAGATGATGCCAACAACAAAAGCTTCCGGGGCCTATTCAGAGGTGTCTTTCAAAACCAGCTTTTGTTCACAGCTGCATACAACAGCTGTACTTTTTTTATAAAACCAATGACAAAAGTAAAAATACCTAGTGTCTCTTCTGCACTGTGAAGAAAGAACTACCCCTGAAACTCAAACACAGCTTTGGTTCTATTACTGTTAATCATAGCACAGCACTACCCAATATTTTAACAGTAAGAGCCATCGGAATTTTTCATCCCTCTCATCTGCACATACCACACTACTTAAATTGCTTCTCATAATTGCTATCTCACTCATCTGCTCAGCCAAAGACTTTCAAGTGGATTCTTAAATTGCCATTTGCTGATCTTTACGCCTACCAGGCTTTATTAGCTGGCAACACGTTGCCGCTTCGGAGAGCAACACACCATAGAGGACACTGCATAAAACAGTACAATTAACAAGCTATATTGAAACTGTATACAAGAAGTGACACTGCAGGACCACAACCAGCATCCATCAAACTGTTTCTATGATCTCCTTCCACGCTCCCTTTATATTCAAATGGTGTATATAATGTTTCCAAGATTAATTTGGCTTCCCCTTCATTGGAAGCATCAACTGTGGAGAAAGACTGATTCTACTTTCTAACAAAATCAATTTCATGAATATTTATCATTATATTATGCTTCCAGGAGCTGGTAACTGTTTACCTGCAAAACTATGCCTGGATCAAGGTAAAAATCAAGCACTCTGCACTTAGAGACTGTCCAGAAAATGTTCTTTAACCTCTCACCTGACAGTTGTTGCTCCAAAAACCCAAGAGAAATACAGTTTAATATAAGATCTAACCCTGTACTTAAGACGAAATAGAAGACACTGCATGCACACTGCATGCACCAGTTAACTGAAGACAGACAAACAAAAAAAACATTAAGGCAAAAAAAGATTCTTCTCAACGCCGTCACTGTACAGTAATCAATTGCTTCTCCATGGTGTTTTATTTCAGAGCAGTGAGGAGGAAAGCGCACAGCACCTAGCCAGTCAGCTTTCCTTCTGCTCAGCATGTGAGAACCCAGATGGTTTAAGAGACCAGTAGTTGAAGTAGATAGTACTTAACGCTGCTCTGAATTCTGAGGTTGTTTTATTTCAAATCTGAAAATAAAAAGAGTCTGCAAGTCTGGTCTGGATTAAATGGAACTTGGTTGTGTGCCAGAAGCTAATTCATCACATTGACATGGGCCACAGGGATCCTGAAGAGAAAGCCTGCTAGCAGAAATAAGAATGAAATCAGGAGCACCTTGACTGGAAAGGGAATGAATATTCTGCCCAACAGCAGGTAGAAATTTAAGAGCAGGGATGGCATTTTTTTCAGCAGAGGCAGAATGCCAGCAGCTGTGCTGCATCCTTTAAGTCCATGGCTCCGTGGCAAACTGTGGTTCACGACTTGAGAAGGACGTATTGCAAGACACCTTTAGCAACTCTTGAACGCTGGTGCCCAGAAGAGAAGAGTGGGTGCTGAGGAAGGAGCTGGGAAGGACCTGCAGGACTTCTTCAAGCGCAGGGCTCCACCAGGCAGCACAGCCCCAGCTGAAGTACAGTGTTGTGGCCCCTCTCCACTGCTGGCCGGGGAGGGCAGGAGGCAGGGACCAGCTCTGCTCCAGCTGGACAGGGATCTACGAGAGCCAGTCACACTGTCCAGCAGGTCGGAAATGGAAAACAAGCCTCAACTGGTGCACACAGTGGGGCCAAGAATGTTGCCAAAACAGAAGCGCACTACTTTTTGAGGCATCAAAGGTCCAGGGCCAAAGCAGCTACAGCATACTACTTCACTCCTGGGAGAAGCTGCTTCCAGGCAGCCCTGCTGGGTGACAGCCACTGTCCCCTACCCACCTGATGCACGGCCAGCAACCCTCCACTAACGCCCTTCTAATCTGCCAGAGCAGCTGCACTAAGGTCCCTTTGACTACACAGCCTAGTTTTCCATCCTCCTCTGACCGTTCCCAGGAAGGGAAAGCACACCTTTGTACAGATTATGGCTACACGGTGCTATAAATGCCTTTCCATGTTAAGACCGTGTCAAGGTCAGTACAGTTGGATAAATAATTGAAAATGAGGTTTCTGATTCAAGCTGCCTACTCCCAGCTTTGCCCAGAAATTCAATCTCTGCCTCCTGCTTCTAGAACCAATTGAGATTTTCCAGCATTCAAAATACCAAAGAACATTTAGAGGGGAAAAGAAAAAAACCAACATTGCTATTGCTTTTATATGCTATTACATTGCTATTATGTGCTGAACTCCCCAGTGACTTTCAAAAGCTGATCAAAATGCCAGGAGGGTTTTTCTGACAGACTTGTTGGGTTGAATTGAAATGAATTAATCCTTCTCTACCCACCAACTACCTGTCAATGGTCAGAGCCCTCCACGCTCCCAGAGGATGCCTTTTACCTGTCTGCCACCATGTGTCCACGAGGGTGCAGCGCCCTTCTCCCACCACATGGTAGAACCACTGCCAAGCTTCGTTGTTGATGGGCTCTCCCACTAGACCAAAATAAGAAAGGAAGCAGCCTGAGACTCAGAGGGTTGCAGGCAGTTCATTCTCCCTTTTGGTGCACAACACCCTGAATGCATGATTTTTAAGCAGAATGCTTACAGCATTTTGCTGGGACGTGCAAAGGACTGCAACGCATTCATGTAACCGAGCACTGACTTTTTCCAGAAAGACCAAAAGGCGAGCCATAAATATCACTGAAAATAACTAATCAATGCAGGTCATATATAAGAACGTCTAGAATCCTAAATAGTGCAGGAAAATGCTGCTTGGGTCACCTACGCCAGTAAAATTCAAAGTGATGTCGTTTACCATTAGATAAATCTTTTTAGCAAAGAATGTGATCCTGCAAAATAAGCTAGGAAACAGGCAATCACACTATGGTTCAACAGCCCCAACTTCAGTTTATTTCTCCTTCTGCTGAGAAAATATCTCAGCAGACAGGGAGCCTGCTTTATCATCTGTTTTTAACCACATCCCATCTGGTCAGCTGAGCTCCTTTGGTACCTTCATTTCACCAGCTAGAACCCCTTGTCTTTTTCACATGAAGATTTCACACCCCTTACCCGATCCCAAGGTCCTCAGGGACGATCTGTCGTATTTCTTCACCCACTCTTCTCCATAATTCAGCAGCAAGCGTATAGCCGTAGGTGCTCCATAAAACTGATTAATTTTCAACCTTTGTACCACTTCCCAGTAACGACCTACAAAATCACAAACAGGCTTTTTATCTGCCTAGTACTGATGTACCACTGCAAACACTCAGCAGGAAGGTTAACGGCCAAAGCTAAAGCTATGACTACTCTGAGTACAGAGCAAAACCAATGGCAACTTTTTTTATTTTTCACCCTGGATGCACAAATGTTCCTGAATGTCATAGACACAAGTTCCAAAGAAATGGAGCTTACCTCCCGTGAGCAGGCAGGTCACACTGGACAGGTTTCTAAATCTCCTTTGCCACACTGCCATGTCTAGCCAAACCTTTGCCCACCACTTCCTCACCTGGGTCAGGGTACACTGGAGTGCTTTCAAACAGGACAGAGGTGGCTCCATTGCAGAGTGGTCCATACACAACATAGCTATGTCCCGTGATCCAGCCAATGTCAGCCACACAGCCAAAAACATCGCCTTGCTGGTAGTCAAATACATACTGCAAAGATAAATGTAAGGCCAGCTGACTTTCTGTTGGCAGGCGCACAGAGCTTAAAGGTAAGGTGCTGGACTGGACATCCAAGTGGGAGCAGGAGAGTGCACAGGGCAAATGGAGCCAGGCATGTAGGTCGGAGCAGCACAAAGGCCAGCCCAAGGTGAGGAATCAAGTCAGAGGGACCAGGACCAGAGCTTCCAGGCTCCTGACTGTTTCTGCAAACATACAGGGAGCATGACTGTACCAGCAGCTGCTCAGATTGGAGCAACAAAGCTACAGCCAAAGCCCAGAGCCCTGGATACCTAAGGTTGCCTACTCCAGGCAGTTCACACGGGACAGCTGACCCTGAACTGCCAGGAAGCTGCAGGCCTTGGAGGCTCAGACCCTTCACCAATATCAACAGGTTTACATGAGAAAGCTGAAGAAACTGAGAGGTGCCCATGAAACATTTTCTGAGAAATGTTCTTAGCTGCTCAGCTTCTCTACCAGTGTATATCGCTTTCCAGGTGCTACGCTCTCCCTGCTCATCAAATTGAAGATAAAGATCTTGGAGAACTCATTGTCTTGTCTTTTTTACGGAAAATGCTTCCCACTGTAAATCTAACTCCTCTACCACATGGTGAAGAGGTCCCGGCTCGTAAGGCAGAGTCAGCTTTATGTTTTGAATGAAAGAAAGTGGATCGGAACTAAAAGAAAACCCCATGAGTGTGTGGCGAATGCCACACGTGAGTGTGCAAAGACCACAGAGGCCACACAGGTCAGCTGATCCCTCTACCTAGGGGAGCCAATTCTCACCTTACTTTTGCAAGTGCCTTTCCCTCTCAGGCTCTGAAGTACCTCTAAAGGGACCACAGCTGCATATGGCGCCTCCCTGCATGTCTGCACCAGGGTGCAGGACCTACCTTCTGGACTAAGAAAGAGATGCCTTGGAGATTACACTGTCACTTAGAAAAGCTGACATAACAAATACCCTTCATGCAAAGAAGTCCAACACTCGCACATTCAAATCTTGTACAAATTCAACTGTGTCAACCTAAAGAAAGAAAGCCTCTGCCTGAATTGTGTGTGATTACAAACAGGGTGATACCCCTAAAGCCGGATGGAGATCTTTCACCGCAGTCCTCTCCACGTTTCACTGTTACCTTTTCACATGCAGAGCTCAGACCAGAAGCTTCAAGAAGCAGTGCCTTGACTTTTTTTCTTTTTTCATGAGGAAGAAGGTTAAAATATTTAGACTAGACCACATAGAAAAGCAGCGCAAAGGTGCAACTACAGAGCATGAATGTAATTTTCAATCTTCAGACAACAAGTGCTATGCAAAGAGGTTGTTTTAAGAGTCCAGATCCTCTCTGAAATAAAAAAGGCCAGCATGCCACTGCAAAATACTACAGTAATATCCACATTACCAATGCCAGTGAGATACTTACCAGAACCTCCTCAGCTGCATCACTTTAATGTCCACAAATTCTGGCCTGCAACACTAGCATGTTTTAAATGCAAAAGTAGCAGCATTGCAGTTTCCCTCCCTTCGTAACTCTAGGCTCTGGTTTGCATAGTATTATATTCCCCAGGAACAAATCCTGAAGATTAATTACACATTCTCAGACATTTGTCAGTTTGTTTACACCCAAGAAACCAATTGGACAGCAAACACATAATACAGCACACCTCACCAGTCCAAGCCCCTCTCATTACTACTGTCGGAAGGTAAGTGAACCTCTTCCAGAGGATGCAGCTGAGTTACCTTGTGCGTGAGAGCAGCATACAGCAGGTATCCAGCCTGGGTGTGAACAATTCCTTTAGGTTTCCCAGTGCTGCCTGAGGTATACAGCATGAAAAGCATGTCTTCACTGTCCATACTCTCTGGAGTGCATACAGAAGCTGCCTTGGCCATTTCCTAAGGAAAGAGAGGTGGTAATGACAAAAAGACTTTGGCTATATGGAGCCAACCAACACTCCATCTCCAAGTATGTCAGCAGTGTCCAGAGACAAGAGCCACTGTTGCTGCTGCCCCCTCACAAACATCCATGGATGTATCATAGGTTATATGTGCTCACCTTGTGGAAAGGTTCCTGTGGACACGTAGCATCTAGCCTTTCCACCAATACCTCTCCTAGGTGCAGAAGTCAAGGGGAATTGGCCAGATAAAATAACATTTCAGGAAAAAAATGGTAGGTCATAGCTTACATTTCAAGCCTTTACAAGCTGCTGGTAGAAAACCAAAGTGTGACTGCAAACATGAACCACACTTGACAGCAGCAGCAAGGCTGACTGGATACTGTTTAGGACCTTCCTTTTCCTTTTAAAACTGCAGTGATACAGTTAAACTGTGCGTTCTTCTCCCTTCCCTGGCCCCAGCAGTGGATGACCATCCTGTCCATTTGATCCTCAAATTCTAATTGCTCCTGCCCGTGAGAAGGAGAGTGCTTTATTCTCCTGCCTCTGTCACTCTCCTCATACTCCATTTGGCCAGGTGGGTGAGATCCTCTCCTCATCCCTACAATCAGAACCATGGGAGGGAAGGATGCAATGTCCTACTAAGCCAGAGCAAACTTTTGGTCCAGCTTGTGTGCCCAGTCCAGCAGAGGAAGGGGAAATAATGTGGTCTGAAAGAGATGCTTGTGGTCACTAAACCTTGTAGCAGCAGAGGGCTTGTCTGCCCAGACCGTAGATTTTTCAGGACGAGGCTGAACATTTTTCTTATGCATGTACAAACTTGGAATAATCATTGTGTGTTCCAGATGCTCAACATAAGGCTGTAAAAAAAGCACAGCTGGCTTGGTTCTCTCAAGCTCTGTACTGTCCTACATGAATAGTGATTCCTGCAAGGGTTATTAGGTGGCTCTTTGAAGGAATGTCTAGGTACTGCCTTTTTACAAGTACACACTGTAAACACACTCTATTTACAAGTGAACACCACCAACGGCAGGTCCAGTTGTTTAAAAGTGTCTGACAAACAAAGCTTAATAAAATATGAAGAGCTGATAGGGTCAGATGTAATTCTTAGCCTCCGAGTTACAGCAGTCCTGCTCATCTCAGGTATTTACTGTGACATTTCAACACTGCTAATTGAGACTGCCTTGCCAGTTTTTGAAACTAAGATGGAGTTCTCATATTCTCCATTACAATGTGAACTTAAATTTTGCCGTAAGCCACTGCACAAGATCTGGAAAGCACAACTGCTGTAAATATCAGTAATGTTAGAGTTCACAGCATTAATGGTTTAATTCTTGTTACGTTTCACACCCTACAACTGACAACAGGCTGAGCTCAGCTCTTGGATCACCAAAGCACCTCAGGCTGTTTACAGACTAAGGAACATCATCAGAATGTGCTTTGTGGAGTAAGAAGGAGTAAAATAATTTCCAAATAAAACCTGCCTTGTCTGTTTAACTTACCCTAGTAGTTGCTCCTATCTCATGTGACCAGCACAGGGACGCCTGAGTAATTATCTTGGCTGCACACGGGTGATTTCCAGGCATTATTACAATGAGTAGTTTCTGTTTACTGCTGCCGGCAAACTGATAAAACTACTTCTGCATTAGGCTGCAGTCCCATGTGTACCAGCTAAACAAATTAGAACAACTGTTGTTTTCTTCCCCAGGAAGCACAAGTTCTAAATATTCCCAAGCCATCACTGTCCTCCCATCATGTGGTAACCACGACACTGCCCAGAGGCTATATTAAGCTTCTCCAGGAACTTGATTATTTCTGCACTGCCTTTCAACAGTGTCCAGTCTGAGAGTGCATATGACAAACCACAATGGAGTGTCTGAACACAGTATATAACACCACCACCAATGGTTATCAGTGCACCCTGGGTCTCAGGAAACACTCATTCCTTAAATCTCAGCACTGTTTGCAAGACTACTGAAATGGAGCAGCATACCCCCTGCCCATGCTGAGATGAGTCAGACGCAGACTGAGCTGCTTCAACTCACAATCCTAGCAGACTGTAAATACAGGCAATCCATTTGAGGATGAAGATCCAGATGCCATAAGCGGCTTCTCCTCTTCATCTGCAGAACTCAAGTCCAAAAGGCAGAGATGGGGAGAAAGATGATCTAGCCAACACTCAGGCCTCAAAGGAGTTATCCAGAGTGCCAATGGGTGTCTGCAGAGCTAGGTGACTGCAGGGACATACAGATGCTGTCACTGCAACACAGCTGTATCCACTAGCCCACTGGCATTCTGTGGCAGCACGGGAAGAGCAGTACACAATGAAAACCTGTTCCAGAGGCAGCATAAAGGCTAGTCATCGCTGGCGGGTCTGGTGCAGCTACATTAGAGTGCCAAGCTGCAGTGCAGCGGCTGCTTCATAGGCTTTTAGCCCAGCACACATACGCAAGGAAAGTATGGAGGCTGCCTGATTTTCCTTGGCTGCCAATTCCTAGTGTAGCCTACAGCAGATCAAAGACCAAAGCCAAATACCAGAGTGTGCGTGATCTACGCATTCAGCAAGACTCTCATGCACATGTTCTGAACAGCCCCGCATTGGGTCTCTCAGAGATATCTGTGTTAGCTGGTCCCTACATTTATTAGTGCACCATATTTCTCTCCCCCAGCACAGTAAACATCACATACTTCAAGAAATATCACGGGAAACAGGCAAGGTTTACCAACACCAACATACCTCCTCAAGGGGAATATCATGGTCACCCATCTGGACTTCGTTATCTGTCCTCTGAGCAACAAAGACATGTTTGACGCTTGGACAGTTCTTCACAGCTTCATCCACAGTCGTCTTCAGCTGTATGATTCGGCCTCCCCTGACTCCCTGGTTGTAGGTGATAATTGCTTTGCATCCAGCTAAAAAGAGAAAGAATTAGCAGACATACCAGCCTGTCTTCAAGGCTAGTATGTGCACCCTGCTTTCATTTCTTCTGGGGATGATGTATAGGACAACACGTGTGACAAATACTCAGAACTTCTATCAATCGAAAACCATCAGTGCTGCTGACGAAAACACTTTAAAACCCGAGACCCACAGAGATTAGGGGTAGCTGGAACCTCCATAGGTTATCTAGTCCATCATCCCCATCCCAAGGCAGGGTTCACTCCAGCTAAACCATTTCTGACAGCTGCTAGTCCAATCTTCCTGAAACACTCCAATGGTAGCTCTTCCACCCTCTCCCCACCAGTCCACTCCAATGCCCATCAGGAACATGAGAAAGTCTCTCCCAATGTCTAGCCTAAGTATCACTCACTGCAATTTAAATGCCTCCATTCCTGCCTAGCAAAACCAACATGCAGAACAGTTTCTTCCCAGTTACCTGTGTTACAGTGAATACTGCTGCTTTAGTCTAACAGCTCACACACCGAAACCAGTGCAAGACTTCCTACGACCTTAGTGAACAAGCACCTTTGCCCCTCTCTTATCCTATCTCTAGGGCTGCATATAAGCGTCCGTTGCAAACTGAAGCAAACAGCACCAAACTCAGCACCTCAACTCAGAGGCGTTACCCTGCTCTGAGACACCTGCAGCCTTCTGAAACTCACCTGTACCTTGAGGGGAAACCTCCTGGAAGCCACAGCACACAGCAGCACTCTGGCAGAGCACTTCAAATGGTACCACGCTACGTTATTACAGAGCTGTGGCTGCGGAGAAATGGTTCTTTAGCCCATCACCTCCACACAAATGGCTAAAAGTGAGGGATAACTAAAACGTGTACTTGTTCTCTATAGATTAACACTAATAAAGCAGAAAAAAAAGCATGAAAATTGCTGTAAGACTTATTCCCTCACACTAGCCATAAAGAAACTGATGTGACTGCTAGGACATGAGCCACTTCACTTGCTATTTTGTTCTTCTGCTGGTATTTTTAGCATTACTTTTTACCTAATCACACTACAAGTGCTTTGGGCTAAGAACAGTTCTGTTTGTTGGTACAACGGCTAACAGAGCGGGGGCAGGCTGCCAACACTTCCAGTGCTATACATAAATCACAGTATCACAATCAAGACTGCAGAATTAGCACTGTGCAGGAGTATCAAAGAAACACTGCAATAACACTGCAAAAGAACATATCAGGCCCCATTCCTAAGCTCTGGTTTTCCCTCCAGCTTCACTGCTGTCTGCCAGTAACCCAGCGCAGACTGAATGTTAAGCGATTTATAAAGTATTTTAAGGCCAGAGGATTCTGCATCTGCTGCTAAGGAAAAGGCTCTTCACAGTACTTTGCAAAGGAGAGTGAACTGTCCCGCCAACTGAGAATGAACCTTTTCTCTTTCTGCCAAGAAAACACAGCATTGGGATATGTCTTGGAGCACTGTCCAGAGAGTTTTGTTCCCCGGTCTGCATCTACTTACAGTCTACGATCCTCCCAGCTAAGGACTCTGCGCTGAATCCAGCGAAGACCACAGTGTGAACAGCACCAATCCTGGCGCAAGCCAGCATGGCTGCCACAGACAAGGGAGACACGGACATATAGATGGCCACCTTGTCCCCTTTCTGTATCCCATATTTCTTCAGGGTGTTGGCAAGACGGCAAGTCAGATCCAGAAGTTCCCTGCGGCACAGAAGCAACCTGTTTTACGCGGGGGAGCAAAAAGAGGATGAACTTGAACCGAGCAAGGCATCGCGATCGCCTCGGGACCTTGTCATTTCAGCAGTATAGGGTACACCAGCTTTTGCATCTTAAAGAATGGTGGCCTGGGGTGCGGTGAGAGCCAGACTGCTCCTGCCATTGGGGAGAAAAGAAAAGGGGGGTAGAGAGCCACGCTTGCTGCAGAAGGACGAGCAAGCAAGAGCCGCAGGCACTGCCCAGAGCTGCCGGACTCTGGCGTGGGTAGAGCAGCCAGCAAGCCAGTGGCTGTCCTGCGGCCTCCAGAAGTCGGTGTCCATTTTAGCAATCCTTGATGCCTTTTTTACCTATGAGGCTCGGTCAGAAGCTACTGAGAACACGTGTGGGATAACACAAGATGAAATAGAAGTGTTGTCCCAAGACCCCCAGCACTGTTTATGTTGGTGAACTGCTGGAAGTGTTTCACAACTAGTACCTTCTCTTTAAATTGCAAGGGTAAAAAATGCATTTGCATGCATAAGGAAGAAAAGGAGAAGTCCCGAGACACGTGAGTGGCAGATTTTACAAGACTCTCATCAAAGCCTGATCACCCACAGCCCGAATTCCTCTATTGTCACTTCACCCTGCCATGCTGCAGACCACAACAGCCTTGCAGAACAGAGATACTACTCCGAGTAAAACCACAGCCACTCTTGCATAGAGAAACTCAGGAACACCAACAACAGGAACAAAGGCTCTTTTCTCAGGGCTTGCCGCTGCGACGTGCTGACTTAATAGCAGAAACATTCCTCTAAGGATTGAAAAAGCAGTTTGTGGGCAAGGACTTGCGCCTACACTTATTCTGATGCCTGCATGGGGGATAACACGATTGCAGGCATGCCTGGGACCAAGATGCTGTCATGAACTGAACAGCTCTGTGTGCCTGCAGTGGAAGGGCTTTGAGAAGACGACAGATAACTGCACCAGGTGAGGATTGGTCTCACACCAAGGAAGGAGGTGACCCTCATGAGGGGCTGCAGAGCACCACTTACCGGTGCCAATCATCAGCTCAGAGGAGGAGACTTGCAGAGTCCGCCAGGAATGAAAATTATCCTCTGGGTTCAGGAACTCGCCGAGTATTGAGGCCCAGAGGAGAGAGATATCTTCTACTCGCTAGTACACTCATCTTCAACCTGTCACTTCTGAACCCTTAGGGGTCTGTAAGCTATGCCACCAGGGACTCCAAAAAACTGTTAACAAACAAATGAATTTTGGGAGTCTGCATTCCACAATAAGCTGTAAAGCATGAATCTACCAATGTATCCTTATCTCCCAGAACTGGCCATAGCTGTGAAAAAACAAACAAATTAACAAAGCCAGTTTTCAGCTGGTGGCTAATCTGCAAATAAAATGAAATGTTGTTTCTGGTCCATCAAAAATTGTTTTCTTTTTTTAAATCAATGCAAGTTGGAAATAGGCAAAGCCCAAGTGCTCCACTTTGGAAATGTTGTAACAAAACCACGGGCTGAGAATAACTTGGCATCTTACTTCTTTAGGATAGAACTCCATCTGCACTGTGAGGGCATGAAGCAACACAGCCATAGAGGAAGTATGAAGACAGATACAGTGATGGCTGGAGGGATACCACTTCCCTGCAATCTTTTGGAAGAGAAGGAAAATGAGCCTCAAATCCCAGCCACAGCACTTTGTGTTATTTATCTTAAGATTATTCTTGTAGCATGAAGTAAACAGACCACTCCTGAAGCACAGGAACTCAGAGAGGTGGCCAGACACGCTCAGTGCCTGCTCTCTGGCAGTAGCTGGCAACAACTACCACCACAGAGAGGTGGCAACCCTGCAGAAAGCAGATATGGAATGGCTTTACCCCGCCCCAAATTTCCTCCTAATCCCTTACAGCTAGAGATCAGCCTAAACACCAAAGCACAACATTCAATACTTCTTCCAAAGCGATTCATGACCATGCACGTTCCTGCTATCTACATAAGTGCACAGTCTGTTAGATGTATTATCTTGCTTACTTTTAGTAAATTCATGAACCGAGCAACTGCGTGCAATAACAAATTCCCACCCAATGCTTGGTTTTGTGCCTTGTCCTAAAAGGTCACATTCTCAGGTCCAGATTTCATCCGTTGCTGCATTAGAGAAAAATATCCTATGTGGATAAGTAGTAAAGAGCCAAAACAAAACTAAGCTGCTCAACGGCAGAGCATAGGAAGTGAAACAAGCCCCAGACAGCCACTTGTGAGAAAGCAAAATAAAAACCGCTTATCTGTGATGAAAAATACCCAAGTGCTTTCAGAGCTGCAGCCTCTTTCTCCTGAACAGAAATGCCAGAAGATCTCTGGCTAGGGCATCCTTTCTGAGCAGCTCCATGGTTCGCTTGCTTACTCAGGACTCGGTGACCGTGATGGAAGAAGCTCTCATTGTTTTTTGATGATTAACCCCAATTTAACATTTGCTTAATGAGAGTGTGTGAGCAAGCCGATAGACAATAAGAACCAAGTCTTTACCCCCAGATCCATTTGCTTTGCCTTCTCTTCTTTGTGCTCTGAAAGGCTGAGATAGGAAGGCCTCAGAGGTCCCTTGGTGGTGCAGCACATGGGGGAACAGACACAAAGGCAAAAAGAAGGTGAAGCCAAGAACTCCAACAAAGAAATCCACAAATCCCTGAGCATCAGGTGTGTCTTCTGGCCCCTGTAGCAGCAACTCAGGCTTCCCCTCCAGCTCAAGAAAGGGAGTTAGCAGAAATGGTGTGTCAGGAATCCTTCCCTTGACTCCCTCACTGCTTCACACACACTTTGCTATCTAACAGGCATGCGATTAGCACATGCCAGCAGGTTACACATTTCCAGTACTTAACCTAAACATGTCTCAGGGTGGAACAAGCACCCTGCAAGGTCACTGGCCCGCAGAACTGAGTGGGACAAACCTAAATGGACTGAGCAGGAGGAAACCATGGCTGTTACCCTCTCCCTGGCACTGCTGCCAAGCTCGGTGTTGCGGTCCCTCCAGCACACAAGGTTAGAAGAGCCAAGAGCAATTCTGGCCTCAAGCCCAGCATCGCCCCACCCTTGGCACAGATGCAATGCCACCGAACGCTGGCGGGCCGTGCACGGGGAAGGACCTGCCTCCCATCCACACCCATGAGGTGTGTTGGTAGCAAGGCTTATCTACTGAAAATATACATCAGACACTGAACAGAGCTAGACGCGGTCACCCTGGAGGCGGTGAGAGTGCAAAAGAAGGCATCTTCACTTAGCTTCTGCCTGCACTGTCACATGGGGTTTGGAAAAAGGGTAGAGGAAGCAGAGGCTTAGAGTGAAAACGTCTACCCTGAAAGGGCTCAGCTGTTGCCAGTGAAGGACAGAGGGTGGCCAGAGGCTCGGAGCAGATGTGCACTGCTTCTGCAAACCACAAGAAGAGGGAGAAAGGCAAAATCCCCAGCGATGCTTGTAGTGTTGCCGCCTGCCCGCACGCCAAAGGATTTCCGTGCAGCCGCCCAAGCAGACGGTGTGGAGCAGGGCACTACACTGAGCAGAGACAAGCAGGAAAACCACTGGAGACAGACAAAGCTGTGGCGCACATGGAGGGTCCCAGGGTGCCCAGCTCCCTGCACGCAAGCCAGGCAGACAACAGGAGGATCTCAGCAGAGCCACTGCAGGAGAAGGAAACGTGCCGCAACGAAAGGAAGCGCCCGGCCCCCTCTGCACAGAGACAGCTGAGAAACTGCAAAGTCAGTTCATGGTGCAACGGTCTGCAGAGCCTCTGCAAAAGCAGATTGTAAGAGCTGAGAGCAAATAAAAGAGCAAAGTGGGCAGCAGAACGCCAGTGGGTAAAGTATCAGGGTGGAGCTGAGAAACGGGGAAGCAGCAGCCAGTTGGACCCAGGAGGCGAGGCCGTCTGCACAGAACAAGGAACAGTATATATAGTACGTGCTTTTAAAACAAAGCAAGCCAGGGAGATGGTAGGCGCATTAATGAACATAGGCAGGGAAGGACTTGCTTTTGGAAAATGTTATCTTCAAACTGAAAATGCGGATAAGTCCAACCCATTCATTGTACTGCAGGTGTGAGGGTAGATAGATGCTGAACGTGGATTTCACACGAATTTACCCATCCCAACCATGCACCTCCAAAACCAGAGGGAAGCACCATCTTACCCCAGTGACATGCCTGCTCATGGTGCAGTTGACACACTGACAGGCTTCAAACACCATGCACAAGAGCTCTGGGGAGAGCCAGTTCTCCCGCTGTGCCGGCAGGAAATCTGAGCAGCCCACTGATTTCCGTCAGCTTTGGAGCAATCCCTTTGTATAGCTGTTTCATGTCACAACCTGCTGGAAAACCATCTCCTTTCAGAGACAGAGCAGTCTGCTCCTGTCATTTCCCTACAGCCCTGTAACATGGCACTGCCATGGCAAGCAACGTGTCACACACTTTGTACAGAGTTTGCAAGGTCTCAGCTAGTGATGATCACTCTGTCTGAGCTCTTCTTGAACTACCTGCAGCCTGTTTTGCCTGGTTTAGCTGTAACAGTGATTCTTCTAACTGACCAGGTAACCATGGCTAATTTTTTTATGCTACCATCATGCGTTTACAACCCTAACATAATGAGGTAGTGTAAACAAATACAGGCCTGGTATGATAAGAGGCCTTGAGAAATAGAGGCACAGGACGTGGCATGAAGGAGAACAGATGTGGGACAAGTGATGGAGGACAGGCTGGCACTGGTGGCCCCATGCTGCAAATGACCTGTAAAACAAAATGTGCACCTGACACTGGACAAAAGTGGTGTCAGCGGTAACCAACAGGACCTCCTTCTTTCTTTTTCTGTAATAATTAGATCTTGACTAATAAGATTAGAATGTTAAGCGTTCAATTATACTAAGAATAAACTCTTGGCTCTCTCCACATAAGGTGTGCTGCCTTTTTGCCTGTAAACAAGACTTTGAGCATTAACACTGTTCTCTTTTAGAGACTCATCACCCTTTATGCAGGCATCTCCTCGGCTATCACAGCATCACTTCTAAGCACAAGACCTGCAAGGCTGGCCCTCCAGCAGAGCTAGCAGATCACTGTTCAGGCCAGTACTTCTGTTTAATCTAGCAGACGCAGCATTTCTCTCCCTATCCTTACAACATCTCTGTTCAGAAACTACCAGACCATATTTTTCCCAGATCCCTCCCCAGATACAGTGGTGCCTCTGTTTCCAAAGCCCATCGCTCAATGTCTGGAACAACGACTCCTATAAAATCCACCACCAACACATGGCATTTCTCCGACGCATTTTAGGGATGCCTGGCAGAAACATTTTTCCAAGAAGTCTGATGCTATCTTTTGCCACAGCAAGACAGCCTGCAGCTTTCTAAACAAAGGAAGCCAGTTCTTTTTACATCCAAAAAAATCGCATCAAGACCTTCTTTGGGAAGCAGCCCTTTGCAGAGCATTTCTAGACATTTTCCTAATCTATTCAATGCCATATATGGGCTTTGACAGCGCCTGTTTAGGAGGCTCGGCACAAGCCATGTTCTCTGCTGTCTCAGCATTACAGCTGGGTTGAGTATCTCTTGCAGCAAACAGTTTACTTCCTGGAACCACAGTTTGGATCAGGCTGAAACTATTTGAAAACTCATGTCAAATGCCCCGAACAGGTTAGCGTAAAAAGAAAAAAAAAAAAAAACACAAAACAAACAGAAAACCCCAGATCTGGGCATCTCTCAGCCCAGCACCCTTATATCTCACCTCC
Source organism: Buteo buteo (assembly GCF_964188355.1). Classification (NCBI taxonomy): domain Eukaryota; kingdom Metazoa; phylum Chordata; class Aves; order Accipitriformes; family Accipitridae; genus Buteo; species Buteo buteo. Next base: position 1,463,439 of record NC_134182.1, on the reverse strand, counting down.
TAGCTGTTGCTCTACATGAATTACTGTGTTCAAAGTGTGCCTCTATACCTTGCGATCACAGCACCACGGACACTATCATTTGAGATGTGGTTTCAAGTCCCCTGGGACACAGCAGATCTTCACACCCATCCTTTCTGCCTGGGTCAACATTCTGGCCACAAGGATAATGCACAAACCTATTCACCCTTCACTGCAGCTTCTGTGACAGTGCCCTAGTTTAACCTTTCATTTCCCTAACTTTTTGCTAAATAGAGAAAAGATGTGTTTCCTTTTTTTCGCCAAAAGGAAAATTCAACTTTTTTCCCATTTTAGTGAGAATAGCTGAAAAATATAAAGCTCAACGTGAGGCTTTTTGGCTGTAGGTTCAATTGCTAAGCCAAGGACAATTGTCCAGCCTTCCTGCAGATATCCTGAACCCAAGGCAAGGAAAACCCCTTGTGACCTCTTTCAGCTGAGAAAATGAAAGGTCCCTGAGCTGCCTTGCATGGGGAAAGCCGAAAGCCTGGGCAAGATTACTTGCAACTTCAACTTAGGAAGCCAACACTGGAAAGAAGGAAAAGAGTTTGCTGTCAATGAGAGACACCTTCCACATTTCACAGCCTGGTGAGTCCCCACACAGCTTCCAGCTGCAGTCTTCACTGTGATCTCTAATACAATTTCAACCATTTCAGTTCAGGCTGAGGAACCACCATCTGCTGGCTTGTTAAAGGCATAGCTGCAATGTGGCTAATGAAGATGTCCAACCACTTCTCTCCCACCTACCTAGGACCCTAAGAAAAGCTACCAAGGACCCTAATTTCTGGCCCCTCAGCTTCTGCTTTTCACTCCCTACTTTGTAGTTTGCATTTTGAACATTCCTTCTGCCTACAACATTTTCTGCACCGGAACAAGCTCCTTTGTAAATTAAAACCCTTCCACTGAGACCCAACCTGCAACCCTTTGCAAAAATAAGTTAGCTAACATGTACTGTTGCCCACTTCTTTGCACAGTTCCCTTTGGCAATATCCATAGGATTTTGCAGTGCTAGGAAACACTGGCTCACAGGTGGCTAAATTGTAGAGACAGTGGTAAACAAGGGAACACCAGAGAGAATAAATAACCCATGTCGGACAGGGGGAGGTCTGGCATAACTTTAGCTGCTGTCTTTAATATTCCCTGTTGCTGAGCTTACAGAAGCTGCAACCCAACAGCTTCAGCCACCAACTCTGCCTGCTTGTACAAGGCACTTGATAATATAGTGCCCTTTAAAACCCACGGCTCAGCAACACATTGGGGAATTCCTTTGCAAGGTTTCAAAGCTCCTGGGCCCTGACAACATCCACAGAGCAGGACAAAACACTCCCAGCCGGGTTGGACCCTTCCGCCAATAAATTCAGCTGGCTGCTCACAGCAGTACACTCCTGTGGGTTAACTGCTACTTTGCCACTGTCCTACCACTGAGTTTAGCCTCCAGAGAGCCAGACCTCTTGATAACAGATTGCCATGATCTGTCTCCACTTTGCTGACTGCAGCCACCAAATCCCAGGAGGGCTGAATGCCCTGTTGTCACAAAGCAGTAAAAAAAACAAAGTCTCCTGCCTTCCCATTCAAAACTGGAGATAAATTGAAACTTAGCTGAATTTCTGCATGATAAAGAGGAAATCCAGAGAAAGGAAAAAGCACAAGAGGGGCCAGGGAACTTTTCCCCCCCCAAAATGCTGAGTTGCATCAGCTAGAGAGATGGCACAAAACTCAGCAGTGAAAAAGATCATCACAACTGAGCTTGTAAGGGCAGCAATCATCATTCAAGCAAAACTGAAATGTTTCACCCATGGCTTTGTTTATCTTTGCCAGTAAGGAGATGTTTGGACTCCTCTCCTAGCACAGAGCACTTGAACTCAGCTGCATAAACACAACCCACCCTGCTGACAAGCATGTATAGGGATGTAGGCTGACATAGGCACAGCCCCATCAGCTCTTTGCCCACTACCAGCTAGGCAGTTAGTGGGGCAGCAGACGGAAACAGAGGCTCTTGCTTCTCCCAAGGATGAGCAAGCTGGGACAGGACTTTTCGATGAAGCTGCATTTCTTGCCAATGCATGGCAGAGGTCCTGCTGATCGAGGATTTCCCCTTCTTCGGGGAGGAGGAGCCCTTTTCCCGCACAGCCACCTGCTTGCTTTATGGGAACGGGGCCAGCACTCAGCTGTTTTCTTGCCCCTGACAGCTCCCCAGAGAAGGGAGAGCACCCACACCAGCAGCTGCATCTTTCCTTGTGCCACCCAGGGCTTATCTATAAAGAGAAGAAGCTCACAGCAGCAAGCTTAGCAAAGTAGATAATACAAAAAACTGGTGTCTTGTATTTCTCTGCATGTAAGCCCTGGACACCTCCCAGCTGAGATTCCAGGACCTTCCTCAAAGCTGGTCCATTAGGGCAGTGGCCAAATTAAAGCCTTTACCTTCCTAGCGCACAACTTTAAGGCTGCTGTCTCATTAACAGCACATCCAAATCCTAAGGAAACAGGCACAACTCCTCTGCCATGGACACCAGAGTTTGGGTCCTTCTCATATCCAGCATCCCTCTCATTCCCTCTTTACACTGGGGCTGTCCTGCACTGAGGCTGGCATGCAGAGACCACCCTGCTACAGAAGGCTCTTGGACGATTACTCAACCAGCATCACAGCTTCTGGGCCACCTCTTTTTCTAATATGCTTTGCCTCACAAAAATTCTAGCTAAAACAAGATGCTACTGCAAAAAGTTTTCAGCTAAGCTCAGCCTCAAAGGGAGGTCAGTGCCACCACACCTTGGAAAACCTTACTGCCCCATTTAAAACCTTTAAAAATGCAGCCCAAAGACCACGGAAAGGGCAAAACTTTTGATTCTCTCCTTGTGTACACACCCATATAATATCGCTGTTTTCAACAAAGCTATTTCTGGCTTAATGAGAGAAGCAGAGAACCAAGTGACCTGTTTACCACGTCATAGGACCAAAGTCTCTTGAGAAACTGCATCACTCGAATGCAGTCACATCTCCAAGAGTATCAGGCAGAAACAAGAACATGGCTCTCAAATACAAGGAGAAGTTTGAAAACAGAGGTTGCCAACTTGCCTTTCATTTGCATGTTCTTCCTTTGGGTTGCTAGTTAGTGTATCTTTGTAAGGCTGCGCAAAGAGGGATTCAGTTTTCAGATGTGAATTACTTCTCTTCAAGCCACACAATCACAAATCCACAGGATGAAAATGTGCTTTCTTCCAAATACATTTTGGCATGGCCAAGAGAAAAACAGTTCTGTTGCTGTTCAGAAAGGTCTTCTCATATCTCCAGAGATCCCAAGAAGACAGTTTGAGGGTCTGGAGCAGCTCAGCACATTTCAAGTAGCACAATCTGAGGGGGAGGCTAGAGTTGCCTCAAATGAGGCTGTGCTGATGGGATGCTCTCCTTCTTAGGTTAATAAGAGCACAATTCCCACCTGTGACCTACCCCCAGTTTCACACCTGGGACACGAAGAGAGCAGTGAAAGTACATACACCACCCCAAACTCTGGGAGAAACCTTCAATTCCATCTCCTTTTGTACCACCAGAATGGCAAAAGCAAAACTCAAAGCATTTAGCCAAGCTACCCAGCTGGTTACAACACATTTACATCACAACATGCCTACATAGCCTGTCAAATAACAATACCAAGATTAAAACCAATCCAGCCAGGACTCGGTATCATGCCATTGACCATCAACGCAAGATATTTGCACCAAGACATTTGCTGCTGTGCTGAAACCAAAAGCTGCTCACAGAAATTTTCCCATGAATGCTTCTAACAAGCAAAAAGAAAACTGGCAGGTGAGAACATAAGCCAGAGAGAAGAAACAAGCCTTCCTCTTCTAAAAGCCCCCACGTAGAGAGGGAATCGCCAGGCAGGCCTGATTAACGCCATAAGCAGAAGATGATGCCAGATCTCAATCTGAAATTTTCAGCAGCCATCAGTAACTTACATCCACTGTACCTCTCACCCTGTAATAAGTTTATTATACAAGTGCCTAAGATCAGGGAGCCCTCTCCGTGAAGAACCCGAGGGAAAAATGTCATTTCTCGGTGGTAACACGCCTGCGTTTTTCAGGAGCTGTCTCACCATGACACCCCAACCTAGCCGCAGCACTGCAGCTGCACGTCCTGTGCGCTGGAGCACCTTGGGAGAAAGCAGAGTCTCACATAGGTCCGATTTCAGAGCAGCAGCTCTTCTCCCCGCCCCACCACATTGCCAGGCATCGTAAAGCATTGTGAGAAGGTGCCATACCTGTACGTGACATGCACTGCAGTGCCAGGCTCATCTCTCTCCCAAATCAAAGCCACTCTGTTCGGAGACTTTTCGACGTGTTGATCCAAGCAATTTACTGTAAGAAAACAGAGCTTTTAAACAAAGCCTGATCATATGCAACGTGCTCTGTAAACTCAGCTTGGTCAAGCGTAACAGCAAGCTAGCGTAAGATGAAACATCATTTGTTCGCTAGCTAGCCACATGCTCATTTATAACACTGAAAGTGACAGCATTTGTAGCACTGGTAAAGCTGTCCTTTGCTGTATCTGTAGTATGCAAATACTACAAATACTATACTTAATTGGTACAGCTGCCTTAAGAAATGGCATCACTCAGCTGATTCAGCTCAGCTTAGCTCCACTGGCTAAACTTAAACCAGCCCAAATCTCAACCCTGCTCCCAGCAGCACAAAGACAAGACACTCTTTTGATGTTTTTGCTCCCTAGAGCAGCATTTCACTACATAAATCCGACAGACTGTCTTATCCAGCTTGCATTTTTAGCACTGCATCATTTGAATTTTCTAATTAAAGCTTATGTGAAACACTTTTATTCCAGGGTGTAACAGAAGAGCTGAATCTCAGCTAACTGAAAATATCTAAAACTTTAGGATCTAGGGTAAAATCACAGAGCACAGACACCTACACATTACCAGACATCTGGGAAAGATGAGCATATCTCAAGCTGTGTACTACACCTCCTAAAACTTAAAGGTTTACCAAATTACCTTTTGAAGGTGCATCTCTCCCCCCAACAACTCGAGGTGGAGGAAACCTGAACAACTACGTGAGATGCTCAAGTGGACTTAGGGAGAGCACCCACACTGAAGAAGCTTATAGAGAATCCACCCAAGAAACCTGCCTGCACGTTCAGTAGCAACTTGCCTGATGGTTAGAGATTAACTTGTAAAGTATTAATTCTAAGCCTAAACTACGCTTACTTATTTCGTTATAATCTTCCAAATGCAGTTACTTTATTCCAATAGACAACTATTAAAAACCAGTCAGGCACACTGCTGTGCATACAACTCAGAGAAAACCCTTAAAAAATTGTTGAGTATCAGATCATATTTCCTGGAAACGTTAATACTGGCGGGGGAGGACTTCATTTTTTCCAGATAAACTAAGTGCAAGGAAAGCTGCCTATTGCTGTCACAATTTGTGAAGTTTAAGTAAACTGCAGCCCAGGAGTCAGCTTCGGCTGTTTTATGGTCACTGCTGATTTACACAGAGCGTGGGAATGAGCCCCTAAAGGTGCAAATCCCTCAGAATTCAGCATATTTCATTACAAGAACAACACTCAATCTCAAAAATATGAAAAAGCACTCTTCAGCTGTTTAAAGTCTTTTATATTTTAATGTAAATCTCTGCAGCAATACTATAAAAATAAAGGAGATAAAGCCATTCCTTAGGCCACCCTAATATGATACGGGAGGACAAAAGCTCTAAGGGGAATGCTTTAAGCAGTTATACACTGGTTCCCTCTGCCATCTGTCCGTAGGTAATTGGATCTGCTGCGGCTTGGTCTGCGACCCTTAACAACTCCCACCTCCAAGCTCATCGCAGCAACACCCTCACACATTGCACCACACTACAGTAAATCACATTAACGGGGATTCATTGCCCAAGCAGCACTTCTTACTCATGAGCAGCCATACCAGCCTTCAGAGGGAATTTCTGTTGCAGCGAGCCCCAGCTGAGCCAAGTGAGAGCTTTAGCTCTTTGCTCAGTAAGAACTGGCAGGTGAACCAGGGCCAAATGCTATTATTTCCTTCCTGATCTTAGGCTTACAAGAGCCTTTTGCTCATTTTACAAAATAGAATTTAGTGACCTTCCCCTTACTACTATATCCTAATGGTTTCTCCATATGTTTTCTTGCCTCCTCAACAACGCTTGGAAACAATTCATTTTGGTAAGACATGCTCCTGAGAACCCAGTGCCCTGGTTGGAAGTGGTTAGCCGGATTATTGTCCTGGCCAGGAGTTACAGTGCAATAAACCCAGAAGCGCTGAAGCTCGCAATTGCCCCAGATCCTACCACAAGGTCTCCCCAAGCAAAAAGCAGCAGATGACTCAGTTGCCTGTGGTCCAGCTGTGTTGGGAGATGGGGACACAGGCTGCTCTGCATCAGGGACCTGAACTGTTGCCATGTTTCTGTAACCAGTGTTCAAATCAAGAGATCAAGGGACAAAACCAGAGCCTTCTAGCAGAAAACCAGCCACTCGGCTGTGGCCGAGTACCATCTTGACTGTGCTTTAAAAGAAGAAAACCATCAATAGCAAAACTGTTTAATTCTGTGCATCTGTGTTTCAGAGGTCTACGGTTTCTTTTTACCTATGCAAAGAAAACTAAGTAGCATTTAGTGCCTGCTGAAGAGCCAGATGCAAGACATGACCTAAAATCAGGCCCAGCAATATCTGAATTTCAGACACCTGACCCACAGGGGATCTAGAAGAAGGTGCTGATCCCACTCTACAGAGGAAAGAAACAGGTCCCTGAAAGTCTCTGTGCTCAGCCAAGATCTTCCTTTCGACAGGAATCAATGAAAACAGAAGTCTGGCTACAACCCCTCTGATTGCTGGGTGCTGGAAGCAGGGCTGTACACACACCTCCATCAACTTGGGATTCACTGCTGGGAATTGTCTCCTGTGAGGAGATGCTTCCCTATGTCATCTGGAAGACCTGAGGAAGATTTGCTCTTTTGCTGCAAAAAAAGGTGGCCAGACAGGTTATGGTGATCAAGCGGTGGCAATTCCAGCGCTCTCCCAGTAATGGGAAATGAAGGTAAGAAACGTACATCCCTGTTAAAAGACTTTGCCACCGAGTTGTACCCCGGACGGGGCTGGGGCTTACTCCCACCAGATGAAGCAGAGCCACGGCACAGAAGAGCCTTCATGGCAGATACGGTGAAGTTGGAGGAAAAGACCAAGCCCCTCGTTTAAGACAGAAAAGAAGCAGCAGCTTCCCCCCGATAAAGCACTGGGGTTCGCACCATCCCCCACCTTCGGTTCACCTTTGCATCGCCACTGCGGAGCCCACCGTGGGCCCAAGCGGCACCGTGCGGCCGGCCTTGAGGCCGGCACGGCCAGCGTCGAGGCATCCCTACCGGCGTGGCACCGGGGAAGCCGCGCTCCAGGTGTCAGGGCTGCCAATGGGTACCCCCAAAGAAGGGCTGAGCGGCCGCTGGGGAAGCAGAGCCAGGGCGAGAGGCTTAGCCGGGTTCATCCCCACTTCCCAGGATTTTTCTCCCTGCTTCCCAAGAGCGCTTCGCAACACCCGGCGGACGCGCCCCCAGCGCCGTTCCGCCAAACTCCTCGGTTTTTCCCTCAGAAAAGGAGCGCTGGCGAAAACTACCCCAGCGGGAAGGCCCTCGGCAGGCCGCGAAGGCAGAAGCGGGCAGCCCCCGGCGGGACGGGCCCTCAGGGCGGCGGGGGATGCCCGGGGGGGACACGGACGCCTTACCCGAGACGTTGAGGCGGCCACCGAGGAACCAGCGGGCGGCGGCGGGCTGGCCGACCTGGCAAGCCGTATGGAAGGGGCTGTCCCAGCGTAGCACCCCCCTCGCCACCTCTGCCCAGAAACCGGCTGGGTCGCGGGCCGCCCGCTCCTGCCAGACCCCGTAGGCGCCGGGCGGGACGGAGACGGGACCCTCCGCGCCGCTGAGGTAACGCCTGGCGCTGAGCGGGAGCCGTCCCGGTGGGAGAGGGCGCCTGAGGGCTCGCAGCACCCCCGCTCCCGCCGACGCCATCGGGGCACGGCCCTGCGCCGCCGTCGGGGCCCCGGCACCGCCCCCGCCGCCGCCGCCGGGAGAGACCGCCCGCGGGGAGGGGCTGCCCCACAGCCGGGCGGCTCCGGGAGCGGCCCCCCGCGGCCCGCGGACCCGCGGGTGTCCCACACGCCTCGGGGCACCCCCGCACCCGCAGGGCCCGGGAGCGGCCCCGGAGGCACCCCCGCACCGGCATGGCCCCGGGAGAACCCCAAGAGACACCCCTGCACCCACAGGGCCCGGGAGAACCCCAAGAGACAACCCTGCACCCACATGGCACTGCGAGCACAACAAGAGACACCCCTGCACCCACAGGGCCCGGGGGAACCCCAAGAGACACCCCTGCACTGGCATGGCCCTGCGAGCACCCCAAGAGACACCCCAGCACCCATAGGGCCCCAGGAGCACCCCAAGAGACACCCCAGCACCCACAGGGCCCGGGAGAACCCCAAGAGACAACCCTGCACCCACATGGCACTGCGAGCACAACAAGAGACACCCCTGCACCCACAGGGCCCGGGGGAACCCCAAGAGACACCCCTGCACTGGCATGGCCCTGCGAGCACCCCAAGAGACACCCCAGCACCCATAGGGCCCCAGGAGCACCCCAAGAGACACCCCAGCACCCACAGGGCCCGGGAGAACCCCAAGAGACAACCCTGCACCCACATGGCACTGCGAGCACAACAAGAGACACCCCTGCACCCACAGGGCCCGGGGGAACCCCAAGAGACACCCCTGCACTGGCATGGCCCTGCGAGCACCCCAAGAGACACCCCAGCACCCATAGGGCCCCAGGAGCACCCCAAGAGACACCCCAGCACCCACAGGGCCCGGGAGAACCCCAAGAGACAACCCTGCACCCACATGGCACTGCGAGCACAACAAGAGACACCCCTGCACCCACAGGGCCCGGGGGAACCCCAAGAGACACCCCTGCACTGGCATGGCCCTGCGAGCACCCCAAGAGACACCCCAGCACCCATAGGGCCCCAGGAGCACCCCAAGAGACACCCCAGCACCCACAGGGCCCCGGGAAAACCCCCAGAGACACCCCTGCACCAGCATGGCCCTGCAAGGACCCCAAGAGACACCCCAGCACCCACATGGCTCCAGGAGAACCCCAAGAGACACGCCAGCACCCACAGGGCTCCAGGAGCACCCCAAGAGACACCCCTGCACCAGCATGGCCCTGGGAGCACCTCAAGAGACACCCCAGCACCAGCATGGCACTGTGAGCACCCCCAGAGACACCCCCGCACCCACAGGGCCCCAGGAGAACCCCAAGAGACACCCCCGTACCTGCATGGCCCCAGGAGCACCTCGCACCCAGAGAGATACGCCTGCACCCTCCCAGCCTTGGGAACACCCGTAGCACAACACAGGTACGCTGAACCCAGAGAAACACCTACCCAAATGCACCCTGCTGTCCGTATGGCCCTGGGAACAACCCCCCTGCACCCCCATAGTCACCCGCGGAGGTACACCCTGCACCTACACCACCCTGGAAACATCACCCACACAGACACGCAGGCAGAGGTTGCACCCCTGCGCGCACCCTCATCACCACGCACATGGGTACAGCCACGCGCTTCGGCACACGCGGCAACGCTCGGCACACAACGCGCGCTGCCCTGCCGACAAACTGATGTCCGTCACCGCACGCCGACCACAAAGTCAGCACAGCGGCGGCACCGGCCTCAAACGGCGTTCCCGGCCCTCGCGCGCAGACGCGTGGGGAGGCGACAAACACGTTGTGCCCTCGCGCGCTGCCACGTGTCGTACGCCTGTCCGCCCTTTGCTCGAAATGGGGTAGGTCTCTCCAAGTGGGGACGCGTCCACCGTTTCGCTTGGCAGCCCTGCGAGCATCGTCATTAACACAACGTGGAGCTCCTGGCTTTGGTATTGCGACGCTTCTTCCTCCATCTTAATCTCAGGACCAGATTTAACCCTGACTTTATAGGGAAAACCCTCAATAACGAGCAGCGAGATTTTACAGCAAGTAACACAGAGCTTCTTTCCCCGTGCATAACAGGGACCGCTTTGCTGGCATGAAGAAATGAATTCTTTTAGGCAGTTTGGTCCAGCCTCCCAGCACCGAGTCCGAGAACTCATATTAGAGCAGCAAGGTCTGGGCATCCTTAAGAAGTGCCAAACTACCCGAGCGCCGACTCGACTCACTCCCAGAGTTTGGGCAGACAAAGCACATTTCATGTTCAAGATTAAAAACTTGAAGCTACTCTTTACGCTAAGCTGAAGCTTGTTCTGGCAGTGATAGAGACAAGTAGTGTTTTGTATAACTTTTTCCTATCCTAGAAATATCACCAGATGCTTTATCTAGGTAAATAATACAGATTTTATGAGGATTTGGATTTCTGACACTTCTGACATTTGCGACTGTGTTTTATAGCTAAAATACGAGAATAAATATACTCTTAACTTCCTTGCAAAGTAGGCGTTACCGCACTGCTGAAAGAGCTCAGTATTCCTTCCTTATGTTTTAAATGCCAGGGTTTCGGTTTGCCTAAATGTTCTCTTACAAACAACAGCACGTATGCCACCTGGTGCCAGACAGGAGTATGGAGAGCTCTTCGGCTTTCACTTGGTTTGCTTATGGATTGCTCAAAAGTTTTCTATCAACGATTACTTATATGCAAACCACACACCACCACCACTCCCCCCAGGATTGCAGAGGAATGCTTTTCTCAAAACGAGCAAATGAGTTGTCAAAAAAACCTAAGCCTGAATTTAAATTCTTTGGCCTGAAAAGCTAGCTGCTTCATTTGCAGACCTCGAAATCTTCTGGGAATGGTGCCCTTCCCTGGTTTTCTTCCACATAAAGTTGATTTTCCTTTTCCACCACCAAGTTTTATTTTTCTCCTGCTTCATCAGACCACCCCCCCAGCTTCAAGTTTTGACTGTCTCTTTCCTCAAAGAAAGCCATGACCATCATCAACACAACTCAGATGTAATCCAGCCTGGAGGCCACCTAATCGCCCCGTTCAGCTGGGCTGCTGGGCAGGACAAGCACAACCCCAAATCTCCTTTCTTGCCTCCAAGAGCTGAGAAGAGAGGAGATGAGTCCCTGAGATTTTGTGATGCCTACTTGTCCTAGCTATGACTTTCTGGTGGTGAAGGCTGGCATCAGGCTGTTGACTTTTGAGAACCAAGGGGTGTTATGGCAATTCTCATTATTAAGTACGGCGCTTGAGTATGCCAGGAAAGGCTGGTGCTGGATAAAAGACAGGTTATGGAATTGCTTCCTACATTTGCTGTGTCTTCATTCGGAAGACTCTCCTGGCATTATAGAGTCCAAACAGCGATGCTGGCATTACCAGCTCTAGAGAAGTCCAGTTACTGTGATCTGCAAATGACACCTCTCTGTGGCAGCTCTCAAAAGTTTGTGGCTGCCAGGGCAGAAGAAGTCATTCCCTGCTGCAGCCAGGCCTCCCGGTCCAGCCAGGCAACCTCACTGTCCTGCAAAAGATTTTAGCAGCTAACAGGGTCACCTGCTGAATAGCTGCAGCCTTTGGCATTATCATAGAAGAATCATAGAATGGCTTGGCTTGGAAGGGACCCTAAAGATCATCTAGTTCCAACCCCCCTGCCATGGGCAGGGACACCTTCCACTAGACCAGGTTGCTCAAAGCCCCATCCAGCCTGGCCTTGAACACTTCCAGGGATGGGGCATCCACAGCCTCTCTGGGAAACCTGTGCCAGTGCCTCACCACCCTCCCTGTGAAGAACTTCTTCCTTACCTCTAACCTAAATCTACCCTCTTTCAGTTTAAAGCCATTACCCCTTGTCCTATCACTACATGCCCTTGTAAAAAGTCCCTCTCTGGCTTTCCTGTAGGTCCCCTTTAGGTACTAAAAGGCTGCTATAAGGCATCCCCAGAGTCTTCTCTTCTCCAGGCTGAACAACCCCAACTCTCTCCATAGCAGAGGTGCTCCAGCCCTCTGATCATCTTCGTGGCCCTCCTCTGGAATTGCTCTAACAGGTCCATGTCCCTCTTGTGTTGGGGGCCCCAGAGCTGGATGCAGTCCTGCAGGTGGGGGTCTCATCAGAGCAGAGGGGCAGAATCCCCTCCCTCGACCTGCTGGCCATGCTGCTTTTGATGCAGCCCAGAATGCAATTGGCTTTCTGGGCTGCAAGCGCACGTTGCTGGCTCATACTCAGTTTTTCATCAACTAATACCCTCAAGTCCTTCTCTGCAGGTCTGCTCTCAAGCCACAGGCCCAGCCTGTGTTTGTGCTTGGGATGTTAAAGTGAATTTTGTATATTAACGGTCTTCTGTGCTGATATCACGGCAGGCACTGATCAACCAAGCCAGTAGTAGTCTGAGTAAGGGGTGAGTTTGGCTGTGGATATCTGTTGATCAGAGCTGTAACAAAAGAAAGAAAAACAGAACAAAACAAAAACCCCAACCTCCCACATCTTTCTACTCCTATTCTTACTGCTACCAGCAGTTAGATATTGGCCTCATCTTTGATTCCTGCCAACATATACGAGGCTTACTCAATGTGGCGTGCAAGCCCCAAAAGTGCCAGCATAAGGCAGAGGTGTTTGCAGGATGGGGACCTTCGACTGGAAGCACTCGGGCACAGGATTTTCATCCCTGCCGGGTTAAAGAGCACCTGGCATCCTAGCAAGCCTGGCTGGCTTTTCCACATCCATCTCTGGAGACAGTTTGAAGCCTCAGCCTTCAGGTGAAGCCATCCTGGTTAGAGCCAGGACTCCGCCAGGAAGGTTAATCTCCTCTCAGTAACTCTCCATGGGCTCATTTTGCATTTACCCCACAGACTACCTCTTTCTCTCTCTGGTGTGACAGCCCGGAGAGCACCAGTCCTGTGCCACTGGGAAGAGAGAAAATAGCAGGGGATTTCTGCTTCTGCCCCTCTCCCAGGCACAGCTACCCTACATCAATGCCCTCTCACCGCTTTGCTTTGCCTTTCTATCTTTTCTGTCAAAGCAGGTATTTGACATGAATTATGTTTCCCAATTGCTCGTCCCACTATTTTTTCCTTATTTCCATAAAAAGGAGAGGAAGAAGATGGTGAAATCCATGACTGCTACTTGGTTATCACTGTTCTGCACCTAAATGCACTTTCCAGCTGTCTTCCCACATGGCGTGCACACAGCTGATATCTGGCCCCACAAAGAAAGGCAGGGCCACGCAAAAACATCATTAGAGAGCCATGTACATGCTGGTCTGTGTTAGAAATCTTCCCAAGTCACAATTAACCCAGATCTGTCGCAGTGGGTTTGTGGGTCCATTCAGTTCCATCTGCAGAGGCGAAAGCTCAGGGGGAGGTTTAGAGCAGGGATGAAATAAAGTTAAAATGCAGTTATTCAGGTACCACTTTAACTCAGTGGCACAGATCAGCATGGACCTGGGGTCCAAAGCAACAGGAACTACAGCGGGTTTGAAGGAGCGGAGTACTCGAGCTAATCAGGGATATGAATCTTTGCCAGATCTGCTCACATCTATCCACACCTGAAATAAAAGTCTAAACAGTGCGAAAAAATAAAGATTTGCTGCACTTCCATTTATGAATGTGTAATAAATGCTCAGTAACTGACAAGGGAGAAAAATAATACTTAGAAATATCCAGATAACTAAAGTGCTTTTAGACAGATGTAGACTAAAAACCATCTCTAAGATCATAGCACTGTCTTTCGAACATTTAACTCACGAAATTGCACATATTTCCCTTAAATTGGCTGCAAGGTTCGCATCTGCTGTACACAGTACAAACAACACTTTAAAGTGTTAAAAAAATCATGAACAAAAATGCCTTTCTCCCCCAAGAATGTTTCAAGATGTGTGATATAAATGCAAGATAAGGCTGTTGGGAGACCCAGTGCCCGGCTGAGCACAGAAGCAGGTGCAGCGTGCAGCACGGGACCAAGGCGCAGAACCCAGCCTCGCACCAAGAAGCAGGAGAGCGCAGAAATCTGCCGTGCGAAGTCTGGCTGCAACGCACGGCACGGGCGACTGCCATGTGCACGGTGGTGGCTGCACGGTGCAGGAGCACCCCAAAGGGTGTGGGTTTGGGGTGTCTGGTGCTCCTCTGGTCAGGAGTCCGTGGAGGTCATGTCATGTTTGGCATCGGAGAACCGATGTCTCAGTGGCACTGCTCACAGCCCAGTACCTAACGCAATTTTGGCTTCCTTCTCCTCTGGAAACTCCTTGCCACCGCCAGTACAGTATCACGCTGGAGCAGTTAGTAGCAAAAGAGATCACTGCTTTTTCTAGGTATCCTTCCCTGCTCATGCCCATACTCTCCATCGCACTCATCATTAGCCTGACCAGGCCATCAGTTGTCCCATTCTCAAGAGTTTCCTGCCCAAGGCTGGATTTCAAACCAAAAGGATTCAGTGCTGTCGTTGCTACTGATGAACACTGAATTTTCCTTGCCTTTTGGCTCCTCTCCTGCACCAGCACAGTCTGCACTGGTTTTGCTATGTGCTTTGTTTCAGAAAGTCCTTGCTGATGACCCATCCCATCATGCTTCTTCTTGGGCAGCAGCTGGGGCTGCCCACCCTGAGGGGGGACTGAAGGCTTCAGCACCAAACTCTTCCAACCCCTCCAGTTTGGTACTGATGCTCTGGGCTCAGTGTCCACATGTAGCAGAGGTCCACTCATGGGCAGACATTTGCCTGGTGGAAACAACTGAGGAAGTCGGGAAGCCTCCAGCTCCCGCTTGGCTTCAGCTTCAGCTCATCAAGTGGTATTCTGTCCCCTTTCCATTAAGGTTAAAGATGCACAAGTTGCAACATAAATGTGATTACATGAAAAATGACTTTCCTGGGAGAGGGGTGGAGGGATCCAGAGAGGCTGTGGTCTCTCCACCCCTGAAGATCTTTCAGACTGACCTGGACAAGTCCCCATTCTAATTCTGAAGTTAGCCCTGCCAGCAAGGCAAGGGTCTCCCCAGCTGGGGCCCAGTAGCGCAGTACCCAAGCAAGGTGGATGCAGCAGTGGTAGCCAGTTTCAACCAAGAGCTCAAGTCATCAGGCAAGTTTGTGGTGATGAGGCAGGCATGATGTCGAGGCAGGCGTGACATCAAGGCAGGTGGGACATCAAGGCAGGTGGGACATCAAGCCAGGCAGTCAACCTACACACCAGGACCAGGTCCAGTGATGGTAGCCTGGCTCAGATGCTGTCCAGTGATTCCTGGGCATGCCCATACTGAAAAGACAGCTTCAAATTCGAGCCAGGAACTCCATCCACAGGTCAGGGGACATGGACAGGTACAGCTGTGGCTGAGCTGGAGATCAGCACAGCGTTGCTCAGGCAAGGACTGAAGGCTAAGTTGAAATGGAGCTCATGGGCCCATGGGCAGGGTGTGGGTAGACCCCCCGTGAGGCTGGTAAGGTCCAGTAAGGCTTATTAGTGCACTCAAGACCATGACAGTCTCTTCCAATCCAACTCTGCTGCTGGGTCTGTGCTTGGAGCTCCACCAGCCTGCCGAAAAAGGGGTCTGAAGGGCACTGAGAAGCATGTGAGAGGGCCTTTGCAGGGGAAGGCAGCTGCCCCACCTTCTCCTTTTGTTTTGCCTCCCTCGAGCCCTCTCAAACCCAGCACCAGGAGCCAGTGCTTGGGGATACAACTGATGGGGACTTGACTTGCAGCACAAAGGGCTCATGCAGCAACTGTCAATCATCCGACAATCATAGACCTAGAATGACAGGGGCCTCGGCATGAGGATGCAACTGCCTGTGAAGGGTTGTGTTACACCCTGGGACCTGCGGGATGAGCTGCTGCAGGGCTGGAGACTCCCCAAAGTCTCTGCAGGATGCTTCCACTGAGCAAGCCCTCAATGCAGGGAGCGCAGGGCCACCTCTAGCCGGTGGAGGAACATCACAGGGGCCTGGTAGTCCTGTTCTCCCTAGTCTGAGCGGCTGGGGGTGGCCATGGTTGTGGTGGGTCCGCCTTTGCACGGGCATGTCTCCAGGGATGTCAATCTTCCTAACATATCCCCTTCGTTACCACCCTGGCCCCAAGTGACTGCTTTGGTAGGGGGGAGAGTCCTGGCTAGGAGATACGTCCCACAAAGGATTGGGGAGCACTGCAGCCCTGTGGAAGCTGGTGTGACATCCCACATGTGAGATCAGATGGGTATCTCCAGCTAGGGACCAACAACAGGTTGGGTCACTCTGGTGGGGACAGGGGGAAGGCACGGGCGTGTTGTGAGTCTGCAGAGAGGGTCTGGGAGCAGCACCCCTTGCAGTGTGTTGGGTGAACATCTATAGGGCACAGGGCAGTGCACATCCACAGTTTGGGGCACAGGTACGAGGTACAGCTGGGGATATGAGTGATCTGCAGTGCACATCTGGGATGAAAGGGAACAAGAAAGCCCAGCCATGTGCGCTGCACAGCACATCTCTAGGAGCCATGTGCTTATCTGCGCTCTGAGTACAACTTGAGTAGTGGTGAGCTGGAGCGTGGAGAATCGCACATCCCTGGAGCAGGGGTACAGCTGTGTACCTCGGGGCGGGGGGGAACAGGGGACTGTACGGGGACAGGCACAGTGCTCAGCTGTGTGCAGGGAGAGGCTCACTCATGTAAGCCATTTCTGTGTGGTGCAGTTATGGTATCACTGGTGCTGTGCCCACCTGTGGGCTCTTGGGCTTGTTCCCAGCCCTGGCAGGGCAGGATGTGGCCCTGTGCAGATGGGGACGGTGCTGGTCGTGATGGTGCAGCGTCCAGCCCAATGCTGGTGGTGCTGGTCTCAGTCCCAGGGTGGTGTTCGGCCCAGACTATGCTGGTGCTGGCACTGGCAGTGCAGTGTAGTGCCCCAGTCCCTTGCTGGTGGTGCTAGGGCTGGTCCTGACCCCAGAGCACTGGAGTAAACCCCAGGCCAGCACTGCTGGGGCTGACTCCACTGCCAGCTCAGGGCAGTGCCATCCCCACGCTGGTGATGCTGCCAGTCCCAGTGCAACCCAATGCCCAGCCCCAGGCAGATGGGCTGACTCTGGCCTTGGTCCCAACAGCGTGGTGCCCACCTCCACGCTGAAGGTGCTGGTGACAGTCCCAGGCCCAGTGGGACAGTCCTGGTAAGACGGTCCCAGGACCAGGGTGCTGGTCCCGGTCAAAATGCAGCACCTGGCCCTGTGCAGACAGTGCCAGTACTGGTCCCAGTCCCCAGGCCGTGCAGTGCCCAGCCGCATATTGGGATGCTGGTCCCAATCCCGGGACCGTGCAGTGCCCAACCGCATACTGGGGATGCCGGTCCCAGTCCCCGGGGCTGTGTACTGCCCAGTCACATACTGGGGATGCTGGTCCCAATCCCGGGACTGTGCAGTGCCCAGCTGCATACTGGGGATGCCAGTCCCAATCCCGGGGACTGTGCAGTGCCCAGCTGCATACTGGGGGTGCTGGTCCCAGTCCCCGGGGCTGTGTACTACCCAGTCACATATTGGGGGTGCTGGTCCCAATCCCGGGGCCGTGCAATGCCCAGCCGCATATTGGGGGTGCCAGTCCCAATCCCGGGACTGTGCAGTGCCCAGCTGCATGCTGGGGGTGCTGGTCCCAGTCCCCGGGGCTGTGTACTGCCCAGTCACATATTGGGAGTGCTGGTCCCAATCCCGGGGCCGTGCAGTACCGCATACTGGGGATGCTGGTCCCAATCCCGGGACCATGCAGTGCCCAGCTGCATACTGGGGATGCTGGTCCCGCTCCCGGGACCGTGCAGTGCCCAGCCCCGTATGCCGGCAGTGCGGTGCCCGGTGCCGGTGGCCGTGCGGCGCCCAACCCCACGCCGGTTGCCGGTTGCCGGTAGCCGGTTGCCGGTGGTGGTGTCGGGGCGGGCCCGGGGCGGGCTCGGCCGGGCGGGGGCGGCCCGCGGGTGATGTCAGGCTGATGCTGTCGGTGCGGCGCGCGGTGCATTGTGGGCGAATCCCGCCGCCCGCCGCGGCTCCGAGGGGGAGGATGAGCTCGGGGCCGGCCCGCCCCACAGCCGCAGCCGCAACGAGCCGGGCCGGCGGCACCGAGCCCGGCGAGCCGCACTGAGGGGCGCGGGGTATGCGCTGCCCACGCCGGCCGAAGCGGGAGGCGCCGGCGGCGGCGAGGCCAGGTGAGCCGGGTCGGACCGGGGGTGGGGGGCGGCGGAGGCCGTTGCGGTGGTTGGCGGGGGAAGGGGGCGTCCCGCTGGCGGCTGGGGAGGTGTGGGGTCGCCGGTCGCACCGGGCCGGGCCGGGCCGCTCCGCTCAGGGACTGCGCGCGGGGCATTGTGGGAACTGTAGTTCGCTCCTCCGCCCGGTGCCGGCTGCGGAAGGGGACGGTTCCCGCGCGGAGGACTCGATTTCCCAGCGTGCCCGCGGGGCTGGGCGGTCCCGAAGCGGAGTGACGGGTGGGCCCCGCCAATAAGAAGGCGGGCCGGGGTGGGGCGAACCATCTGCCGAGAGGGGCGGCGGGGAGGTGGTGGAGGTGGGGGGGGGGAGCGGCGGCGTGCCGGCAGCTGCAGTGCAGGGGCGGACGCGGCCACCTCCTCGGCGGGGGGAGGCGGGGCGGCCCGAGGTGAGGGGCCGGGCCGAGATGGGGGGGCCCCGGGGCGGCGGCGGTTCCCCCCTCCCCGCCGCCTCCTGCCCGAACCGGCGGGTTCCGGGGCTCAGGGCGAGGCCCGGGGTTGAGGGGGGGGGATGCCCGCCGGGGGAGGGGCGGGCGGTGGCCTCGCAGGGGCGCGGACGACGGTCGCGTCGTGTGAGGCCCGCGGGCGGCCTGAACGGGGGGTGCCCCCGTCCCCGTTTCCCTCCCTCCCGCGCCTTGAAAAGCTCCGCTGAGGAAGGGAACGGTGTGTGTGTGGGGGGGTGATACCGGGGGGCTCTGCCGCCCGTCACGGTCCCCGGTGTCGGGGTGGGGGGCGAGGTGTGAAGGCAGCGGGAGGCCTTGGGCCTGCGGGGAGCTGTGAGGGGAACTGAGGGAGGGTGTCAGTTATTTCGGGGAGGCCAAGCTGCCCCCCCGCCGGGGCGAGGGGATGAGCATCCTTCCCGGTGTCACTAGGTGCCTGTCTAACCGAATGTTAGGGAGCCAGCCGGTTTTGGAGGGGCTTTTTGGGGAGGGAGCGTGTTCAGTGTGTTATTTTGGGATAACTCTTTGGTGCTTGGGTTTGAGGCGGGAGGCTGAGAGTTTCTCCTCATTACCTTTCGCGGGGTGGGAGATTTCACTCTGGCGTGCGTTGCCGTCTCTTCCGCAGCTTTTGAGCGTGAAGTCTTCCTGTCATTGTGTGCTCACGGTGCCCAAGTTTGCATTGGTGAATGTGACTAGTCACTGTGCTTTCCCTGCGTACCGGGAGAGGAGGTGTCCAGTAACGTGGGTCTGACCCACTGAGAACTTTCAAGATGAACACCGTGACCTTGAAGTGCATCTTGTATTCTAACGAAGAACCAGTACGCTATATGAAGCGCTGAAGTGACACTGCCACTCCATCAGTGTTGCTGAACTACTTGCGTGCCAAGTTCAAGACCCTCTGTGTTTTTTGGGGGGGTAGGGATTTCAGTACCTGTCGGTATCATTGTTTCTGAGCAGTCCAAACCAGCTGTATATTAAATTCTTTCTTCTATATTTTTTAATTTCCTTAGGCTTACAAGGAGGGAGTATAGACAATTTGAATGATAGAAGGAAAGGTTTCCTAGTTTTACCATTGCACATGATTTTCTTTTATATTCCTCATACTGTCACTGAAAATGCTACCTTTCAGCAACAAACTTCTCAGTGAGTCACAACAGAGATTTTCAGCCTGAGAACTTTTTCTCTGTATGAGTGAAATTTTGCCTGATGTTATGTGTGAGATAGGGTGTGCTAATGCTCCCTCAACACTAATGCTTATAGGTGCTGTGCCTATACAGGTGCTATGACTAAAGGGGAGTGTGCATCAGCACTGTGTCACCAATAGTTATTCACCACGTTTCAGTGTATTGGCTTCTTTTGAGACTACCTCTCAGTATAAGAGGGGCAGGTTACGAATTATGTGTTAATGTTTTGGCTTTTTTTCCTTTGTGTGCCAGTGATCGTCCAGCTCATAACAAGCATTCTCATGCTGATGTATGTGGGATCAGAAACTTTTGAGATGTGATGCTCATGAATGGTGTATGTGGTGTCCACTGCTGTTACTTTTGTGTTCTGTGTGCTTTTGCATGCTTTACTACAATCTCACTCCTTCAGGAATGGGCAAAGTTCCTGGAACTAGAACTGGAATTATCATTCCCTTGTAGGACAGTTTCATCGGGAACAGACTTGTGGATACCTGCCTAACCTTTTTTTCTTGGAATAGTTAGCAAGAAGAAAGTTGGATCCCCATCAATGCCCTTGGTCCTCCAGAAGGGACTGTCTCTGGTGTTAGGAAATCTATTTCACCAGCTCCCAGGGTTGATGCTAGCGAAGTGGCGCTCATGACTCGTGTGTGGATTTCCTTCCCTCTCCATCCCTCTCCATCCCAACCCCAATGTTTGGTGGCGAAGGCAAGTGTATCCCTACACTGCAGCAGGCAGCATGGAGCTCTCCTCTGATGGAAGCAGTTGGTACTCGGTGTTTTCCAAACCGTGAGTGATCAGAGAGATCCAGGAAGAGCCGAATCCCTCCTTCTTCTTCATCTTTAGTACTGGGATCCCTTCATCCTGTATCTTGCCCTCTTTTACAGAAAGATTGCCACATCACTTTATAGCTTATTAGGTAGCCCGCTACTCTCTTGTGAGTCTTGTTGTGGCCTCACCTCTTCAATTGTGTCCTGTCAGTTTTCTGCCTTGGTCTTATTTGGGTATGTGTCAATGTGCAGGGCCCACGTAAACTCTGTAGGAATGGCTCCCCATCCTGGGAAGGTCCTAGATTAGATTAATTTGCCAGAGCTCCATAATGACCTTCCAGTAACATTGGTTCGCTTTGAAAACAGACCAAAAGACAGAAAATAGGGCCTTATAGAGGAACATGCCTTGATAAAGTCCTCAAGGGCTTTGTAAACTGTTCCCTCATTTTTAAGGGTTTGTTGGTGTCTTCTCCTTTGAACGTTACAAGGCACAGCCCAGTATTTGCTGGGGCGATTGTGGAAGTGTTTGCTAAAAGGGTGTTTAAGCTCTGCTAGTTTACTGAATAAGATATAGAATGGGCATGACTAGTGCTTCCCTCCCCTTCTTCCATCAGAATTAACCAAAAAGTCGGTATTCCTCTCAGACATTCTGAAATCCCCTTAAATGTCATTGTGGGACACCATCCAATTGGAATAAATGTTAAGGCTGCTTTGGGAGAGAGCAGTAAGGAAGGCCAGCTATATGGCCTCCCTCCCTCCCTAGGGCAGAAGAAGAATGGGAGAATCTGTTGGACATTTATTGAAGCGTTAGGAAGGAGAGGTGGGAGGTGAGGGAGATGATGTGATTCTTACACCGTGTATCTGAACCCAAACTGAGACTCCCTTGCCTGTAAGAGTCTCACCAGCTATAAACTGGGCAATGGCAGTCCTCCATGTCATGCAGGACCAACTCTTGGTCTTCTCCACAACAGTGCCCGCATATTGATGTGTGACCCACGACAGTTATCCCAGAAAATACAGGAAATAATCTAGCAATAGCAATGTGACTTGGAAGTCAATGTATCAAATGTTTTTTCAAATGAACTCTTCTGCTTTTTGGAGACCAGCAGATACACCAATACATTATACTTGATGGAGGAAAAAAAAAAAATTGCCACCATAGCTTTTTTATCAGACTCCTAATCCTTTTTGGTCTTATCCAGTTCCATACTGTTTTCCATCAAGTCTTCTTTACTACTCAAGAGCTGTTTACATGGTCAAGGGTCTCTTTTGTAGTTGAGAAGGAAAATGTTGACAGCATGATGGACTGTAGGTGTAATCAAATAAGATGTGCTTGGAAACCCTTTCCTTTTGGTGTCAAGCCATGTCATCTTTAATTTGGTGAACAATATGAAAGCGACAAACTGCAGATGGGCTAACTCCAGCCGTACAGGTGCAACGGGGAACAGAGAGTATGCTTATGGGCGCAGGCTTCCTCTTCTCTGGAGAAATGGGACAGCCTAGCCTTAAGAAAGAGATTTAGTGTCAGCCGTGACAGATGGAAGTAAATTCCTCGCTCTCCGTGCAACAGTAAATGTTAGGAGGCTCACCGTCAGCCCAGAGGCTGTATGTGTAGAAAGCTTTGGTGGCCTACCAATCAGATATGAAAAGACTGCAAAAGGGATAAGGAGAAGTTGATGTCTAGTGAAAAGGTTTTGATTATAGGATTATAAACCCGACTGCTCAGGCCAAAACCCCATATTGCACCAGTCCTTTTTCTACCAGTGACCAAGAGATGATGCTTAAGGAAAGGCTAAGAGGACATATATAATATGCTTGCCCTAGTTATACCCTTCTCGGTGTTGCAGTCTGCAGTTTTTCAGTCTTTTTATTTGTTAGCCTGAATAATTTTGTATGTACGCAAGGTGTGTCATTCCACTGGTAACAGCACTCTGTTGTGAAACCTAGCTATGCATTCCTGTGTGTTTTCCTCTCTTTTAGCCAGTTATTAGTTTTAGAGAAACTTTTGTTTTATCCTGGGACATCTTAATTTTTAAGGCCTTTGGTCTGATACCACACCAGAAGGTTTTGGCTATCCAGAGACATTGTTCGTGAGATGGCCCTATCTGTGTGCTTATTAGGTCTTCCTAAAAGCACCTAGCCTTTCCTAGTAGGTCTATAAATCCTGACTTCTTCCCCCTGCCTGCCAGTTAGTTTTATTTTTCATTTTCAGTTTTCTGAAAATGTCTGGTGCAGAAGTAAGACTGATTTTTCAGATCCTCTGTAGAGCTCTTTAAAATAAACAACAACCAAAAATCCTTGGCATCTTCTTTCTTATCTTTTCTCTATTCAGTCTTTCTATTTCTTGTCTGTCTGTCATCCAGCAGACTGGTTGGCTGGCCTCTGGTCAGGTATGTGTGGCAAATATGCAGTTTTTATCTGTAGAAATTTGCTTCATTTCTTTAAAATCATCAGGAAAAAAATATTTAACTTGGAAGAATTTGTGCTGTTTTCTTCTTTTGCGCATATCTTCTATTTCTAAAAGACTTTTTGTTTGTACAGTAAGTCAGTTACAATTAAAATGAAGCAATTTAAAGGACCAAGCAGAAGTTGCACTGGCCAAAGACTTTTTTTTTTTTTTAAAGGTGATATATTTCTGTTCTTACTCAACAAAGTTGAGTTACTGTTGAGTTATAAAGTTAGTATTTAAAATTTCATCTTGGTGACATGTCCTGATCTCCATAAGGAAACTGAAGTTCCCCATTGCTGCCTGTTTGCTAAAGGCACACCCCATCTGTTCTCCCATGGCAAATCACCATTGCTGCTTTATTCTGGTCTTATGGGGTAGTTTTAGTACTACATTTTTTCCATTTAGGCTTGATACAATTCATTTATCTATCTCCTTTGAGTCTATTTTTTTTCTTCACTATGTAGTTCTATTGCTCCCCTTGAGTGACCTGGCTTTTTTCTGTGTACCTTGTTCCCTGGAGCACCGGAGAATGCCACCCTGTTAACAGGTTCCTGGGGTACATGTTACCTCCGTGTTCTCCCTTGAATCTATGCATCCTAGTTCCCTACGTTACTGCTGAGACGTGTTTCATCTGTTTGGTTTTTTGGGTCCCATTTAAATATCACATACTGCTGAAACTGTTCTTTGGAAGGGGGAGTGTTTCTTCTAAAATTCTGCCTGTTTTTTCTGTACCCTGCATCAGAAGTTAGAGAACTTGGGATTTCATCCAGGCTATCATTCTTGGCCTTTATACCATTGAAAGCTATATGGATCGTGCTTGCCAGCTTCTCCCTGGGGTGATACAGAAACGGTTGTTCTGGATTAAAACCCCTGGGATGTTACCTGAGACTGTGACCAACGCTGAATGCCCAGGGGGGAACCGGAGGTTGGAGTTGGTGGGCAGTGCCATTTTCCCGGAGTGCTCTCTCAGTGCTCAGTTGCTTTCAGTTCGAGGATTTTTTTGGTCAGAAATTTTTGTCATCGTATTCAGTTGTCCTCCGCTGGCTGGGTTGGTTTGGTTTTTTTTTTTGTTTGGTTGGTTTTTTTGCTTTTCTTAGTTGTTTTTTTCTATGAATTTGTCCAGTTCTTTGGACTCAGTGTAAATGCTAACTTCCACTGTGTCTTGCAGCAGGGCGTTGCACAACTCCTCCGTGCTTTGCATTTGTTTCAAAGATGCCACCTGCTAGAGCTGCCGGCTGCTGCTTCCTTAATGCATTGGAAAAAGCGGTGAACAGTCATTTCTTGTGCACCTTCTCCATGCGGAACTTGGTTCTGTAGACCTCAATCGTACTGTACCTCAACTTGTTCATTGTAAGAACTCGCTGTTCTTTCACCTCGCTAATTCAGCTGTCTGCCTGCCAGGTATCTTGAGCTGCCTCTGCAGCCTTCCCTTTCCTCTGCCCACTCAAACAAGGGGATGGTGTAGCTGTCTTATCCTTGGACCTTCATATAGGCATCAGCGTAATGCTCCTTTTGATTGGACATGCCATTAAATTGTGTGTTTTGTTTCCCTCATTTCATGAAGAAGAGAAAGTTGCTCATTGCTTGCTTGCTGAAGTACCTCAGTCAGAGAATAGGAGTCACCTTTGTGGTGACATTGTGTTAGGAGACTTAGAGCTTTGTGGTTTAATTGCATCTTGAATTATTTAAAAAGCATCTAGCTGCATTAGACTCTAAAATTTACTGGTTTAGGGGTTACGCAAGTAAGTTATCAAAACTAACTGATTTCTTTAAATTTTGCTTTCCTTGGATAAAAAAAAAGTTGCCCTCAGGCAGAGTTACTCCACTGCTTTTAAGCAGAAGTGGCTGAATCCTGTGATTTCATGGAAGGCCGCAGGCTTCCTGCTGAGCAGACAGACATGGAGCAACACAGCTTGACAGAACCTGAAATGGATCAGAGGTACCACTCCTCCGTTGTGCTGGCACTTGCATTTGACTGACCCTACAATGAACCAGTTCAAGGAGCTCTAAGCTAAGGAAATAACTTTATTTATTAGGAAGGGGAATAGTTTTTCTGCTGGTACAAGTCACTGAACTGGCCCATGGTGAAATCCTGTGTGCAGGAGTTCAGAGAGCTGGCAGAGAGAGGGGAACTGTTTCTCTTCTTTGCAGGTAGGTTTTCAGATTGGCTAACCAGGAACCTGAAGCTGTGGATCCAGGATCAGTGTCTGTAGGCTTTATGGAGAAGAGAATGTAGGTAATGCAGTGTAACAGTGCTTCCATTGATTCTCAACTTACCTTCATCAGTGTCAAAGCACCCAAAAATGTGAGGTTTGGTCTTTTGTTGGTTTTGGTTTTAGTAAAATTTGCAGTAGCTAAAGCATGCCTTTTTAAAGGTGCCAGGCCTTGATCAGAAAAGAGCAAGAGGTGCCCAACCTTGATCTGAAAAGAGCAAGGGATCTAGAAACCAACGTTCTAGGTCCTGTCCTTAAGGAAAACTCCCATGAAAAACTAATTTGCAGTTGTCAGGCTTCAGCTTCTAGCAGATGAGCTGGAATGGGAGAGCCCTTCATTTTCTTACATTTTTGTCATTGGGAGATACTTCTACACTACATTCATTTGCTTTTCAGTGTGCCTTTTGGATAAGATACATGCATTTTAAAGAGTTTAGTTTTCAGGTGGGTGGAAGGCATTTTTCAGCTGTTGTTCAGCTCCGACTTTCCTAGTGACTGTAAGGCATGGATGCTGGCCCTTTACTGGACTCCACGGGCTCTCCCCAGTTGTAGGCAAGGACAGAATTGCCTCCCTTTTTTTCTGCTTCTCTCTGTAGCGATGCTGTGCTCTGTATGCATGACCTGTATGACTTATTCATAGATGTCTGAGCATGAGTTGGTTGTATTAAGAAGCGTTTTGTGGAAGATGCACTTTTTCTTTCTGCTGTTCTCTATGTCTAGAAAGAATCAGGCGTGGTTGCTTATTAAGCAGAGATGAGGCTTAAGAGGCTTTGTCTATTGAGCTAACAGGAAAAAAAGAAAATGTAAAAGGTGCAAATGCAAAGGGCAGGCAGTAGAGTATTTTCTCACTCTTGTGACAGTTGATGTGATGGAAATGCTAGGAGGCATTTGGGTTCTAGGGCTCAGGGCTCTCTGGTCAGGTAGGTCTCTGCAGCCTATTTTCAAGTTTGATGGCAACTCAGAAGCTGGTATTTTTAGTGTGGTTGTTGCTTCTTTTGTGAAACAGATTTTCTTTAACCTTGCTACCTGTGTTTCTGATTGCGATGAAATGATACACATTTTTTTCCCCCTCCAAACATCCTGGGCTGGACTTGAACCAGTAATTGTTCTGTCTGTGGAGTATTATTAGAAACGTTTGCCAGTAGCCAGCTCACTCTGGCAAGTTGAGCATAGAATGCGCAATTACCCATTTCAGGTTGAGACCAGTTTGAAAAATTGTTATGAGCTTTGGCCAGCTGAGGTACAAAATTTACTTTTCTATTACTTTATTACAGCTATGAATAGAATTAAAATTATTTTTATATTCAAATATGACATAAGGTTTATGATGCTTTTTTATAGCAACAAATTCTGACCATCTGTGTTCTGTAATAGGAAATTCTCAGGATCCAGTTACCTGGCATAGCACTGGCAAATTAAGGCTCAAAGTACAAATATGATTTATTACAATGCATCTGCCCTGAAGAACACATTTTGAAGACTTTTTTTTTTTTCCTGCAAATAATATTCCAAGAGATTTTTCTGTCAAGCGCAGTGAGCTGGTGTAAGATCTGATAGCAGAATGAGAAGACACATGCTTAAGTCATAGAACTGCTTAACTCAACAGATAGGAAAGCTTATGGATAGGAAACAATTACTTGCATGGGCTGGGAGAATGCAAGCAGATACTGACAGATGTGGGCTAGATGGCATCATTGACACATGTGGAAATGGCTTATATAGAGGCAGCCCAGACCAGCTTGTAAAACTCTTCCATAATCTTAGTAACACCATTTCTGCTTGGAAGCTGACTCACTCACACAGCAGTGCAGAAAGAAATTAAACAGTCCGTGCTTGCATGTACAAGAGTTTTCATAATCTTTCTAGGATGTTCAGGCATAGAGAGAAACAGGTGCAGGCCACAGCCATTATCTGCCTTGATGTTATTGTCGTCTTTGTTAATATTATCTTTAGATATCAACTACAAAGGAAACAAACTCCTCTAGAACTGTAGATCCCTCAAATAGCAATGAAATTTGAGTTTCCAATCTAAAATCAAGTTTTACACCTCTGGGGGACTTTTGTCTTTGAGAAAAAAACTCAGGGAACCATTGAATATGGTTGAGAATGCACTGGGATTTCCCAAGGGTAGCAGAAAAAGTGGGTCAGCCATGAGGACATCACCTTCGGGCAAATCACCAGCTGTCTGCAAACTGAAAAATGGTGAGGCTGCAGATCAGAGAATGAAACTGTAGGTTTGCAGGGGGCAGAGGAAGGTTGAACATGCTTCCCGGAGCATGCTCCAGCTAGGGGGGAGAGTTCCTTACAAAAATGGGAAAAATGGTTACAGAAGGGCTATAGGGAGATGATTTAAGTGGCTAACAGTTGGCATGATAAAATGGTTTTGCCAATCCCAGGAAATCTCTTCTGTGTAATTACAAACAGGATCTCTGCTGTGATCAACAGTGGGCTTGAAAACCACAAAAATTTTGTCCCACTTAGTCTCTCATTTAGTCCGATACAGCGTATCAGTGCAGCAAGTGGCAGTTGCCTTGCTAAGTTGCTAATTTTTATTAAATTTCAGAAAGTGCTTGGCAACATGGAGTCTGTGGCAAATCTATAAATACGTGATTTTTCCCTGCAAAATGCCCTGTCTTCCAAAATTTGAATCAAAATACCAAAGCTCTGATCAGGAACTTACTGTTATGTTCCTAACCTCTGATTAGTTTTTTTACAGGTTTGTTTGATCCTTGATAATTGTGGTGACTGCATCTATCATAAAATTATTTGAATGGGTAAGATGAGCACTGTTTTCCCTGGAATGGAGGTTTAAAATGATTGATCTCAAGCTGTGAGCCTTTTAATAACCTAATATAATAGGTTATATAGAAGACCACTGAGCAACAGATGTTATCATTTTGTGGTATGGCTGAGTCGTTACCCAAGGTAAAATACTCTTCTCCAAGAATAAGGACTCGAGGAAGATACTGTTGACCACAGCTATGAAAAGCAACTTGGACCGGCCACGTTTGAAGGAGGATGAGTAACAGGCTCCCCACAAAAGCACTCTGCAGGGAGAAGGGAGAGGACTTGCCTAAGAGGGACACTTTGCATTTCCTAAGGATCAATTAAACTGGTCCAGGATCAGGTGATGAAAACATACCTCTGTGTGGTGTTTCTGGTGGTGTCAGGTGTAGATTGAGTCTGATACCATACGTATAACCTCTGCTTAGTTCTTGCTTTCATTCAGGTATAATTGTTTTGGCCACCAGCAGACTACTCAAGCT
This sequence comes from Buteo buteo, assembly GCF_964188355.1. NCBI lineage: Eukaryota > Metazoa > Chordata > Aves > Accipitriformes > Accipitridae > Buteo > Buteo buteo. The sequence continues at coordinate 1,434,929 of NC_134182.1, read as the reverse complement.
TTGCAAGTAGTGATCTCTATTGACTTTGCAGGTAGATATACTTGAGCTGCAGTTAAATGTTTATGGTAAGCAGACCATAATGTTGCCTGTTAAATTAGCAGAGGTTAAGCTGGTTATGATATTAGAGGGATTTCCTGGTGATGGATTTAATTTTCTGCTCAGATCAAAAATTGGAGCAACTCTGTCAGGGAGACTGGGGGAAGGTAATAGACTTCCCTCTCAAACTCTCCTGCTCCCCTTTTTTTTAGCTTTGCTTCTGAAATGTAGTTGGAGAGGATTAGAATCGCGTAAACTGCCAGTAGTGCAGGCGTGCTTATCTGGTGTGCGTTCCTAATGATTTGTTGTCATAATTAACTGTGCTGATTCTCCCTGTAGATATGTGATTTTGGCTCAGAAATCACTGGTGTATCTGACTGCTCTGTAATGTATGTGAATACAGTCTCTGACAGTATGAAATTATGTGGTTGGGGGGGGTTGTTTGTTTTGCTTAGGTTGTATGCTGTTACTTGTAAGTCACTGTGCAGGCAATAATACATTCAGTTGGCTGTGCAACCAGGTTGCCGTAATAATGCTGTCAAGGTGCATCTGTTGTCATATTTAATATATTTATGTATGTTCTGTTCAGTGCAGCCTCGTGTTAGGAGATAATCCGGACCTGTCTGTCTTGATTGCAGCTTTTTTGGGGGGTGGTTTTTTGTTTTGGGTTTTTGTTTTTCCCAGTCATAGCTACATCACTCCTTAACAGTCATAAACCTTTCAAAGGTGAAAAACAGTCCCAGTATCTTGCAACCTCACCTTTAGATGTTTTGTTTTTTACAGAAATGAAATGCTGTGAATAGCAAATCCAGAATTTCTAAGGCTGATGCCCTTGCATGCCTATGAGAAGAATATGTCACAGAGGAGACTTTAAGCCGCAGCTGCTAGGAGTTGAGCCGGCTCTCTAAGCAGGGTTTGCTACAGCAGAGGCAGGCAATGAAGGAAGATATGTGTCTTCAAGGAACAATTCAGAACCTTTCGAGCTCCTGCTGTCAGACCTACCCTAACAGCGTATGACTTGTTTTTAATTGCTGTTCCAAGTTCAGCAGGAGGTATGATGTATTCCAGGGCTGAGGGGCTGTTAGTCCAGTGCACTGTATTTTTCTTAATCAACTTGTTTCCTGTACTGTCATAAGCATTTCTACCCTAATAACAGAACGCTAGTGCATGGTACAACTTATTTATACAAAGATTTAAGGGGGTTTTGTTTGTTTTAATGTGAGGGATTTCATTTTTATAATTGGTATTGTGTGTTGGAAGCAGATGACGTTTGTAAAACAGTGAGGGACGCCGAGTGTGCGCAGTTAATGCTGCCATTAACTGAGCCCCAGTTCTGCTGCTCAGTTGCACTTGGAAACTCCACTGTTTTTCTTTCTTCCTTCTGAGCACTCTCAATCCTACTTGTTATATTCTCCTCTTATTCCCCACCCCATCTGTTCCATTTTGACTTAATGCCAGTAAAGTTCATGTTGGGAACAGCTAAGTTATGCTTAAATTCTGTTTACAACATTTTTTGTTTGTTCCTCCCATGCAAGTATTGGAGGGGGAGATTGATCTGATTTCTAAACTGCAGGTTACTGGGGTTACTGATTTTGTTTTTGCAGATATCCAGCTTTGTCTCACCTAAAAATCTGTGATTTGCATCAGCTTTCTAAAACAACCACTGGGATCTGCTCTTAAGGTGGATCTTGTGTTCGTGGTGGGGAATTTGATCAAGAGGGTCATGGGCTACAGCAGTCTAAATAAACTTCACTTGTTCTAATTGTTCTAATTTGTAGGCTTCCAGAGGTGAGGATGTGTCCTGAAATAAAGTGGGATATTGCAATTCCTCCACAGTGAGATTAAGGCACTTAAGATTATCCAAGACCTTTAGTAAGATGGTGAGAGACAGACCTCCATAGCTTTGTTCTGCTGTTTAATAACTACCTTGCGTCTGATGAGTTTCCAACATGATGTTTGTTTGAGTTTGGCTGTATTTTGAGCACTGCTACCATGGTATATTGAGACTGAAGTAAGCTAACATAGGAGAGATCTCACATATACGTTAGGAATTTCCACAGGGAATGCTCCGTGTTTATGAGTTTAATTTTAAAAGTGCTATGATCCTCTAAAATTAGGAAATAATTTTTCCAGTAAAGCTATTTAAAATGTTGCTTGCATGAACAGGAATGTTGTAAGATAGGTAATTGGGTTGTTTATATGAGACTTTTTCTTTGATTCTTTATTTTTTGGTCTCTGACCTCCTTGAAGGGATAAAGGAGACATATATATTATTTATGCACTACTTCCTCTGAAAGTAACTGGTAAAAACCCAAGTCTGGCCATGCTGAGTCATATCACAGGTCCATCTAGGCCAGTATCCCATCCTAAGTTGGCCAAGTAGTGGATATCTAGGGTAGAGAATAAGAGCAGGGAAAGCATATAAAATGACTCTGCAGAATGCTCTTGCCACCTTCAGCGATTTGTGAATTGAAGGCTTCCTAAGCTAGAGATGGAATATTTGTATGTAACTGTTTAATGGATTTTTTTAATTATTATTTTTAGTGAATTTGTCAAGTCACTTTTTGAATCTATGTAAGCTTTTAGCATCTGCAGCGAAGATTTCTTCAGCTTAACAACTTCTATGAAGTTACTTTTGCTTGGTCTAGTTTGTCTCCTGATGAACACGCGTGTGAACAAGGCAAATGCGTTTGATGTAAGACTCTGCCACACTAATTGCAACATCAGGCCTTGCACTGAAATTCTTGCAGACTTTACTCCTAAGTTTGTTACTGTTGCCTATCCCAGTCATGCTTCTCTGCTGGGTCTTGATTTTCATGTCGGCTAAATAATTGCTGCTATAGTACATCAGATTTTTGTAAGCTGCCTTAAAAATGAAACCATTTACCTGTGAGTGCTGTTGAATTGAAAACTGTCTTGATGCCAAATAGAAGGAACAGCTAGCAGAGCAGCGGGTCAGAATGTATAGTGGGGCCTATTAGCCTGTTTAAGCATGGTTTTTTTGAATTTCTTTTTTTTAAAGTCCGAGACTAAATTTATAAAACTATAAAGATTCTCCAGTATGGGCTGGAAGAGATAGCAGTATGCAAGAGCTGATTTCACACTTCTTCATGCTGAGGTTGGCCAAGAGACAGGATTTGGTCCTCTTGTTGTCACTGTTTCTTTCTCACAGCTGCTTTCATTTCTGCTTCACTTGCTAATTCTAGGAAGCCAGTTTTACAGTATCTTAGGATTGCTCAGCTCTCTTGCCTGTCTTCATGGGAGAGGGCTACAATAATTTCTTGACATCCTACAGGAAAAGACAATCGGAAAGTTCTTGTCTTCTCAGTCACCATCTTCAAAATTATGTATCTTTACATTCTACGGTCTCTATGTTTTAAAGTTTTGGTCACCCTTTGAATCAGGAACAGCTTTACTGGAGTTCAAGAGCGATGTAATCCTTCAATCTCTCCTCCAGGAACTTAACACTGCTTAACGTTTAACATGCAGAAATGATGCTCTCTGCTGTGTGTTGGGGAAGAGGCGGTAGTGCCTTACCTCTCTCCCACTGACCATCCTTCGCCACCTCCCTTCTGTAGCTACATCAGCGAATTCGGCTCTAGCAGGGGGCTGGCTGCAGGCTTTGATCGTAGTCAAACAATATTTACACTATATTTTATTGATTTAAAAGGAATTACAATAATGCAGAAGTTAAAAGCATCACTTAAATGTGCTTATGTTTTCTGCACAAAGGTAACTTTATCCCTTCTTTTGCCCTTTCTTTGTGACACTTCTGGAGATCTAGGTTAACATGTGTTACATCTTGCCATGGGTATAGGCAATGCTTCAGCGTTACTCTGGTAAACCCTTGGTGCATAGGCCTGAACATGTTTCTGCAGTATTAGTACTGCCTCAGGAACAAGTTTTTGATATGCTAACACTGCTTTGTGCTGCTACTATGATCTAAAACAGCTTGAAATTTGCCTCAGGCTGTAATAAAATTGGCTTTTGGTTTGGCTGCATCGCTCTGGCTGTACCAGTGCATATCCGTAAACTTAGTTCTGTAATTCCGTATTGCCAAATGGCTGCTATGCATGGTAGTGCCCAGGAGGATTTTGTTCTGTTTCAAAGCCAGTGAAGATTTATGTGACTCCTTTAAATAACAAACATGTTATCTTTGTACACATGTATTATAACGTTGATAAAAGACAGTGGAATAGTGCACCAGGGAAAGCAGGTCTGCCTTGTCTAGTTTTGAGTGCTTGTAGACTTTCATGCTCTGTCTCTCCTCTAAAATTATTCCTTGGGATTACTTTCCGCCACAAGTCACTAGACTGAAATTGTCACGCACATGCATGCACTAATGCGTACATCACGTACCGTACTTTTTAGGTGTTTTGCTTCAAAGCGCATGGCTGACCTTCTCTGGAAAACTCCTAAACTCCATCCTATCTGTCTTTGTTGCTGCTACTACTACGCCACGTCCTGGATCTGCAGCTGTCTTTGTATCCCCTGCAATCCAGAGCCTGCATTGTGCTGTACTTGTCTTCATGAAGTCATGCCAAGAGACCTTCAACACTAGGGAGGGGATACCTGCCTCTGTACCTGTATGTTAATGTTGGGTTTTTTTGTCTTTTTGTGATGTTGAGGGTTTGGGACAGTCTATAATTACATGACTTTTCTTTAAATAACAGAAGAAAAGCCAGCCTTAGAAGAGATTTTTGTGGGGATTCTGTCTCCTGTGCAGTCTGCAGTGATGTGCAGGGAGGCTGGGTGCACAGCATATGCAGAGCTCACTGGTAGCTTGGGGATATTCTAGTGAGCATAAAGGAGCCTGCGGATGGCATTAGACTTGCTTGTTAGGAAGAAGCAGCACAAATGTTGTTCTGTGAAACACAGCATGTACTTTCTCATTGGAGAGCTTTCCAGTTTCTTACTTCAATACCTGGCAACTGAAAGGGCTGCTACCCATACAGATGCAGGACTCTTTCAATGAGAATTCGGAGCGTTTTGCAGCACCTTTCTTCTGAATTTCTTTACTATTCAGTTTCTTCTTCTTTCTCTTCTATCATTTTGATTGTACTTTAGCAGATGTCGGATCGTATGAACACTTCTCAGCAGCCCTCTTACTGCATTAGTCTGCTGCTCCTTTTTTCCCTGTAGTTATCCTCTATATGTAGAATGAAATCTTTTGTGAAGATCTTTTGAGAAGATGTCTTTTGAGATCTTTTGTTCATGTTTTGTTTGATCATCTTCTATGTCTTGCACTTTTGACATACTTCCGTCTGCGGCTTCCGTGTGCACACTACATGCTGGTCACTTCCTAGCCTTCCTTCTCAGTCCTTTTATTGCTAAGGAATGAGCTCTTTTCTCTACTTGAACTTGTAATTCACTGGTTACTTTTTTCCTTTTTTTGGGCCTGAAGAAGTGTGATGGTTGAATGACCAGCTCTAGTCTTTTTTTCTAATTTGGTATTTATGTTGTTAATCCTACTTAAGTCTGCAGTCAGAGTGCTACAGTAATGCTCATTTTTAGGAAGGAAAATATTTCATATTTTGGTGGAGGAATGATAGAACTGCCAAAAGCTTAATAAAAGATCCATGCTTAATAAAAGATCTGGCCTGCTTCTAAAGCCAGAAAAACATCTTACAGGAAGAGACAAAATGCATTAGGAAGATCTTTTATTAGTCCTGTTGCAATTCATTTTCTTCCAGGAAAGTGGAGTTAACGTGTATCTGAAAGTCATTTTTGTAGAAGAATTATAACCAAAAAACCTCAAAACAAAATTAATTTCAGCATAGGCTGTCTGGAGCTCCCTATAAAAGTAGGAGAAAGGGGCATGAGGTAGAATGCAAACACTGTAGGAAAAAGGTATCTCTCTGTACTTCAATTTGATTAGTTTTAGCACTGCGTGTATGCCATGAGGACGACTAATTTATACATGGCTGAAGCCCTTTCTAACCATCCCCATCTTCTTTGCTTGGCTGTTCATCACAATGATAGTCTCTGTAATCCTGGGTCTGTAAAGGCCCTTCTACCCTATTCAGATGCTTTTAGGCTTATTGGATGCAATACCTGGCAAACCTTTCTGATTTGTGTTGGATGTCGTCCAATGAAAACCATAAAAACTGCCTATGTAGCAGCTGCTCTGTTAAAGCAAGACCTTTTTGCCTGGTAACAATAACAGCTCTTGCAGCATTTGGCATTAGGTTCTCTTTGACTTGTTGGCTGTCAGGCTCAAGAGCACTGGACTCCTGCATGGTATAGCCGGTAATTGTCACCCTTTTAGTTTGTGCTGCTGACTTGAAGCATGGTTGCGTCTGCCAAGTTTATGCATGGAGTGAGCTCAGGTGTTTGCAAGGTGAGTTTGCCTTCTTCCCTAAGAGACCGGTTCTGATTTAGTCATAAGCAAAACCTGTGGAAATGTAGCATGTACTTCTGCCGTGACCTGTACTAATTTTGTCATTCCTTCCCCCCGCCCCTTTTTTCCCCAGATAAATGGCTCATTTAAATTGGGAGCTACTAAAATATTCTCTGGCTGGCAAATGCAGTGCCTAGCAGCAGTCATCAAGGACGAACCAAACATGAGCGGAGGAGGGGAACAGGTCGACATTCTTCCGGCCAATTATGTGGTCAAAGATCGCTGGAAAGTGGTGAGTAGCTCTGGCTTTGTGCTTCCTTTGGTGCCCCAAACAGATCTCCTCCTCCTGTAGTAGTACAGAAACTTGTCTAGTTAATCCTGGGCTCTAGCAAGCAACAGTGGCATGGTATGGTTTGACATGTTAGTAAGATACTGCGAGAAGATGTTTAATATTGCTCTAGTGCTTTTTAGACTGTCTGGTATTTTTAGAAGACTAAACCTGCCAAGGATTTTTAGGTAGGATTGAACTGTTGCAGCAGGCTGAGTCATCTTTTGGTAAGAAACTTAGATTTTGAGTCACTGTGGCAAAGAATACTTACAGGCATGCCGATAAATAAATTACAATAAAATAAAATAGTTTAAAAGCAAATGTTTAAGGCTGAAAGGTCAGCTACTTCAAAAGTCAGAAATTCTGTAATTAGCTTGTTGGTACAACTTCTGTGTAAATTTATTAGGATACTTTTTAAAGTCATATCATCACATGTTAAGAGTTTTAGTTCTTCATGGGACAACTGTCTCATCTGTTGAGCAAGCTGTATGGGGTACACTAAATTAGTAGCCATTTAATGTTTTATGAATTCATTGTATGGCTGCAGATCTCACTATCCATTTAAATTCATGGCATGAGTTGGCCATTTAAACTCAGATCTTTATGTTTCTTACTGTTGTGGTACCTGTGCCATATTTTTTTTTTTTTTTTTTTTTTTTTAATTCATGCTTTTACCAGGTGATACAAGAGCGAACTATTTGCTTGCTTTTACAGATAGGGGTTTAAGGTTAGTTAGATCTTGATTTTTATTATTTTTTTTACAGACTGGTTAACATTTATGACCAAAGCACATCTCCACTAGACATCATGGGCATCTAGGCATGCTCACCACTTCTTCTATAGGTTGGACCTGGCTGTCTTGCCTTAGGCACTCAGCAGATGAGCATGTGATTAGTGATGGCTTGTGATTAGAGACTTCAGCATCTTGACCAGAATCATGCAAGAATGCTGTGGTAGAGACATGGGGAGAATCTTGTCCTCTAGACATGTGTTTCATGGCCACCAGATTTGTTCAGAGAGTGCAGTTCCTCTTACGTATAAGGCTTTCTCTTTAGTTGTAAAATGAGGTCTCTGGGATGGTGGGGGAAGTAGCATTATATTATCACCTCAGTTAAAGAAACTAGAATATAACACGTGAAAGGATCATGTACCTTTATACTTTTTGAAATTCTGTATGTGTTTTCTGAGAATTTTTATTTTCTGGCTTTAAAAGCTTTGCTTTTAAAGAGCTGAAGAAAAATTTAAATCCTATGTATGCCATTGTGTACGTTTTTATAACTTGGATTACCAGCAGTGTCTGATCATTAAACTTGCAGCAGAAGCCTTACTCGTTTTAACTACAAGTGATTTGTAGTAGCAGCACCAAGTTATTTCTCTGTGCTAACTAGTTACAGTACAGCTGCCCTGTGAGTTTTGCAGTGGACTCTGAAGAGCAGAGGACTAAAGACACTCAGGACTCTGAACTTGCTTCAGTTCCAGGCTGTGGATAGGTTATTTTCAACAGCCTGCTTCAGACAACATACTATCCTTTTGTTAGACTTGCCTGGTGCCTGTATCTCTTTATTGCCCTGGACAATTCCACCTTGCTGTGTTCTTGTTACTCCCCCATCGCCTGCCTCTCTTCATCCAAGCACTTTGCTCCTGCTTTGTCCGCAGCCTTAACTTTTCTGTTGGGCCTACCCCTGAACAACCTGTTTATATTTAAGCAATTCAAACTGCTCTTCATTCTCCATGCTTCCTGAGAGCAGATGGAGAATCTCAATTTTCTCTGTGATTAGATACCAAAATGGAGACAACCCCTATCCCCCTCCCAAAGCTTTCTGGCACAGCTGAAGTAAAGTCTTGCTGTGCTCTTGCAGCTCTGGGCTGGAGCACATACACTTGTTTTGGCAGGATGATACATGTGCAGGTTAACTGACGTATAGGGCTTGAAACATGCTCTGTGCTTATGGACTTCTCAAAAAATAGCGCTTGCAGCTTTCATCTGACCCTTCCTGCACAAACAGAAATTTCCCCAGAGCCTACAGTTTGGTCAGATTGGTGCATGTTCTTTGCAAAGCTGAATTTAGACACTGTCCTGATGCTAAGCGATTGCTTCAGGTGCATGGCTGCAAATAATCATTCTTCTCCATTCTCCTTTATCCTAGCTAGCTTCAGCTTGTACCATTCCTACTGTTCATCAAACTTTGAGTTTCTCCTTCATAGATAGGCGTGCTGAAACTTATGTAAATGGTGGGAGTATGTTTTTTAACACAGTCTAAACAAAGTAACTTTGTTCTTGGAAACAGCAGAACTCTTAAAAGCACCAAAAACTCCAAATAAAGCCTAAAATATGCTCAGTTATGCTCATAGGGGAGCATTTCAAACTAATTTTAAATTTGGTAGAGGCACTAAATGTGGGATTCACTGACTTCATTGTTGCATGAGTCTGTGACTGGGGACTGCTACAAGCTCTACCCACTAACTCTGCCTTAGAAAATATAGAAATGTGCAGCTATGTTGTTAACAACAACTACCGCTAACTAGAGAAATAGCTTTTTATGTTTTATAATGTTGGCTCACAGTAGTCTTCAATATTGCAGTGAGGTCATTACCCCACTTGAAGGCCCTGGGAAGTTACATGACTGCTAAAGGGCGTAAATAGCAACAAGAAATTCTAATTCTCAGCTCTGAGTATAGCTGGGAATTTGGCCTTTTGCTAGCTCAGTCGTGTGGTGTGAGCTCTCATTGAGCAGTCATTTCTGCCCCCCTAAAAGTGCACACCCTTTAGGCAGGCCTTCTGTGCTGTTCCCTTGCTGTGCTTGATGTTGGTGTGGGACCAGTCAGAACTGCAAGCTGTATGGGGCTCGAAGTAGTCTGGAAAAAAATATAAAAATACCTCTGTTGGCTCAAGGAAATGCATAGCATAGGACCAAGTGGCAGATGAAAAAGGGAGCGTACCTTAAAGTGAGCATACAGCTGTAACATCAGTAGTAGCATTTTTTTATTTTATCTTAGACCTTTCAGAATCTAACCCATAGCATGCAAGCCAGACAGTCCAAGCTTTGCTGTGAGTGATGGATCCTGCTCAAGCAGGTGTGTGGCATATTTATGTGATGCTGGGGTTCAGCTGCCAGAAGGTTTTTTGTGTAATTTGTCCTCCCATTGTGACTGTCTTTGGCTGGGCATCTGCTTGAACCTTGTAGTTCTTAGTGCTGGCCTACTTCCAGTATTGAACCAATTTCTAATTTTAGATCAGTGTAATGTATTCCTTGAATTCCTTTCCTCCTCTCCTCCTATATGCTGGCTGACAAAGATTTGACAAATGAAGATGTTAGTTCTCTGCAGTTAGCCTGTTGGTAGTTCATCTTCCTGCCGCTCCAAGTCAGTAAAGTTTGGCTGTCTGACAGCAATGCTATTTTCGTTCTTATTTTTGGAGAAAGGCATGGACCGGGAGTGCTTATACTTTTTATCAAAACTTTTGGACTTGAAGAAGCATTCTTTTGAGTCATCATTCTTTACTTGCAGATGTTTTTGATGATTTGACTGGATGAAATTTGGACAGTACTGGAACCATGTGACTTGCTGAGACACCAGAGGGTGACTTGATCCACACGTGGTCTGAATTATGTGAACTGCTTTGTTCGGGGGGGGAACAAAGTCAAGCATAACTTGTACTTGCTTTGAACTGGGTATAGATGTTAAGGCTGAATGGATGTATCTCTCTTTCACCTAAATGCTTTGTATTGGGGATTCAGTTGGCAGCTCCTGCACTGAGCTTTGAATACAATTGGCAACCCTTGTACGCAGGTATGCTCTTTTGTCAGGTGCAATCCATGCTTTGGTTTCTACCAGGTTTCTGAGGTTCTTGAACTGAAGTTTTGGTTACACTTGTCCTTCTGTTTGTTTTGGAAACCTTGCTGGAAGCCACACAAACTTCTGTGGACTCTTCACCTTGTCTTGGTCACAAAGGCCATTTATGGTTCCAAGAGGGAAGCTGGGACAAGGAAGGTGCTTTGTCAGTCTTGGGGCCTGTTTTGGTCTCACTCTGTGCAGAATTGCTGTAAGTGGGCTTTGGCAGGTCTTCAGATGATTTAGAATGTGGCTGGTTGGCTTCTCCTTGATTGGCTTCTCAGTTCATGTCTGTTTGATATGTTAGTGTTCCCCCGAGATCAGTATAACTCCAGTCCTCCTGAGCAAGTTGAGTGGACTCTCGGAGTTTGGTGAATGTAGGTCAGCTCTTCCTTACCTGTTGTTAAGTCAGATGAGGCCTGCTAGGCATTTCTGGATCAAGTAGCCCATTGAGTTGGACTGCAGGAGTTGCAGGCTTGACTATACAAGTGCTCCTAAAAGGCAGTCACAGTAGTCACTGTTTGACCTTGTCAACATTTGAAGCCCGTGGGTGACAGCCTTGACCCTGGCTGAATTCACCATAGGTCGCTGTCGCTAGGTTTGGTCCTTTGCTCTGGATTCAGAGCACATGTTCTTTTTCCTGACCTTGCCACCAATCCTGAGACTGAACCACTCCTCGTGCCTTGATCCTGGAGCATTTTCCTGGGAAGGTCTAGTCTTTATATAATATCCTTGGAAGGCAGATTTTGTTTAGAGCAGTGGTGTCTTATATGCTTGCTGAATGAGAGATTAAATTTGTAATTGAAGGCTGTTTTGGGAGTGGGGGGGCTTGGTTTTTTGAACTGTCCCTCTGTGAGTGCTGATTTCTGTTTAGTGGGAAGACTGTGTATTGGGTTGGTTTTTTTATAGGCTCTGAAGGATTGTGCTGCAAGAGTCTTTTCAGGATAAATCCAAAATATTTCAGGAAGTCTCCTTTAAATAGACTTCAAAGGGAGCCATCTGTGTCCTGTGTAACTACTGATACATCCAGGGGGGCTTTTGGGAGTTGCTTCCCCCATCAGGACATGGCTGTTTTATGTCGGTAGTCCTGGGGGACAGTCCCGTTTGGGGAATTCCTGGAATGCCCTAGTTGGAGACTGCCACACTGAGGGGTCAAGTAGAGTGGCTTTTTGTTAACAGTTTGCTCCAAGGACCTAACGTGGCATGAAACCTCTCAGAATACGGAAGAAGCTCTGCAATGAGCTGTATAGTCATTTGGCTGTTAGTGGGATGCTGAAAGGACTGAAATCATGTCTGAGATGCCGCTTACTTAATTTTAGTTGTCTGTGTGCAAGTTCAGATAGATACCTGTGTTTCATCAGATGAATTGTTCACTTGATTGCGCAGGCTCTAGGGGAAATCTGGACACCCAGCTCACATGCATTTAGGTAGAATGAATCCTGCTGGTGTTGTCAGCCTGTATCCCAGTCTTAACAGTAAAGAGACTGGTGGAAGGTAGGAAATAGGATGAGAAGAGAGTATTTCCAGAGCAGTGAAGCTTAGCATGGGCTGGTGATTCATGATTACCACTTAGGTGATACTTGTTAGATGTTCCCTTTTCTTCTTTGACTTTGTTTAACGGTTTCATTATTTGTTTATTTTCTTGAGTGGTATATGCCCATCTCTCCTTTGTGTCCAGCAGAAGGCTGTGCTGAGTTCACCTTAGACAGTGAATTCCCACAGAGTACCCAAGCAATGAAGAAAGGCCCATGTGGTGAGCTGCTGACCTCAGCCAAAGCCTTGAGTTGCAGGATAACAACTTGCTATGCAACAAAGAAAAGTAAATGGGTGCCGGTGGCCACTGGATGTTGCTGAAAAGTCAAGGAGGATGGCAGTGCTGGTAATCATAAATGGGACCATCTGGTCCCAGCTGGGAAAAGTATGCCAGAGAATAATTTCCATAAGAGGGTGAGAAAGGATGTGGGGGAGAAGAGACAGCTTGAGGGCTCTTGGACAGTGAGGTGCATCCATTGGGTGGAATGTGTGTATAAAATTAGTTTTCTGATACAGTAGAAGCTCTGATCTTAATCTCACGTCATCTCGCATTTGTTGCTCTGTAGACTTATATGGGTCCTCTGATTTCGCTGTTTTCCCAGGTGAGCAGTCTTAATACCTGTACCTTCCCGAACCTGCTTCTGATGCACATGTTCTTTTTTGCTTTCTGAGGTAGCAGTCCTAGTCTGTCCTTTATTTTTCCAGGCTCCTGATCATTCTCTTCACCCTGAAACGAACCACTCCTAACCCAGTGAAAGCCTCTAGCAGCAAGGTGATCCATATTGTGCATTGTACATGACTAACCTTCCTACAGATCCTTATAGTGCCGCTATCCCAATTATATTACTGTGTTGTTCCATTTATATTGTAGTAGCTTTGCATTTTGACAACTGTGTTGGATGTGAGAGCTGTCCCTGTTAAGGCCAGTGAATGGAAAAGGATCAATGTGTGCTTTCGTGCTGGCTCAGCAGTATTTCTCCCCAGATCCATTTCTTGAATTTGCAGCCCAGCAAGATGTTTGGGTAGCCTATGTTTCTTCTCCATTCCAGCTATGTTGTGTTATATTTATTACTGTTGACTTTTGCTTGTTATGTTACCCACTTTCTCACTGAGACTTTTTTAATCTTCCTCAAAGTCCTTCCAGATCCTGACTAAACTTCTTGCCTTCTGCAGCTTTTACTGTCCCTTTCCCTTCTGTGTCATTAATACATCAGGCAACAGAAAATCTTGTGTACTGAATCCTGAGGTATTAGCTGGCATGTTGTTGCTATGCTGAAGGGAGCATTGTTTTGATAGAAAGATTTTTTAGTAGCCAGCTCATTTAGTGTGAATTTCTAAGTAGAAGTAGGGCTGCACTGTAATAATTTATGAATAATATGTGGTGACCTACTTTATTGGGCTGTTTACTGTACGAATATGCCTGTTTAGCCCAGTGGAAGGTTGTGAGTGAAAACAAGTAAAAGGAGAAGAATGGCTTTGGACAGCAACTCTCAAAGGGTTCAGAGACAATAGTCAGGCTGTTAATATGGAAAATAGCACCTTCTTCATGCAGAGCTGTTTTTCTTGACCTGGGAGCTAGAAAAGCAAATGGTTTGGGTCACCTTAAGAAGGAAAAAAACCCCTGCCCTTGAGAGGCAGGGCCCTTTGTTCAGCAAACTGGACAGATGCACAGGACAGGCCTTCTGTGGAGCAGAAGACACTAAAATATCATCTAAACCTCATTAAACGTTGTGTAAGATACATGTTTGACTATCTGCCTGATTTAAACTTCTTTTTCCCTTCAAGTGTTATTGCTGCTGTTGGAAAGAAGCAGCGCTTGGGGCTTCCTGAGCACTTGTGAACAGAGGGAACACAAAATGCTGAAGGAAAGGGCTCTGCAGCAAGGTTCAATGAACAAATGCTAAGCAGATCAAAGGAGCCCTGATCTAGCTCTGCTGTAAACCTGAATTTGTTCCTGGGCAGCATAGTATGCTTTAGATATATCCAAGAGAAACAAATATAAAATTATTTTCCTGGCATAGACATTGACACTTACAACACATTAGGAGTCTGTCTTATACATGCATATGTATAACTATATGTGCATATGCTGTCAAGTCTCAGCAGAAGGGGAATCAAGGAATCACCTTCCAGGAAAGGCAGAGGATTCCAGCTTGCTCTCTGAGTGGGTGGCTACTCTAGAACAGGCAGACGATCTATCTCTAGTAGGTGCATATCAAATATGCTGAAACTTAGACATCTTTAGCTTTGAGTTTATGTCAATTGAAATTGTTTTGATTTCCAAGTAGTGATATCCTTCTATTGTGAAACAGTCTTTAATTTTGCTCAGAGACACAAAAAGCATCATTTGGTGTGTTTTAAAATTAAAAATTAAAAAAAAGAGAAAATGAGAAACAATGGAGTTGTACCTGCAGCTTGTATGTAACTGTTTTGGGGTAATGCAGTTGACAGTTCTCTGAAATGTGATACTGAAGTAACCTCAGTAGCAGAGCAGGTCAAGCATCCTGTAAAATATTACCGTGGATGTTTTGTTCTGTATTTAAAATCCTGTGAATGAGATGTAAACTTCATTTAACTTATTTCTTGAAAGCATTAGTTCCAGCTACCATGATTGTGTTTTACTGCAGAGATGTTTGTTGAAAGGAATTGACAGTTTTTATCTACTGTGGTCTAGATAGTGGTTCTACTATCTCCTTGAAGGGTCTTTCCTTGAATTTTGGCAGGAACATTATTGAGCTAATAGGCGTTATCATTTGCTTTTTAATGTATCACGTGTCATCACTTGCTAGGCTTGTTCTTTGTTGTTACAGCGAAGAATTTATACATAGCACAGTCAAGTGGGTAGCTGGGCTTTTGCCTAGCTGTGCAGTGAAGGTATTCAGGCACAGCACAGATTGGGAGCTGAGTTTGTTCTCCCTCTGCAGTAAAGAAGCTAGTGCCTGGCTTGGGGAGAGCCAATTTGATGTTGTCTCTCTTATACATTGTACCAAACCTCTTTGTACTTTTCTAGTTGAAGAAGATTGGTGGCGGTGGCTTTGGGGAGATCTATGAGGCAATGGATCTGCTGACCCGTGAGAATGTGGCCTTGAAGGTGGAATCAGCTCAGCAGCCCAAACAAGTTCTCAAGATGGAAGTGGCTGTCCTGAAAAAGCTGCAAGGTAAGGCAGAAAGCTCTTTGGAACTGCTAAAGGTCACCGTGCATGTTAACAATTAGAATCCGAAGTTGCATATGTTTTTTATAATTTTCTCTTCAGCTTCTATCTATATGTGATGTTACATTAGTTCATTCAGCTCAGAAAGTTATTGCATTCTGCAAAGCGTCCTACTCAAGTGAGTTCCAACTACAGGGACTATTTCTGTCAGCCAGGCTATAAGAACAATGGGGAGACTTAAACTGAACTATTGGTACACTGGTCTGTGCAGTCTAGCGATGCTGATCAGATAATAAGGAACAGACCAAGCGATGTCTGACTAAGAAATGAGGGTAGCTGATTGCCTCCCAGAAGATTGGGGCAACGTTTGTGACTATAGCACTGTGAGCATCATGGAGTCTCCAAGTAAAATGGTTGATTAGTAGATGAGTGCAAAAAGTGGATAATGTGAAGTATAAGGAAACTGGCAGCTGGTTAATTTGTCATGTACATGACTGTCCTGAAAGCAAAATGTGAAGTGATTTTTAGGTCTTCTAGTTTTGGGAGTGGTGGTTTTGAATTATGTTAATTGGAATGATATGCCTATTCTTAATTTTCCCTAACGCAGTTTTATATTGGTTTGGATGTGGAAGTCAGCCCTAGGACCATTGATTTCTATAGTTGAACCTAAGCAAAGCTTAAAAGCAGGTTTCAAACTGACTGGGAAGCAGCAAAATGGGAGCCTTCCTTGACTCATGTCCAACCCTGCTTCCACTTAAGAAATTACACTGAAGGGGTACTTGCCTTATGCCAGAACACTGTTTTCTGTGTGCTCAGGTGAAATTAAGGCTGAAAGTTAAAACTTCCTCTGCTGATCTTTAAAGTCGCAGTCATTCTCAGGAGTGAACTAGTAGAATAGGGTGAAAGAAGCCAGTCGGTATCCCAAAGGCTTTTGCGATGCTGATGAGATACAGTTTAACACCAAAGGGTGCAAGGGAGCAGTCTCGCTGCAGTTGTTCCTGGCTGAAGGAACGGTGAGGGGGCTTCTACTAAAAACTGATTGCTAGGGGAGGACGTAAATAAGGAATTTCCAAATCTGCCTTTGAGGAACTGAGAACTGTTTGCTGAAGTGCATTGTGCATGGATTTCCTTGTGAAGGCAAGGCCAGCTATTGACAGGTACAGTTTACATGTTCTATATAATATGTCTTTAAGGGCATGTTCCTTTTTGCAGGATTCCCACGTGGGCTGAGGAAATGCCTTCCCATGAAGCAGTGAGCCCTTATCACCAGGGCGCATGTTTCAGAGATAGCGTTATGGCCCTATGTCAGTGTCTATACCTCTGCCCTTGCACAAAATCTCCAGAGATATGATTGAATTGGAGGGTAAGACTGTTGTAGGTCTTGTGGAACTGGTGTTACTCAATGTTTGTGACAGATAGCCTCTAGGTAAAAGTCAGTGAATTATTTTTGAAGGTCAAATAGTTTTCCACAGTTCAGCACTTCTAAGAGGAGGACTGATAAGGCCTTTTTTGAATACACTGTATTGTAATAGGTGCAGCTGCTCTGTGTAAAGAGAACTGAAACAAAGGAGAAATCAACCCAGGTTGTTAGGAGGAAGCTTTCTGTTGATCCGTGAAAGGCTTGGATACATAGAGCTCCCAGAGAACAGCAGAGCAGGTGGCTGAGGTCTGAAAGCAATGTAGTGAGGGCAAGCAAGGCAGAGATTTCGTTTTTTTCATTTGGTTGTATACTTGGAACTGCTCTGAATTAAGAGAGGGTGTGACTGTGTAGAACAGCTGATTACCAAGAGGCAATGCTATCATGCTGGCTAGTGTCAATATGTGTTACTTCCAGGGCAGAGAATGCTTGAAAGGAATGACCTGAAGTCACCAAATCAGAACTAGCATCAGAAAATGTGCAAGGACTTGACTAATATTCGTGCTTTGCCGCCAGTGTTTATTTCTGGAAAATAGCTGAGAATACCAAATGCTTGAAAAAACACCCGCAGTTGTCCACAGCATGATCCAAGTAACGGGAGAAGGAGTGGTGGCATGTGGAATTAGGAAAGTCCCTTGGCAAAGCAGTTAGCAAATATTAAGGGACAGAAAAGACAGAAGAAGCAGAATTGGCTATGCATCAGCTAACCTGCATTTAAGAATGACAAATTGCTTCAGCCATATTTTTACAAATCAAGCTGTTCTGTGAAGAATTTAGCTTTTTTGGTTCAAGGTTAATCCCCAAATGCCTTACTGAAATAAATGATAAAGTTAAAATAATAAATAAGGTTGAGACAGTGGGGACTCATGTATTGTGTATGTTTTCTTTGTGAGCTGTTGTGAAGACGTGAGAAACATTTCACAAAGGGAGATTCTGATTTTATCCAACCAGCTGGTGGATGGAGGAAGTTGGTATTGCCATAGGTGATATAGTTGGTTCATGGTTTTCCAGGTGAAAAGTGAGGGAACAGTGTTGTCTAAAATTCCTCTGTACTTTTCTGGTAGAATTGAGCATTGCAGTTCTTAAATAGTGTGGCTTTACTGTTTTCTATTTAGGTATCACACCAGCATTAAAGGACTAATGAGTTGCTGCTCTTTTCAGAGCTTGTCATCAGGGTCTTGCAAGTAGCTAGAGCTTCACAGAGTTTGGGATAGAAGAGGCTGGCCATTAGCCCATACTGCAGACCTATTTCAGAACCTGATTTGGGTGCAGCCCGACCTCTCAGTGCAGTAGCTCCTGATCGGTTTGGACTGCAGGCTGTTGCCAACAGTCAGACTTTCTGGGACACTTTCTGGAATAGCCACATAAGGAACACAGCTGCAGGTCCCTCACAATGTCCCTTCTGCACTGGCAGTCCACACAGAACAACTGGGGAACGAATCAGTTAATGACTCTTCTAAGAGAGTCTCTATACCTTCTAATAAACACTGTGTGTGGTTTTCTACTGTGAGGGTAGTCACTTTTTTTTACTGTGAGGGTGGTCAAACACTGGCACAGGTTGCGGAGAGACGTTATGGAGTCTCTGTCCTTGGAGATATTAAAAACCCAGCTGGATGTGGCCCTGGACAACCTGCTCTAGCTGTCTCTGCTTGAACAGGGGAAGTGGACTAGGTGATCTCAAGAGGTCCCTTCCAACGTAAACGGTTCTGTGATACTTGTGCTTGGCTATGTGAGATCACTGCCACTTCAGTATCTCTCAACTGCCCTGTAGCATCATTCTGTTCTGCTCTTGATTTGATTTTTCTAGCTGTATAGTGCTTTTTCTTTATCTGTTTAGATATTAATGTCTTTGCCAAAGGCAAAGTTCTTTCTGACGTGTTACTTGCAAGGGTCATAGATTATCTTCTGACCAACCTTCCAAATCTTCATACTGTCTTGGGGCTGGGAAGTACCAGCAATGGTGCCCTTGTAGGCTTTGGGTGAAACATGATTGAGAAGTCAGCTTACAGAGTTTCTTGCTCAAGCAGGTGATGAGCTGAAACTCTCAGTTGTCCTGTTGTTGCACATTTACCCAAAAAGTTTCCAGCAAAATTTCTGTCTTTTTCTTGCCTTCCATGAACTATTTTAGTGAAAATCAGAACCTCTTGGTCCCACAGAGTTGCTGTAGAGTATTTCCTTGTTCAGGCTGGGCTTGAAAGGCTCAAGACATTCTGTCTGGTGCTACTCTATCTGGCCAATTCTAATCAGAGCACCACAAGATAACATTATTTTTTTTCACCTTTGTCAAGCACTCTTTGGCTTACATTGTCCTGTTGCTCCCCTTTTCTGACAGGGCCTTATCACTGTTGAACCAAAGCTGTTTTCTCAGTGTGTGTTGGTAAGCTTGCTTGGGGAACAGAGAAATTGCATTCTCTTTTTGGTACCATTAGGAATGTTGACCTCAGTATCACAATGTGTGTTACAGTCCTTGCTGCTCAAGGAGGCCTGCATCCTCCACAGTGCCTGATTTTACCCGTATCATCATTGCAGCACGAGCAGATGGGATCCTTCATGATGCCAGGCCTCTTCCATGGGGAGTCACCATTTGAAAACAAGTCTTTCTTTCCAGATCCTCACCACATGGTGGCATTCAGGCAACCATACCTTGTAGAACCAGTGACCGCTACAGATTACAACCTTGGACCTGTCTTTTACTTGAGATCGCACCATGTGTTTACCCACTGTCTGCTGTAGGTAAAGTCCTCTGCTCTTTATCAACACCAGCCTGAGCAACCCTTTTGGCCCTGACTACAGGACTTGCTCACCACTCCTATTGGGCTTGATTATCTCTGGCTTATCTGTCCCTTCCATGGATGAAGGAGTAGGCAGGACTAAGTTTACCTGGAGGATCAGAAAATTTGCCTTCCTTGAAGAAGGCTGCTGTACAGTTCCCAGGTACCGGGTGTCATGGAGAGTCCAAGGAACTGCATCAGAGACTAGACTTTTGCAGTAATAGATTCTAATATACACATTTATCTCTAAAATGTGCAATAAGTAACAAGCAATATGGAAATGATATGAAAAATTCATAGTGTACAGCAATAAGAAATGTGTGTATGTAATTGGTAAGTATAGAGATAATAAAGTGATAGTATGAAAAAAGATAATAAGAAAAATTATTTTATAGACAGCTAATAGAGAATTACCCTACTAGGGATGAAAATCTTACCTATAACAAATTCAGAAACTGTTTCAGGGGTAGCTTGGCACATCTGCACAGGGAACTTCTGCATGAATACAGCTTCTCTGTCAGAAGAATACTATTTTAGTGCCAAGTTCTCATTTTATTACCTTAATCACTACTGTAAAATAATCTTTAAGTGAGATAATTGTATATGATTGTACCATTTGCACATAACTTTAATTTATTGGGCTTTTCTACTTTGCAGTGAAGCATTTTGAAACCAAGCCTAAGCTGCATTGGCAAAATACTTCTTCTTGCAGATACAACTTGTCTCCAGCATAGAAGGTTGCTGGTTCAGTTGTATATGCAAGTGTTTTGCTGTGCAGATGAGCCTTTTGATCACATATGTTAAAAAGCAGATGGAAATAAGATGTGTATGACTAAGGGAACTAGCAACTTGCTTATCCAGAGAGCAAGAAGGGTCTTGGCTGGGTTTTCTGTGTTTCACCCTCTTAAGTTATGTCTACATTAGTGAGCAGTATAGTACCAGCAGATCAGTGGATAGAAGCAGTTGCTCAGGCCTATATATCTCCAACATATATGGCTTGGGGATTTTACATTATAAACAGCATATGTTTGGGGGATTTGCTTTGGGTTAGTTTTAATCTGGTTCCCCTGTCTGAGGGACCAGTTGTTGGTTTGGACTGTCTCCATTAGGATTTGGGGACTGTTTGGTGTGCACCTGGAACGGAGCTTCTGGGTCTGTTTGCTCAGAAAAGTTTACGTGACCCAAAGCCACTCTGTGAACAACGCTGACACACGGTAACTGCAATGATTTAAGGCAGTATGGGGGCTTGCTTTAAAACCTCATTGCTATTATAAATCAGGACTCTGAGACTCCTGTTCTTTGGAATTATGGGGAGAAAAAATGGGATGGTTTCCTGTGATTGAACATGTGGAAGGAAGAGTCCTGTCACTTCTAGAAGAGCAGATGTTTTTCCACATCTTCAATGCTTTTCTAACCCTTTAGAATACAGACAGACAGAAACCTGCCTGCTCTCTTTGTGACTTTTTTTCCCACCCTGGATTTGCTGTGGAGCAATGTTCAGATGGCAAAGGAGCATCTGTGAAATACTATCTGGACTCTGTTTCCCATCTCTGGGGTCTCTGAGGTTAATCAAAATGCAACAGCTCTGTTAGAACAGCTCTTGCACAGATTTTGAGGTGCTTGGCTTGGGCTATCTCAGTGTCAGTCTGCCTTTCCAACAGCAGCCTTAATTGCAGAAATAGTAAACCAGTATCCCTGATTAAATCCAGTGGATTATTTTCTCTAGCTTTTGGGCTGTTGCAGAGAGGGGTGTGGAAACCATCTTTACATGGCAAATCAGGCACTGTGTCTGCTCTAGATGCTCAGCTGGGGATGTGTGAGGCCCAGCAGCAGATGCTTTGAATTCAGTAATTTTTCCTTACCCACTTCTTGATAGGTCTCTCTGGGAGCACTCTGAGGGCTTGTGAGACTAGGGTGGTGCAAAAAGATCGCTTGCGAGGCGTGCACTTCAGATGCCTTCTGGTCCGCAGGCTCCCCAAAATCTGGATGTGGCCACGGCATTCAGTTTCTTTTGCTGGGATTCTCCTTGGAGCAGCCTAACAGTCAGATTGTCAGTTAAAATGGCCAGATTTTTCTGGTGCTGAGCACTGTTTGCTGTTCATCTGCAGTGACAATTTTGCCCTGGCCTGAGGCTACGAGGCCCCATATACTTGCCTTTGACCTCACTCAGCAGCCAGATATTCCTAAGCGCTCTTCAGTGTGTCATTTTCTTTGTAAATGCCTTCTTTTCAGTGTAACCAATCTCATTGCGTAGGACTCTGATGAATTTTATTCTGCAGTGCAGAGATCTTCTGCATATTGAGTAGTTGTGCAAGATGCAGCCTGGACACAGGCATTGTAGTTTTTGAGTACCTGATTTTATTACAGCAGATAGTGAAGCAGGTCTGTGTTGCTTGTTTCCCGTTTACTGCCAGGGGTTGGACAGGTAAGGGTTTCCTAACAAAATAAGGGAAGAAAAGGGATCTTGCTTGTTTTTTCTCATTTACTAGTCCTAGTCTTTTCTTTTTGTGTATGTGAATTTTTCATGTTAAAGTGGTGCCTTAACAATCTGTGATTCAGTTTCTGTTACTTTTATAGACACGTTTTATATGTTTCTACAGTATTTTGCTAGGTTGATGTAAGCAAGCTATCTGTAAAGGCTGGAAACGAGGGTAAATTACCTTTGGCAGGTTTTTAGGCTATCACAGGGTGGCAGATTCATACACCTGATGTAGCTCTGGCCTCTCTGCCCAGCACTGCATTTTTCCATGTAGAAGAGTCATATGGATGTTTGAATGAACTGGCATTTGGGCCACATGTTTTCTTTGTCAACCGTGGTGTCATGGGATGTGGGAACAACATGGGATGATTTAAAACACACTTTTTTGAGACTGTGTTGAATTCTTACTCCTTCACTATTCTGCCTTTCCCTGTGTGGGATCTATTATCAGTTGCTCATCTTAGTTTTTAGTGGTCTTGGGAAACAAGTGGAGGAAATTATGCCATGCAAGGTCAGGCAGTTTTACCTTTTACGGTTCGATTAGAAGCCTTTTGGTTTTATGTCCATTAGCTCATTCATTTATTACAGAAGCACTGGCAAGGCTAACCCAGTTGATTAAATCCTAGTTGATTACTATTGTATGATGTGGTTCTTTAAGCCTTACTTCCAGCATAGAATTTGTTTTCTTTCATGTTCAAAAATCCTTGTCTCCAGCTGAGTTGACAAGTCCCTGAAGTCAGCTAGTTTGTCTGGCCAGATAAAACTTGCTAACTGCAAAGAAAAGAAAACTGTATGCTAGTCAGCTTTGCCAAGCTACAGACACCATTTCCAAGTAAAGTTAGAAGATAGTAAAAATAACTCTCATTTCATTTTCTAGTCCTGATGGATCCTCCATTTCTTTAGAATATTTGTACAGAAGTGAATTCAATATCCCCACAATACAAAATCTGTGGTAAGCTGATAAACCTGATACTGGTGTTGACAGGTGAATAAAAAAGAGGATAGCTGTAAAATGTATATTATATCTATAACATAGAGCATGAGATATAGTTGCAGCTTTCCAAATGCCAGTGAGAGCAATTGTATAGCTAGATGTCCACATCTGTGCATATAATAGATACCGTGGCAGTGCCAAGTGCTCAAGTGGGTTATGTCATTAAGCACTTGGGCTTTTTCCTACGCAGTTGCCTTCAGGGTTGAGCTGCTGGATGGCTGTGCCATGGCGGGTTATTTTTGGCCAGCAGTATACTGTTGGTTTTGATACTTCATGTATTACCTGAATAAAAAGAAACTTGACTGATGATTCTGGATTTAAGCTGAGCTTGTGATTAGAGAGATCAGAGGTTGCTGCTGATGCAAGAGGCAGACCTTAAAGAAAAATGAGTGTTTGACATGGACAGATCCAGAGTGTAATTTAGGCTGGTGGGGGCACCTCTGGAGGTCTCCAGTACAACCTCCTGCTCCAAACAGAAAGAAATAGATCAGGTTGCTTTGGGCCTTTTCCAGGGAAGTTTTGAATGATCTCCAAAGATGGAGATCCTGCAGCCTCTCTGTCCAGGTTTGACCACCCTCGTGGTGAAAAAGAAATGACACCTAATGGGAATTTCCCATGTTGCAGCTCCTGTCCAATGCCTCTGTGCGCCTCTGAGAAAAGTCTGGCTCCATCTTCTCAGCACTATTCTGTTACCTGGCTCTGACCAGCAGTTAGATCCCACTCTGCTGCCTTCGTAAGGCTGAACAAACCCAGTTCTCTAACACTTTCTTTGAATGTCACATTCTCCTTTTCCTGCGACCATCCTGGTGGGCACTGCTGGACTCGCGCTGTTATGTCAGGGTTGGTCTACTGTAGAGGAAATGCAAGAATTGGTAAGGTAACAGTTATAAAAGTAACAATAATTGCCATGAGATTTATGATAATCTATGCAGTAGAAGTTTCTTCAGTGTTTTGGGTGGACTATTAGCAATGAGACAGCTCATCTATGGAGATGAATCACAAAATAATTTTAGCATAAATTTAAAAGATTAAATTCTTGAACTCCTTTGGGGAGAATAGTGGTTATTTGTTTTCTGCAAGTGAAAATGCAGGAAATATGGAGTCTGGTACCAAAAATAGATACTTCAAATTGCAACAGCATCACATATTTCTTTCTTAGTATTTATTTGATTAGTTTTATTGCTGTATTGAAAGTACATTAGGAATATTTAAGAACTTAAATGACTAGAAGATTGGCAGGAATGTTCGATTCCAGCAGTTTGAAATTGATCCATGTGGAAAAATACATTCAAAAAAACCATCATTTAATTTTTTAAGTGCTGTGTAATGAAAGTTTTTCATGTAATGAAAGTTTTTAAGTATTAACATGGGGCGTTTAATCATATCTCTACAAGGTGATGAATATCTATCCTAAGGTGGAAGGGGTTCCCAGATACTTGAAGTTATTTCTATACATGAGGACATGGTTATTGACTGTAATTTTTAAGTTCCTTCAGAACAAGGATGGTGAAGACCATTTTAGTAACTAAAGTATTTGTATTTCTTACCCAGTATTATATGGGAGATTGTTATGTTCATTTTCGTTTAAAGGCAGCAGTAGAAAGAATATTTTTCGATGGGTGAACATTAAAACATTGCTTTAACTAAATGCTTGGAAAAATTAATGCATATGGAACAAAATAAAACACATGTTCTCTGAAACTTTTCTCAGGTCAGTGTTTATGAGCATCAGGCTGACTTATTCCTCCAACTGTTTTGGGTTTGTGTGGCGGGGTTTTGGTAGCGGCAGAGGTGTTGCAGGGGTGGTTCCTGTGAGAAGGTGCTAGAAGCTTCCCTGGCTCCAAGTCGGACCCACCGCTGGCCAAGGCCAAGCTCATCAGCAATGACAGTGGTCGCGCCTCTGGGATAACGTATTTAAGAAGGGGAACCTGCAGCAGGGAAGGAGATTGGAAGGTGAGAGAAACCCCGGTGCAGATACCGAGATCAGTGAAGAAGGAGGGGGAGGAGGTGCACCGGAGGAGGTTGATGCCCCCACAGCCCACGGTGAGATGGCAGGCTGTCCCCTCCCAGCCCATGGAGGGGAGTGGGGGAGCAGATGCCCACCTGCAGCCTGGAGAGAGAGGAGCCCACGCCGGAGCAGGTGGATGCCCCCAAAGATGGCCGGGACTCCATGGGAAAGCCTGCACTGGAGCAGGCTGTGCCTGAAGGACTGCAGCCCACGCGAAGGACCCACGCTGGAGCAGTTCGTGAAGAACTGCAGCCCGTGGGAAGGACTCACGCTGGAGAAGTTCATGAAGGACTGTCTCCCGTGGGAGGGACCCTGCGCTGGAGCAGGGGAAGAGTGAGGAGTCCTCCCTCTGAGAAGGAAGGAGCAGCAGAAACACTGTGTGAGGAACTGACCCCAACCACCATTCCCCGTCCCCCTGCGCTGCCGGGTGGGAGGAGGTGGAGAGAACTGGGAGTGGAGTTGAGCATGGGAAGGAGGGAGGTGTGGGGAGAAGGTGTTTTAAGATTTGGTTTTACTTCCCATTACCCTGTTTTGATTTGATTGGTAACAAATTAAATTGATTTTGGTTTTTTTCCCCAAGTCAAGTCTGTCTTTTGCCCATCACCATAATTGGTGAGTGATCCCTCCCTGTCCTTGTCTCGACCCACAAGCTTTTCATTCTGTTTTCTCCTCCTCATCCCACCAGGGTGGCTGCATGGTTCTTTGTTGGCTGCTGGGCTGAAACCGTGACACCAACCTATGTTAGTTAGTTAACAGGACAAAACTCTTTATAATCTCTTGCTCTGTTCCTTACTTTGTTGGAAGATAGCTGCTTTGTTTTGGTAATAAACACAGATATAGGACTTACTTCCTAAAGCGATCTTTTGTAATATCAGAGTGGCTGTTCAGTGAAACAGCCTAGCAAAGGAGCAAGTGTGATCTGGCAGTTGGTGCAGTAAAATGGTTGTGAAGCTCCCCATACTAAGTATATCCTGAAAAATCTTTTTTTCCCTTTTCTTACTCTTCTGTGTTGAAACATGCTTTGCTGCTCTCTGTGCTATGATCTTCATGCTTAAGGAGGGCAGGTGTGAGGAAAGAGGGCTATTTCCTGCTGCCTTAAAGGAAAGTATGACAGTCCCATCATCCTGGCTGCACAGGAGGTTATTAACAAGATTGTTCTTGTGGGCTTCATAATTCTGATCAGCCTCAGGACTGATCTGCAGGAATCCCAAAGTCACGCCTGACTGTCAGCCTCCATCTGCTACTTCAGCATGGCATGAACTCCTCTGAGAGAGCGAACAGTTGTAACCTGGTGCCTCCTTTAGTTGTAAAATGAGTAAAAGCTTCAGAAACCCAGAGGGGTTGATGCTGCAGGCATTTATCCCATCTATATGACCAGCTGGCTGTACATACACCACTTCTAAATGTGGCCTGCTTTCTCTACTCTGTTATATTCCTTTTGTTTCATGCAGGAATTGGTACAGTCTTCCCTCTCCCCTTTTCTTCTTTTCCTGATGTTGCTTGTGTTGCACAATAGTGCATAGGAGAGCTGTTCTAGGGAGAGCCTAAATTCCCAAGACGAACAGGTCAGGTATGAGCCCACTTTAGGCTGGAAAGGAGGATTCAGTATAAAATCAAGTCAGTTTGGGGATGTAGGTCATCAAGAACTGTCAGTTCGTAATTTTAAAAAATTACAGTAAGCGGAAGCATGTTGTCAGCCTAAATGTGCATACAATTCTCAAAGATAATAAATAGAAAATTTAAATGCTTTTTCTTTCTGTATAATTCTGTTATCCAGAAAACAATAATGTTATGTAGGAAACTGATTTAAAAAAAAAGTCTCAGGAATATACTCAACATCAGAAGAGGCAGTACTGAATTAGCAGGGATGTGCCTTAAGTCATAGTCAAGTCTATTGGACACTACCACTCCTGTTTTGCTGAAATATTTATTTAGGTGGCCAGGTTCTCCCTGTCAGAGATTTGGT
The DNA here is from genome assembly GCF_964188355.1 of Buteo buteo. Taxonomy (NCBI): domain Eukaryota; kingdom Metazoa; phylum Chordata; class Aves; order Accipitriformes; family Accipitridae; genus Buteo; species Buteo buteo. The sequence continues at coordinate 1,408,074 of NC_134182.1, read as the reverse complement.
TTTAATGTTCTTTCCTTTAGTTTTACAGCAATAAAAAGCACATGGTGTCCTGCATATCAGTGCTTTGCAATGATTTAAAACAATAAAAACAAGTAAAAGTTGGAGTAATTTACCCTTTTTACTACACAGTAGCTCTCATTGCCAGTAGAAACAGTCATTGTTTTGGCTGTTGCCTCAGTATCCATCTCCTGGTGCTCTGAAAGGCAAAACAAAGCAAAGCAGGACTCAGAGCATGTCTGTAAGTAAGCCAGGCTGGTCTGTGTCAATCTGTACGGACTTAAAGGAGTCTGGTCTGGGATGAGTGTGGACCTGAGCTGCCCCATCCATCCTGTCTGAGACCCGCGCAGATTGCTCGTTTGCTGAAGCACACAGGTACCAAAAGCTCCTAAAGAAACGTAACTGGTTCTTTCTGAGGTTATCCAGATGCGTTGACTTTGTAGCCACAAATCTGGCTTTGAGGCTGCCTTCACATTGGCAGGCAGCATAGCCATCCATTTTGGGACCCGTGGTTGGAAGACATGTAGGACAGTTGAGGCTACCTGATGGTCCCTTCTGGGTCATGCCCAGGCCAGGATGTGTGCTACATCCAGACAGTGTCTCAATGAGTTCGCTCAGAAAACCAAAAACCTGTATGTAAGAATCAATACTGAATTTGCAATGAATTTGTAGAGAGTAGGAAACCAGTGGCACCCAGTACTCATGGGCACACACAGGACATGGGCTTTGGATCGAGGAAGAGCCTGCAAACTGCCCTGATGTATACTGAAGAGCGTACTTTCCTGATCGTTGAGTATCTTTCCCTGAAATATGGTGGCTTGTGACACTCCTTGATGGTTTCAGCATGGTCTTGCACACCCAGTGCTGAAACTGGACAAGGTCCTTACGTCTGTGCCAGAGACATGAAGGATCTGCAGCCACATAACCTTCCTGCTTACCTAACCAGATACAGGTGGATACTAGGATTTGTTGGTTGGTTTGTTTTAAGCCTGTTCTTCCAAAGGGAGTAAGGGGTAACCAAGGCCTCTGTCCCTCCAGTTCTGGTTGCCAGCACTTCTGTTATCTCCTTGTGGTAGGAGAGAGAGTGTGGGTGTTCTGCTGTGGGATGCTGCTGGGCTCTTGATATGATCTTACCGAGAGCCCTGGGATGGAGCATATTCCACAGCTGTACATATTGTTCCAGTCAAAGCTCTGGTTCTCCAGTGAGAAAGCTGCTGCTTTGTCTCCTGCTGCCCTCCAGGTCACATCTTGCTGTCCCCAAAAGTTTTTGATGCCCCATGCCTATGGTGCACACAATGAGAGCAGTAGCAGGGTCCCGAGGGTGTTACAGGCAGTGCAGTTTCTGATTTCTGTCTGTGTTCATGTTCTTCCTTTTTTTATTTTAAAACTGGGAAGTATCAAACAATAAGCTTTGGTTTAAAAACTAATTAAGATCACCATTGCTCAAGTGCTGCAAAGAAATACAGGGTAAAGCGATGTAATGATACTCACCCTCTTCCCTGCTTAGAAACCCCACCAGACACCAACTGTTCACCATTGTGGTGTGCATCAACCTTTACTCTGTTATCAGTAGCCTGCTATTGGATCATACTTTCCCTTTTGCTAATACAGAGAGCACGCTCTCACAAATCCTTTACAGGTCAGGATCTGAAACCACAGCCTCTGTTCGTTTGGCCTTTTTTTTTTTTTTTTTTTTAGTTAGGTCCTGCCTGGTGCCATGTGATGAAATGTAGACGTTGCAACAGCAGCACTTTTGTACCACAGAGAATGAACCTAGAGGACTAGCTGAGTGTTGGGGAGGTGTGGGGGCTGATTGGTTTTGATTTTGCCTGAATAGGTGTGGTTTGTACTTCTAACACCACGCCAGAACTCAACATGAAATTGCCGAGGTTTATTTCCTTCTTTTTATTATGAAAATGCTTTAATGTTTCAATGGAGTTTTTCCATAAGCATCTTTCTTCTCTAGATGTTTCCGACTATTAAAATTAGAGTTCGTCCATGTTAAAGTAGCATTAGTTTAGCTGTTCAAGGTAAGCAATGCTAATAGGCAAGTGTAGTGGTGGTGTGTAAAAGCCAGCATTTACTGAGTAAAGTTGGTGTAAAGAGCTTAAGTGTGCTGCCAGTGAACCTGTAAACCATGTGGTCATGTGCACTACCCGTGGTTTAGTTCAGGGATTGTGGTGGCTGTGGTGGTGTTGCATGCTCGTGGTGGTGGTATAAACTGGTTTGTCACGCTCTCACTTGTGCCCTGTGTCAGTTTGAGGATTCAAGGATCCCTGACACTGGTTTCCACTCATGGCTATTTCACAGGTGGTTTTCTTGTTGAATGTCAGTACTATACTGAGCTACGAGACTGAGAAGTACAAACAAAATCAGTCTGTTCTGCAAAGCTCCCTGCCTGATGTCACTTATGGTTACAAGCCCTTGATCAGAAACCATTTTTCTAAAAATCGTGATCACAGGATTGTTATCTCATGTTCCATTCTGTATGTTTCTGTTTCTTTTCAGGGAAGGATCATGTTTGCAGATTTATTGGCTGTGGAAGGAATGAAAAATTTAATTACGTGGTCATGCAGCTTCAGGTGAGTTCTGTGCTTCCCCTCTCCACCCTGTCCCATGGAGATGGCATCACAGGGAAGGATTTACAGTGAGAGAACAAGGCCAAGCACTGGTGTAGAGACTTTGTTGTAGATAAAAAGTGGGTGGAATGGGAGACAGTGAGAAGGGGTGATGTTGCTGTGATATCCCTTGGGATAGCTCCAGTTGTCAAGATGCGCTAAGATATTTCATAGCTCTCCTTCTCTGTTTAAGATGGCTTTCTCTCAATTTTCTGGGGAAAGCACTCGATTCAGAATGCTTGCAGGAGCTACCCACAGTATCGTACAGCAGTGGCAGCTGTTTGAAATATCTCCTGCTGAGCTCTGTGATGCAGCATTCAAAATACTTGTCTTGTATGAGAGCTCAGAGTGCGGTGGGAGCCCGTGGTATCACACCAGCAGCACAGTCTTCTCTGTGAAAAGGAGTGATCTCTGGCTCCCCTGTCTCTACCAAGCTCAGCAGTAGCTTTGCTTCTGCTGTGAAAGTGTTTTCTCCTGTTTGAACACTGCTGATATTAAGTCAGTATGGGTAAATACTTGGGTAGCTAGCACATGGGGACTGCACTGCTAGACAGCCAGCTACTCCTATCAGAGTTAGCCAGCTGAAGTCTTACATGAATGTCTACACAAGCCACATTAACAGCAGGAGCTGCAGGGACCTCTGCATGGTTCAGCATGAAATTTCACCAAAAAAACGTATATAGTTAGATCTTCAGACCCCAGATATGGTGGTACTGTCATGAAAACAGCTTTCTTTTTCACGAAAGCGCTTTCTTTTACAGCATGCAGTCACAGGAGAAAGAGTTGGAGGGGAACAAGTGGGAAGAGATGGCTGAGTCAAAAACACATGGAAGAAAGGCCTTTAAGGAGAGGGAGATTGTCCCTGGCTCGAGGGGAATACTTTCAAACTAAAGGTGCTTCTTTCTGACACAGTTGCCTTGGAAGCTGGCCTGTTTCAGCACCTGTCATAAGAGTTGACAGGGAACTTGTCCTATCTCTCTTGCAGCTTGTATGATCAGGGCTTTGCTGTGCAAAGCACTGTGTGATTATACAATACAAGCCTACCCTTCCCCTGAAGACCTTCCAGCCCATGTCATGTTTCTTTATGTGTAACTTGGGTGATAGAACATGCCGACGGAAAGTGGGAAGGTTGAAGCACTAAGTAATGAGAAGTAAGCTGCTGCATAAACTGGCAGGTTATTTTTGATTGGTGAATGCTGATTGAAGTAAAATAGACACCAGCAGACCCCAGTACTTCTTTAAAGTAAACTTTTGATTCTTTTGAAGCATAGTTCTACTACAAGGCAGAAATATAAAACCGGTAAATTCCTGGTGCTTGGGTTTGCCTTTTATGCACTGCTGGCATCCTAACTGCTGTTACAGATAGAAAAAACCTTTTGCTCTCTAACCAGCCCTGGCTATTGCTGCTGCTGCAGTGTGAGTGTGAATATGATTCTTGAAAGAGCTAATCTGGAGCTCATGGAACAGCAAGGCTTCTAACCCCCCAATCCTGTCCTTAACAAGCCTGATGAAGATGACTATACCTTGGAAAAAAACTCTGCAGAGAATCTCTTACTTTCTAGCCTGTTCTTGACTATGTAGCTGAGCTCATAGAGTAGGCAGAGCTAAAAAGCCTTTCATTATTTGCAAATGAAGACTTTGATACTTAAAGCATTAGCTAGTTTTGCACCATCACTCTTCAGGCTAAACTTCTCCTTCAACTTCAAGGTCTGCTGAGACATGGTTTATCATGTGTCCCTCTGACTGTTGTATACTGCAGTTCTCTCCCTTTCTCTTTAGTCACTGGGACTGAGGTGTCCACTCTAAGCTTTGCAACTCATTGAATCTGCTGTTTCTTAGTCAGCCTGATGGTGTTTATTTGGAAAATAATGCTCATTTTCTGTCTTTTCCTGGAGGCAGCATAGGATATTCACGTGCCTTGGGTTGTTTCTGGAGAGCAGGTGTCTGAGACTGTCTCCCAAATCAGCTAGGGAAAGTTAAGGCAGATTTCAGTGTGCGGCTGTGAAAAAAATCTGCCTTTCCCTATTATCATTGGATAAGAGAGTTGGTGTCCAAGGAACCACTTTACAGTGGAAAGAAAGATCTGCTGTCAATTCAGCAACTCGGATCTTTCAGGATAGCAGTGACAAATCTGTGCTGCCTCTAGTAAACTGTCACAGAAATTAAAAAAGATAAGCACTAGAGAAGTAGCTTAGTCTTATTTTGTTCATGCTAAGGAGCAAACCTGGGCCGGTTGCTGTGGCTTGGCTGTATCTGTATTAGCTGACCTGTATCGAGTGTGGTTGTTTAAGGGACAGAGCCCTGAAGTGAAACACGGGTCAAACCAATTTGAGAAACTAGTCATACATTAAAAGAGCCAGTTGCAGTTGGCCCCTTAAAGTCTGTAAATAACTTGAGAACTGGAAATGGGTGGATGAATGGATGGCATTTCATTGGTTTGGAGAACAATCTGTGTTTTCTTGTCAAATGTTTGGAATCTTTTTTATATCTTCTGTTGTGAATTTTGTTTGAATACATCTGGACTTGTATTATAAGCATGTATGTCTTTGCAGAAGCAGAATCAAGAGATTCTATAGTATAGTGATAATCAGCATGTCCCTATAACTTTTGTTCTTGATGCATGTTCTCTGAAACAGTGGACTCTTATTCCTAATGTTTTTGATCAGTTGATAAATGCATTAGTTCTGTGGATTAGAGGGGTACTCTGCCATAGAATATACTCATTTTAACACCTTCTTTCTCTTTACAAATCTAAAGAGGTATAGACAAATCTGAGATGACAGAGATCAAAGAATACTGTGATTTGTCTGGTGTTTAGTCTGGTGTGGGGTTTTTTTGCTAAATAGTCTTTATTTTCATGCACAGCTAGTAGACTTTTTTCTCCCCAGAAATTTAATTAACTGGAAGTAAATTACCGATTTTTTAATAAGTATTTTTTAAGTCAGTGGAAGAATCCTCCTCTCCTGATTTTGGGTATGATTCTCTTGATAGACACCTTTCCCCATTGTGGTGTTGCCACAACAATGTTGACTTGAGCTTGAGCCAGACACTTGTGTGCTAGGGATTTTTTGATGAAACTGCTTCTATGAGCTGTAATAGATAGTGGCTTCATGACCTGCTTATCATATTTGTACTGCTTTAATCTCTAGATGGCCCAGAGAACAGACAAAGGTTGTTCTTAAATCACCTTCTGTATAGTCAGGGTTTAACAGTAAGGAGATGCTGGGCTCATACAGTCTGAGGCACTGCTGTCCATGCCATGCCTATTTCCCAAATAGCACATCAGCTGACTTCCCAAGATAACGGTCTGGTATCTTCTTATCAGGAAATACATCACTTAAAAGTTAAAAGGAGGTGTTGGAAGATCATATACAAGAAATAAAGGAGGCATAAGATGAGCACCTGTCTGATTAGCATTTCTGCTTTTGGGGGATGCGTGTTAGAACTTGCAGCTGTGAAATGCTATGCTTTAGTGTGATGGTTTAAGTGTTTTATTGATTATTTCAGGGGCGAAATCTTGCAGATCTCAGAAGGAGTCAGCCTCGAGGGACTTTCACGCTGAGCACAACGCTGCGATTAGGCAAACAGATTCTGGAATCAATAGAAGCCATTCACTCTGTGGGATTCCTGCATCGTGACATCAAGCCTGTATGTTGTTTTGGAAATTTTCCTTTTGGTTGTATGTCTGTCTGTTCTGCTTGGGTCAATAAAGACAGTCTGAATATGGGCAGGTCTCAGTGGAGGCATTTAGGCCCCCTTGCACACTCGCACTGTCCAACACTTTGGCTATTTTCTATAAGTACAGAATAGTAATGTAGTATTGTCATTCCTTTAAGTGCATAGCAAACTAGTTTTTATCAGTAGAGGCTGCTTCATGGTGGGTTAGTAGGTGTCAGTCAGACTTGTACCAGTCAAGATCACATGACAAAGCAATCTAATTTTGAACAATCGTTTGGAGTCCAACCAATTATTACTATAAAAGGGGTTCAGAAAGGATGTCTGGCTCTATGACCCATGACTTGAATAAATGCTATTTCATGTATTTGACTTAGCTAAATAGTCCTCTTCATCTTTTCTTAGCAATTACCAAAAAAATTGGAGCACAGTTTCCAGTGTTGGAAACACTGTCACAATGTTGGTCATCTGCCTAGGTGAGGCATCAGTCACTAATGTGACTGGCCAGAAATCCTTTAGCAGCCATCCATTGTGGTAAAGGATATAACTTTAAGATAGGGGTTAAAAAAGAGCTGCTCCATTTGCTTGTTGTCAGTTTATTTACTCAGAACCAAACCCAGTGGTTTTTAGATGTCTGAATGTTCAAATAAATTTAGGTAATGCATGGGGATTCATGCGCATGGGGATTCTGGGAGTTAGGGCAGAATAATGCATGCTAGTAGCTGAATCACAAACAGAAGCATTTGTCTGCAATAACTCCAGCCTGTTATGCAAGTGATGGAGCTCTAACTGCAGAGCTAGTGGTGTTAAATGTAGCTCTTTCTCATAGCAGCTGAAATTTAGCAAAGATAATGTGAATTTTAGTTATTTTGAGACTCCACAGTCACTTATCTGCAAAGTGAACTTCTTAACATGGCAGTGATTCTCTAATCATGATGTTTAAGATGTATCTTAAAATTCTTCTCTTTGACTTATGTTTCCACCAGAGGCATATGGGGCTATATGATAAAGTTTTGTTAACAAATGCACTCTTACCCAAGTTGCTAGTATCAAATTGATTTTTTTCTTTCTTTCTTTCTTTCACTAGTCCAATTTTGCCATGGGCCGCTTACCTTCAACATATAGGAAGTGCTACATGTTAGACTTTGGTCTGGCCCGTCAGTATACCAACACTACTGGTGAAGTCCGGCCAGTAAGTAAATTTTAAGTAATTTTTTTTCCACTTCTGCAACTGCTTAGGCATGGAAAGATTTTGTGATTTTGTTTGTTTTGTGGTTGTTATGCTTGGTCATTATATTGGACTGCATTTTCTGCAAGGTGAGAAGCAGCAGGTGACTTCAACTGAGTTGGGATTCTAAGAAGGAATGCTTGCTTTTGTCTTACAAGGTGTGTGGCTTTTTTTCTTTTTTTTTTTCCCTTTAGAATAATCATGTTTTCCACAGGCTTGGAATACTTACTGAGTACATTATGGCCAAGCAAACAGGGTGAGGCCAGTGCTGGCCATGGAATTTCTGTAGTCCCAGAGGACTGGTTTAGTTCAGTTCTCTGCGATCTGGGGAACCAGGTCGGTGCGTTCCTAAAGCTTTTTATGAAAAAAATGCTGAAAGTTAGAGGCTGACCTGATCTCTGAGGCTGAGCTTACTGTGAACTGCAACCTGTAATGCTGTTCTCACCCTTGCCTGTTTTGTGTATATTGCCCTCTGTCCAGATTTCTTAGCAGGACTATTACAGCGTGCCTGCTTGGAGGGGAGGTAAGGGCAGGGGGCATAACTTGCGCCATGTGACATGTGCATTATCTTCAGTCCTTTTACCAGCACTGTGTTATCTGGGGTCACTCATAAGGATGCAGTACGCTTCAGATGCTCTAGGTATCAGTCAGAGCATTCCTAGTTTTATTTCGGAACACGGCGCCAGCAGGGAGGGCTCAAGACAATCTCTCTGTTTATCATCCTAGGCTTATACCTTTTGGTCTGCACATCTTTTCCATCTGCAAGATAATGGTTGACAGTGTGAGACTGTGACTCTGTAGTGCAGGATATGGTTGGGGAGTGGGAATAAAGCAAAGATCAGTGAGTGGATTTTGTGTCTTTAGCAGATAAACAGAGCTGGGGGATTTTTCTTCTATTTTTTCTTCTTTTTTTATAAGTCTTTTCAGTTGGACATTGTAAGCCTTTTCTTATTAGCTGTAGATGGGAGCAGCCCTGAAGGTTGTGTGTCTGCATCTTATTCTTAAAAAGACACACACTAGGTACTACTGGTCTTCCTTGTCAATGCCGTTTAGTTTGGGGATAACCCTTCTCCATATTGCTGTTTTCAAAATGCAGCCCCACTCCTTTCCTCTTTCTGCAGTCAGAATTCAAGCCCATTATGGATTGAAACTGGCATTTGGTTTTCTGCAAAATTTCTTCATTGCTTCAGTGAAGCAACTATGTTTTATGTCTGTATTTCAAGTCCCATTGTTTGAATACTGTTCTTTCTTTACAATTAAAGAAGCTAATTTTTCCAGATGTCTATTCTTTTGGATCCTGTCTTTTCTTCCTTTCTCCCACTAATTTAAAATTACTTTGCTTTTATTTTGCTACATCCATAGAGAATACTCCCAGGCCCTGTTTTTGGAAACAGCACCACATCCAGCCTTGACATTTTTTAGAGCAAAAGATTCTTCAGCTGTTTCTCGCAAGTTGTGTCCTGCTTGGGTTGATATGGGTGAGGTGGGGCTTTGTTAGGACGCAAGACTCTGAGAAAGTTGGTCTTAACTCTGGTGGTTGGCTGCTTGCTTGTCACAGATGGGTCTTTTAGAAGGACTAATGACACATAATCTTTTCCTGAAAAAAGACGTGGGAATCTCCAGAGGGGTGGGAGTATGCTCTGCTGAAAGTGGTAAAAGGTCTTGGTTTGTTTGGGATGTAGGAGGATCAGATGGGGTAAAGTCTCATATACCTAATGTACCTATTCTGCCATGCCACACTTCAGGTGGTGAGGCTTCTTGACAACAATGATACAATAAAAAAAATACTTATTTACTTGAATCCCTTTTAACATTCTGTTATAGTCACCAGGCTTTTCGATCCTTTTGTGTCCCTGCTGCCTGATACCACTGTTGAGTCCCACTTACTGGACTGAGACATTTGCCTAGAGAAGCACGGTGTCACTGGTGCCCAAATAATGCACTGAGGATTAGGAAGGAGATGGGGGTGAAGGGCAGTATGACAAAAAGTGAAATGAGATTTTTTTGTGTTTTTTTTTTCTTTTTTTAATTAAGAACTTTATCTTTTATTTCACCAAAGAGATTATTTCAAGCCAATAAGGTAGATTCTTCTTCCTCCATTCTCTTTCAGTTCCTTCATCCATGAAGAATACAATTCCCAAATTTATAACATGATCATCTTGAGCCTAGGTTTTTTGTGATTTGGTTCTGAGGTACAATACACAAGATAGGTAGGGGAAGGAGCTCACTTCTTCTGGAAGCATGTCTGAATTTTGCTGTCAATCATATTCATTTATTAACAAACATTTTCTGCTCAAGTAGGTTCTGTGCAGTTTCCTACAGTTTCAGAAGCATTGTCATACTTCATGAATAATACCATAAAAAGTATTTGCTGTTTTCACATCCTCTGAAATTCATAACCTCAGTCTTGTTTGTCAGCTTTTCAGAAAGACTCTGAATGACTTGCTAGTAATGCAGATAATGGGCCTGGCCTTTAGGATGCTTTGGTCTTATTTTGGTTTTTTTACTTACCTTTTGCCTTCTTATTTTTGGTCACTTTTCTTGTTTTTTTGAAAACAAGTTTGATTTTGAAAAAGGGAAAAGCCAGTGATTCTGTGGAGCAAAATCCTCTAGAAAGCTGTGTTGGCACTGATTTTATGTATTTACTTTTTATGTGCAATTCACTGATGCCAAAGAGCATGCATTTCTTATGTGAAAAGGCAAGGAGCTCCTTAGTAGGCAGATAGCATAGACTGTCACTAAAAGGTCTCGTTCTGATTTTCTAGAGGTTGATTAAAGCTTTGAGGTGGGATCATTTCTACTCTCCATGATCTTCATGGAGCATTAGTTCCTCCATTGTCAGCTGTTACCACTCTGGCTTTCCAGACCCTCTTTCAAGGGTTACCACAGTAGCTTTTACCTAGGGAGCTGTTATTCTGCTAAGCTTCTGATGAGTAGTATGTATTTGGTTTGTATGTAACCTCCTTTTACAGAGGATAGCTAGTTGACAGTTCAACTTGATTGCTCAGCATTTATAAAGTTATGGGCCACTTAGCTTAACGAAATCCAAATTTATTCTGAATCTGAATTTATTCTGTGCTTCTAGGAAAACAAAACTGTTCTACCTTATGTGGGATGCTAATATTAGCAGAAATGCTACTTTTTGGAAAAAAAGCTGTTGTTGCACAGATTTGCTTTCATGGGAACAGTCTCACCCCTCTACCACTTGCCCCTTGCCAGATGTTGCAAAAATCTCCTGGATAACAGTCTGTAGAAACTCATATTGCACTATAAAGACAGAAGATGGTTGGGGCCAGATTGTGTGTAAGGAAGCATCAGTAACAATTTTCCCCTCTGTTTGCAATCAGGGGAACTTGGCTGTTCTCAGCAGTCTCATTACTTGATATTCCCCTGAGGGCTGTAGAAGTCAGTCTTTGGTAGTTACTCCTTTGGACAGGTAGAGCAGATGTGCATCAGTCATGTAGCCATTTGGTGTCCGCTGTGTGTTGAGAACTGCTTAGGGCCTGGCTGAAGGCTGTTACTTTGGCTACCATCAGCATTTCTGGCATTGGGGTCAGACTGAACATCCTGGCTAGCAGAAGGGACTCTGGCTATTATGATAAACAGGACAGACTGCTAGTGCGAAAGAATTTAATCTTTCCAGAGGGTTTTGTTTTCAAACACTTGTGAGGACAGGGAAATGAAGGAAAAGACAGGCGGCTTGACAAAACTGCTAGAGGAGATGCTGATTTCTTCACTGCTCCCTCCTGCCCCTCCAAGCCCCACCTTCTCCTGTTTGAAAGGTTGCAGGTACTGGTTAAGATCTGTGATCTGTATTCAGCAGGGTATGTTTGACCTGGGATTTCGCATTTCTCAAGGGAGCACTGTCACTGATAATTCACAAAGTATTCCTGGTCCATTACCCTTAGTAAAACATTTTGGTGCTCAATACTTACATATTTACTGAAACAGATAGTGGAAAAATTACTTAGTCACAGTAAACAGGGCCATCTCCAGGGCTGTGAGACTCCTGAGGTCCATTTTCCAGGGAATATGTCTTGATTTTGTGCAAAGCTATAAAGCTTCAATGAGAGAGATCGCAATATGACTGCTCCCATTCTGCCTGTGGCTTAAATATACAATGTTTGTGGTACTCTGCTGTCAGGTGAGAACACAGGAACTCCTGTAGGAGAGGAGGTTACTGAACCTGAGACTTCCAAACTTTGGGTGAATGACCTAATGCTGGAGAGAAGAAACTGTGCTCCTGTTCAGTGTTGTCCTTTTTTTGTAACTCTGAACCTTCATTTCTTGTTTTTCTGGTTCTGCTCAATGTTCACCAGAAAACTCCTGGATTGCTTCACCCTGCCATATTGCCTCTCCAGGCAGAATTATTCAAGACCCCTTGTGAGTACCAAGGCTTGCAATTGCAAGGCTTCCTTCAGTTGTCTAAGAAGGCTTCCATCTACTTTTTCTTCCTGATCTGGCAGTCAGTAGCAGATGCTTAGCATTATGTTACCTGTGTTAGTTGGTGCTGATCACTTACTCATCAGTAGTTACTGTCTCCTCATCACCTGCTCCAAGGAGAGCTTCATACATTCAAGCCACTCTTGTGCAAACACACCTCCTTGCCTACCCAGTCCTTCTTTCCATTGATTGCAGCACTCAAGCCATGCGAGCTGTCCCACCAAGGCTCTGTAATCCCAGTGAGATCATAGTTTTGCAATGGCACATGGACCACTAACTCCTCCTGTTTGTTTCGCGTGTGTAGGTGTTTGTGGACAGGCATCTGAGGTGGGCCACTAGTTGTGCTGCTTTCCCAGGAGAGACATGAGAGCTTGTATCATCCTCAACCATGGCACCTCCTCACAGCCTTTGTTCTTCCATTTCTCTTCAGGTTATGGTAATCCTCTCTCATTGTACCTGCTTTAAGCCCTCCTCACTAGGGTAGCAACCCTAGATGCAAAGCCTTCGCAAAGATGCTCTTGCCAGATGGGTCCCTTCTTTCACCAGCAGTCCTTTTTCCTTAAAGAGGGACCCATGGTTATAGAAGCCAAAGCCCTGTCTTTGATAGCTAGGTGTTGATTTGCAGGATGCATCCACTTCTACCTAAGTTTTTCCCAATCACTGGCAGGATTTAGGAGGACAGCACCCGGCCCCCCATGCCCCCAAATCTGTAGTCACTCTTAGTATACTCAAGGTCAGCCCTTGAAAAACAGGTGCTTTTGGTGCTCCCATGAATGAGCAGCAAGGGTTAATAGTCAGAGGGCCACACAAACCTTGGCAATCTGTCCTTATCGTCCCATATCCAGGCCCCCAACAAGCCACAAAGCTCTTGAGACATCAAGTCAGGCCAGTAGATGGGGCTTCCATTTCCTGCAGGAAGGAGTCTTCAGTGACCATCACTCACCTTTGCTTCTTGGTATGAGCATTTGGTTCAGGTCAACAAGACCTGACAGGTCTTGTTCCTCCTCACCAGTTCCCAGGTTACTAAATCTGGAGCATCTGGAGCAGGAGCCTCCCTTCTGCTGCTAGCTTCCCTCCTTTTGGGAGTCTTCATCTGTTGGTCCTTTGGGCATAACTGCCAGTTGTCCCTTTTTCCTTGCATTGCAACATTCATGATTTTCGCTTTCAGAGGCTCTGTGAAGATTGTGTCGATCTCTTGTTCACCCTCCCTGATGCTACGCAGTCTGCTCACCTCCTTTCCCACCTCACCACAGCTCCTTCACCTAGCAACTCCACACCTCACCCAGAGTACTCTTAGAAATGAGGCCACTGCAGAGGCACCGGGTGCTCTCTGCAGCCCAGTGAGGATGGCCACATCCTCCCTTTGGGGCTTTTTCTGGGTTCAGGTCTCCAGTGTGCTAAAGATAATTGCGTCAGCCCATGCTGGGGACCAAGCCCCATGGCCCATCACCACCATCGTTGCAGCCTGTCAGGCCCGCACTGTCCCAAGCAAAGTTTCTGGGCCCCTTTGCACCCTTGTTTTGCTAATTGCTGTCACAACTGTTACAGCTGTGTTAGTTGGCTATTTACTGTGCTGCTTACAAATATCATAAATAGAGGAAAAAATTAAATCAACATTTTCATGCTTTTCATGCCAAAGTTTTTGTTAAACATCAAGAATCTCACAGTTAAACTTTGATCTAAAGGAAATTGGGTTCTGAATTTGGCTGATCTCGAAACATTCTTGTCTATGATATGACAAATAATGTAATAGCAGAGGGGAAACTGAAAACACAACTTTGACCAGGTTGTATCATAAAGTTCTTGTCGTGTGCAGGTATTTAAGAGTTTGTTGCCTCTTTAATGGACAACTGTAATTGCCACCACTCAAATGAGAGAAGCATTGTCTTTTGCAGTGTAATTTCTTAGAGTGTGGACTTTCTCAGGGACTGACGTTTTTGAAAATTCAGATGTGCTATATAGGCTAGGTTGCCTTTGTCTATATGCACAAATGTTGCAGAGAACACTGTTGGTGATGCGCTACTTTCCCTTAGAAAAGCTGTGTAGACTTTTCCTATTTACATCCCAGCTAGCCACATTTCTACTGATGTTGTTCTTCAGGAGAGTTTCAAGTATTCATTCTGGTGCATGGGGTCTGAACCAACATTATACCTTTTAAAAATTAGTAATGCACATGCCAGATTAAACAGAAAGCAAGGGGACTGCATCTGCCCGACTACATGTACCCTACCTGTAGGATATCCAGAAGCACCTTCTTTAGAACTGGAGGCAGGTTACCAGATGAGATGCATCAAGCCAGTGATGCAACTGTTATAGTCCATATGGAATAGGATGATGAAAGCTACAAAACCTTTTTTAGTGCCTTTATACAAATCTAGATGAGGTGACAGTTGATGATGCATAAGATATCACCCATCCGGTTTCAAAGAACGTATTGCAGATCTAAACAGTATTCAGAAGACAGTAATGACAAACTCTCGTGAAGAGGGATCGAAAAGATTGTGATTATAACCTGAGCAAGAAGGTGAATAAAAGTAATTTTATAAAAGTCTGTAAAATACTGTGAAGCCTTGAGAATTGAATGAGAGCGCCTCTGTTCTCTTTGGTTACATAGGAGCAAGATACTCAGTGATAAATTTAAACCTATAAAGGGATGCATTTATTCATGAGGCATCACTTGCTGCCGCAGGTAGTCAGCATGCATTGGGAAGAGTAATACAGCACATGCGTGCAGGTCAGAGACTGGTCTAAATAGCAGCAATGGGACAGAGTGTGCTGTGGTAAAGTAAGGGCCAGCTATAGAAAATAGTGGGGGGGCTATAAACTGGCAGGTGAAATTGTGTAGATAAAAGGTGATGCTCATGGTGTGTGTTTGGCGGGGAGAACAGTTCTAATTTCACATATATGATAGTGGCCTCTGAGCTGACAGGTATCACTGATAAGACCTTGGTGTTATGGAATAGCTTCATGAAAACATGGGTTTGATACTCAACAGCTTTCAAGAAGGTGCTCAAACATTAGAAGGCATCAGGAAGGGAATACAGGACAAATCAGAGATCACTGTTGTAACCCTTGATTAGATGGGTGTGGCTTTTCAGAGTTCTCATAGCATACCTGAGAGAAAACTAGGCAGATCTGTGGTGGACTGAGCATCTATTGACCTTGTTCTTGCAAAGAGCCTTTCTCTTTGTGTTGGTCATAGTGTGATGCTAGCAGCAGTTGTGGAATGGGTAAATATAAAATCTGTTTAGAAACATTTAAAAAATGGAGGTGAAAGAAAGAACTGGTGTTTTCTTCTATATCAATTGTGTTCCTGCAGAACATTTGCACCTCATTTTTGCCACGTTGGAGGAGAAAATCGGGAAATACAAGTAGGTTGGGGAGTGTTGTGTTGGACCAATCTGACCTTTGTCCAGACTACTGATACATAGGAAGCAGTTTTTCCTTCCCTAAATACCTAAAGCAATCCCATTGCCTCATCCAAGGCCACTGTCCTTGTTTTTCAAGCTTACGTTCTGCACCCTCCCACACCCCACAGTACCTTTTTATCCATGGGATCTTCCCAGGATTTGTGCTATTATACAACTTCAGTGGCAAGGAAGCATAATTTTGTATATGGTTATGCTCATGTGTCAAATACTTTGTTATCAGCACAAGGGTTTCCATCCAAGTGGGTTTCAAGTGGGCAGTAGTTCAAGCCACGTGTTTCTCAGTCATGGAAGGCTTGGAGATCTGCTTAAGGAGAGATGGCTTATGGAGGGTATCTGTTAGTTCAGCTCTAGTTAATAAGTGCTTTCAGATGCAGAGGGTACTCTTTTGAGAAACAAGTTGAGTTTTCTGTTTGTGGTTTTGGTTGGGTTTGGTTGGTTTTTTCCCTCCCATGAAAACATCCATTTTGGGGTGAATCCCAAGACCTTTCATAACAAATTTGATATTACAGGATGCAGAGACCATTTTAGGGATTTAACTATTATTTCATCTAGATGCAGTCTCCTGCCATGGTTCAGATAAAGACATGAGCAGTTTTGTTCACTGTGATGTCCTGGTTGTACAACCCATCTTTGCCATGTAGCAGTATAAGCGGTCAGTGTTGATGCGCATCTTAGGACAACAGAACTAAACAACTGGGGAATGAATTGAAAAGTTGGGGTTTGTTAAATTGTGGAATTATCTTCTATAGAAAGTGCACAAGTTAAAACTTTTATCTTGCATTAATTTTTATAGCAGAGAGCTGGACTAGCAGAACATGTTTGATACAGAGAACTAAGGCTGAGAAGAAAATTTGAACTTGGAAGGGAAAATAGACATGAACATTGTTATACAGATAATATGATGAACAGCATATGCTTGTATAGTGGAGGTGTTCTGAGTTATGAAGGTCTTCTGTGCTAATGTAGGTCAGGTTTTGGACAATAACTCCTTGATCATTACTGGTGTTTGTTCAGGTCTGCTAGTTTTGTAACTAGCGTGCAGTGCAGAAAGCATTGTACTTTTTCTCTGCCTGTGACACCCTGCCTTCAGAAATATATTCCCTGTGGCTCCACAAATATTAATTGAAAGTGGTCGAGGGTTTAGCAGCTTGGTCTTAATTATTTATTTGAAAATAGAGGAGAGGCTATGTTTTTCCTGGAATCTCTCTCCCATTGCAGGATCTGGGCCGTTATGCTCAGCAAGCATTTTTTTAGCTTAGTCAGCTGCAGCCCATTGATTACATCTCGATCTCCTCGTGGCTCAGACTGCACTGCAGTAGTTTGCAGTGCCTTGCTGTAGATACTGTACATGTGCGAGGGCGGCTCTGTGAGTCAGTGGGCAGAAAGAAGATGTTGTAGGCAGGACAGTGCATAGCCTGTTCAGACGAGCATGATGAAGGCTGCAGAAATTTGTCAGCTAATTGAGAAAAAGGTATTTATTTTCCAAATGTTTGTGCATAGTGTTAAAAATAAACTTCGCTGCAGTGAACAAGGTATTAGAAGAGGAGAGTATGGTATGTTTTTCTACTAAATAGTTCTCCCCCCACTGGAAAATGAGCTATAACACAAAGGATATTAAATCCTACCTCGTAAGACCCCCAAATAATCAAGCATAGAAGCCCAGTAGCTTTTATACTTACTTTGTACTTGAAATATATGTAAAGCGGTAATGTTATGTAGGAGATGAACATTTTGCAGTAGAATAAACAGATTTGTGGACCTGCAGTACTCAGAGTACTATATTAGCTTAGGAAGGGTTATGATTTTTGTCTCAAACTTTGTATTGTAAAAAGGTGATTGGAGAAAAGGCTGAAAGCACAGCATAGTCACACTGGTTCACACAGAGGTGGGGAAAAGAAAAAATGGACCTATGTCTTTAAAAATATTGCACATTTAATATATTATAGAAATGCCATTTCTCTGGGAATGGGTTAGTTATAAAACAGATCATCGTGAAAATTATGTAAAGGTTCTCATTGCTACTTTCACTGTTGGAGTAGCAAATTTGGACTTGAGAAGCAAGTTCACATTCTGGTTTAAAACATTACAACTACTGAAAGCCAGTGCAATTGAAATTAATGTATTAAAAGCAGACTAGCTGGTGGATTTGAAAATCTATTAGCAAGCAGGGACTCTTGTATCTTGTTATAACTAGCTGTTTCTCTGCTTTCCTCCCCTGCAAGCCCTGGTTCAGTGAGCGTGACCTCAGATCATCTATATCAGGTTGTTGGTGGTTTTCTTCTGTGTAGCAGCGCTCTGGTTAGAGGTCTTGTGCTACAGGGGTGAGGGAAAAGGAAGGACAACTCAGGCTCAAATCCCATATATGCCTGCAGGGAACTGAGATCCCATTTTCCATTTCCGAGTGCCTTTACTGCCAAGCTGCAGGGGGGATACAGTATGTCTGAGTGTGTCATTCCTTCCAGTTGATGCTGTTCCACTTGAAGCTCTGATTATTCTTCCCACTGGACTACAGAGAGGGAACAGAAAACTGTTACTGTGTCTGGTGGTGAGGGAACAGGGGCTTCACTCCCTGGGCAAGTGAATGTTGAGTTGGATTGCAGGTCAAGTCTCCCCTCCATCAGGTAAGTGCATTTGCTGCCAGGTTACAGAGTGCCTGTCATGCACTTTCTCTCTCTTGGTAATAAATATTCAATTATTCTGTGCAAAAGGGATCCTTTCCAACATGGATGTTCTTAGACTTGCATCTCAAAGCACCCTGTGGCTTAGGGGTGAGGGTGTAGTCTGGAAGGAGGGAGGTATGGTTTTCATGTCTGTGCAAGGGGTGGAGAGATTGGAGCTTAGCTCTGCTGCATCTCGGTGATTGCCACGACTGTCTTTTGTTGTCTTCTTTTTGGTAGAAAAGGACTGTCTTCTCCCTCTGACCCCAGGAAAGCATTATGAGCTGTAAATCCCAAATGAGATGTGACTAATGCTCTACAACGCTCTCCAAAATATTGCCATTTCAGTGGTTCCCCTGCTCTGTGTTACAGTGCATGAAAAACTTGTCTGTCTTACTAAGCACTCCCCATGCTTTCCATGGGGATATTCTGTGCTACTTGTTCCCCAATGGGACCGTGCATGTAAGAAACAAGTGCAGCTCTGAGGCCAAAATTCTCTTGATAAAAATCGAATGATAATTGAAAAATAGGATTACAGCTGAAATAAGCTTTTGATTTAAAAATGCTCATTCTTAGCCCTGTTTCTAATGTGAGAAAGGCATCCTCATCTAGAGCACATATTCTGGCACAGGAACCGCACAATGAGATGGTTGGTGCATGCTATTCAGAAAGACAAAATTATTACCCTGGACTTTTCTGATGTTAAAATCCATTGGAAATCTTGAATTCTCCGAAAGTAAAGAAGGAAAGATGGCATTTTAACTCACCTCCTTCAGGTCTTTTGCTTTGGAAGGAATAGTGGGAGACTACTAAGTAACTTTCTCAAAACTAAATTTCACGCACAGTCTACGGAATTCTTAGAACTTGCACATTTTTAGGGAAGAGGAATACTGAGACTCGAATAAGACACTCTGTTGGGTTGATTGCTTTTTATTAGTTGATTTCTGTTGGAATAAGTATCTCTCAGCCAAGGTCTTTTCCTCAGTTTACTGAATTGAGTTTTAAGGTTATGCAGTATAATATTGGCTCTTGCCTCTGATCAGGGTGGCCCTCACGTTTCTATACTGCGTAATTGACATCTTAAGATACAGTGACTGCGCACGTGGCCTGAAAGCAGCACTGACTTTCATTCTGCTCTCTTTCAAACCACCATTCTGCATCCCACCAGACCCTGCTATTTCTAGTTGGAGCACTACAGCAGTCACCAGGGAAGGGGAAGATGCCTGAAGCTGGCAGCTGTGAAGCCTGTAAAGTTGGAAAGCCAGTGATTGTATAGAGATTGCTGGTGAGAAGGCAAGGTGGTGGTTGCAGAAAAAGCCAAATATCTTGGGTGGAAACCTAAGGGGGACATCTCTCTTCATTTTAGAAACTTATGCACTAATGTTAGAACTTGCTCCCCTTGTTGGTTATTAGATCAGTTTGATTGGGGGAGGAAGGGAGGTGTAGGTATCAGATAATGTTAGGAAGGAAAATCACAGTAGAACCGTACAACTGACCTGTGGTTGGGCTGTATGCATCTCTGCTCTCAGCTTTTTTTTTATACTATTAGGTGTGATATGTGAGCAGGGCAAAGTTAGTCTCTAGAGGGACCCCTCTCACCACTTTACATAGCACTCAGAAACCACACAGGCTCACTCAACACTTTGTGTCTAAATGAAACTAAAACCAGCATGAGCCAACAGCCCTGGGAAGGATGCTGGGAGATGGCAACAGCTAAACAAGAGACCCAGGTTTCTGGAGGGATACAATATTGAATTGTTTTTTGATTCATTTCTGTTTAATTTTTTTCTCATTTTGTTGTTTTTTATCATGTTTTTCTTTGGGTTTCTCTCTGTTTTACAGTTCTTTTGGGCTCTTCTTTTGAGGCTGTGTTTGATGCGTTGGCTTCCCATCCGCTGCTCGTAACCATCTCTGCTATGAGTTGTGAGTGAGCCATCACCATGCTTCTGGGTTTTCATTTTGTTTTGTGCTTTTGTTATATATGGAAGTCCGAATTACACCTGGTTTTCTTTTTTCCCTCATGATATGTTTGTTTTTCAGCAGGATCGTGACAGCTACCTAAATATGATGCAGAGGCCTAGAACACTTGGGATTCTGCCTGAGGGGCTGGCAGACATTTGGGTGGTGCCAGAGACTGTGATTTTGTCACTTCTGTGGTTTCAGAGGCAAGGGGAGGGGAGTTCTCTTATCTTACATTTTTGGCTCCAGCTTCCTCTATTCATTTCTGACTCCCCACTGGGATAAAATATGCTGCTGTCATTAACGATTCTACAAAGTGCTGCTGTTTAAATTAGCAAGTCAAAACGCATTTAAGGGGTGCAGAATTTGTCTCCACAGAAGAGGTGGAGATGCATATTCCTGCATCTCCCCTATGAGCCTAACTAACAGAAGTAGGAGATTCCTAGGAGTCACCGAGATACTTCCTTTTAGTTCAGTTAAAGCTTCCTTTCACTTTTCCTTCTTATCACAACTTTTCCAACAAGTCATTTCAATTCAAGATATATCTCCAAGTGCTTCCCATGATCTGTGGCATTTCCTCTCTCCCCTTACCACCTTCTCTTTGATCTGTGCTAACTTTCTTTTCATTTTCTTACTGCTGGAAATCCTTTTCCTGTTTCCAGGAGAGGTGGGTTAATGATCCTAGATGACAGCAGGCCTGCCAGGGGCAGAGGTGGTGGATCTCATGAGGTGTTTCCACAGGCTTCCAGAAAGTTGGGGAGGAACCAGTGGTCATGTTCCCCGAGAGTACCACAGGCATAAAAAACGGCAGGAGGAAAGTACTGGCATCCAAATACAAGGTTTCAGGAAGGAAGATGAAAACTGGGACGTTCAAAATACCAACCTAGGGACCAGTGAGGCAAGAGGAAAAATTTTAATCTCTATGTATGAACGTGGTGTAAGGAGCAGGGATTCAGATTAATGACGTAATACAAGCACTCCTGAAATAGAGGGAGCATATACAGGAAAGGCAGATTTCATGTGAATTGTAAAGGAGACACTGTTGACACTTAAAATACAAATGATCATGAGTGTTTGAACTGGAGAATGATGAAAAGCTGATGGGTGCAAAAGAGCACAGTTTGGAACAATGCATCCACTTCATACAGGATTTTGTTACCTAAATCTGTCTTTGTGAAGTAGTGTACATTGCTAATACATTAAAAGGAACGCAGAGTATAATTTTTGCTCTGTGGTAGCGATCTAACACATTCTCCCAAGCTAAAAGTCATTTTAAAACAGGTTCTAACACAACGCAATATACTTCATATCTCTGTCATCTCCCTGACAGCTCTGTGTAATAAGTTACTTTAGCTTTGTGCTAGACACAATCTGAATGCAGGATGAGATATACTTTAGCCTTAGTAAGATTTTTGATAGTAATACTGATGTAGAAAAATTTAAAAATAAATCATGTATAGTTTAAAATTGTATTTCAGCCTGCTAGCTTATTACCTTCTTATAATTTTGGGGATTCAAATCAGTTGGGTTATATATGATTCCAGAGTCTGAAGCTCCTAACTGTTAAAATTTCAGTTCTGTTTCAAATGTGGACCGGTCTGGACAGCAAAGATGCTTTATCCAGGCTCTTTTCCACTGCTGGGCAATGCAGTGGTGGTATGAAATTTGTTCACTGGAAGAAATGAGGAGTGTAAAGAAATCATCTGGAAAATTGATGAATTCAGAAAAAAAGTCAATAACAGTTGGGTGTACAGCATGTGCTACAGTAAATGCTCAGGCAGGAGCTGTTTGTTTGGATGAAAAACAAGGTATCTCCACAGCCATGGAAATATTTGATCGCAGTGATTAGTGATGCAATCAAAAGGCATGACTAATTGCCTTGTGACTGGCAGGGCAGTCAAATAAGGTTAAAAGAGGTGAAACCTTTATGAGAAAAAGATGCTGTTAACACAGTTAGCATCTGCCTGTTTTGTTCAAATCTCTAAACGTCCTATCAAAACAATTGCAAAGTCTTGCTCAGTTGCAGTGCTCTCCCTTCGCTGAGGTACCACACGAGAGAGGACTGGAGCGAGACCCCTTTGGGTTCAGCTGCTGGACTGGCTTGGTTGTTGGCTGTGGGACAGATGCACAGTTAAAAGATGGCTGGGCTTTTGGTTTGCTTCTGAAAGAGGAGGGGAATACATTTGCAAACTGCCTAGAGTTGTTTTCAGAATAGATCCAAATAAAGACTGCAAAGATAGCCTGTCTGCCAGAAATAGTAAGTATTGATCTAAAAAGATTTTCAGAGACATTGCCAACCATACCGAAACCAGCACATGCGGTATACTTGGTTCAGTACATACACAGTTGATAACTGAAGACATTGAAGTAGGGAAAGACATGAAAGACAAACTCCCATGGACTGCAAACATTGAACAATATTTGTTCTGAAAACATTACGGGTTGCACACTGGAATTGTTCACAATACGCTCTTATTTTATGGCTCATGAAAAGTATCCAAACACACTAGCTTCCACTCATGATGGAAAAGCGGAATGTCCTCTTGCTTTTGAATATGTAGAGGACATTTATGGTGATGGCTGATTCCAACAGATGTATTCCAGTGGCCAGTATTCTGCTTTTCAGGAACTCAAG
This sequence comes from Buteo buteo, assembly GCF_964188355.1. Taxonomy (NCBI): domain Eukaryota; kingdom Metazoa; phylum Chordata; class Aves; order Accipitriformes; family Accipitridae; genus Buteo; species Buteo buteo. The sequence continues at coordinate 1,385,431 of NC_134182.1, read as the reverse complement.
TCAGTGAGTTCACTGGAATTCTGAAAAATATTTTGCAATCATTTGTCAGTGGAAATCCTAAATGTATGTTCCGGGAGGAATGAAGTACATGATCATGAATATAATCTCTCGACTATTACCTGCTGCTAAATAAGTAGCTTACAGCTCAGGCTGGTGTCCTGCAAGATTAAATGCTGCTTAAAGTGCATGGGATATGCATACAGGTTCTCCTTGTGGAGTATTTGATTAACATAAAGAAGTCATAAGATAGACTTGTAGCTTTTTTTGCTTGGAGTCACTATAACTTAAGAGCTGCATTATACACCATTCAGGTCTGTGTTAGTGACACAGTGTTGGTGAATTTGTTTAAAAAACATTTGAAGTTTTATTCTTTCTGAGAGTACTGAAACTCAGAGCAACTTCCCTGTACCCAAAAAGAAGCAACTGAATTGTACGTATTTAAATTGACAGAAGGGTGCCCTGGAATAAAAGTGCAGAGTTTTAGGCTCAGTTCTGAAAGCGTAGGCAGAGTTGAAGGAACAACATGAATCAAATTACCTAAGTGGGACAAGTTACCAAATTAGAGTTGTTATTAATGTGATCAAATTTCTACAAGAGTAGTAGTTCTTTGCCCAAGCTTAGCCTTATGATGGAAGGTGTCTGGACCTGAACCGGGTTTTGCCACGTGAATTTTGCTGTTAACTCTGGTGCTTCTAGCTAAGCTGAAAGGATTTGGTGGATGTCATTATTTAAATGCAGTTTTTTCAGAACAATGACATCCTTAGTAAGTGAACTCGCATGGTCTGATGTTCCTGTGGAGGCAGCAGTAGAAGGAGCTGGAAGTGTTGCTCAGCCCCCAGAACAGAGAAAGCCTCCAGCTTGGAGGAATAGTCATGAGAGGACTGCCTTCTTCCCAAGGCCACTAGATCAAGCCTCCAATTCCCAAGGACCCAAAGAACAAGAGAATCAGAGAAAGAGAAAATAAATGTACATGGTTTAGGATATACTGGGAAGAATCTGGAAAAAAGCAAGAACTCTGAAAGTCAGAAGTTCTTAATTAATTTAAGTGTTACAGAGGATGTTGACAATCAGTGTCAGCAAACGCATATGGTCACCTACCGTGTGTCAGAGTAGGGGATCCCCGTTCTTGTCCTGACCAGGCTGCACTCAAGCTTTGCTTAGCTCATGTTATTCATTACTCAATTTTGCACTTGCACTTCTTTACTAGCTTTTCCCTTGACCTGGAGTTTAAAAAGGAAAATACGATCTTGGATAATGTTCTTAGCTCTGTGCCTAGACTATTACTATTCTAACCTATCACTGTAACCACCTTGCCCTCTCTGTAAAATAAGCTTTTCTAGAAATGCAGACTTGGAGAATGCTGTCTGTTTAGCTGGCTGCTAGAGCAGATGAAGGCAGTAAGAGCTTTGTATCCCTTGGGTACATATGGAATAACAGTATAGACGAGAGGTTCTCAGGAGTTAGCTGCACAGGGGATTTAGTAATTTGCTCTGTCTCTGATATTTTCTGTTGTCTCCCTTCAGCCTCGCAATGTTGCTGGTTTTCGAGGAACGGTCCGCTACGCTTCGGTGAATGCACACAAAAACCGAGTGAGTATTTTTGTGTTATAAGGAGTTAACAGCAAGGTTATTTCTCCTCAGAAGCCTGTTTTTGGGAGCAGAGAAGTCAGAGGCGTGAGTTCTGGTTTGTTACCTACAGAAGTTAGTATGTCAAATGAATTCCATTAGGTGGTCAAGGCTGTTGACCGTAAAATCAGAATTATGATTCAGTTATTGGATCCTCTCTAGTTGGCAGCCTTAATAATTGTAATTGTTGCATTTTAAGGGAAAAAAACCCCACACTAAAGTGAAAATCAGGTTAAGTGCCAGGCTGCTTGCTGCTAGTTTCTAGAAGCACTTGGCTGTGAATTACCAAATGCAAAGTCCCCAAATCCATTCTCCATCTGGAATTTTTAATATTAACATCATGCTATCAGGTGAAGAGCCACCTAGTGAAAGCTAGGTTTACTTTTCCCTGAAAATGAGCCACTATTTACATAGCGTCTGGCCTGTTTCATTCTAAACGCTTCCAGAAGTCTCATCCAACATTCTTCTCAAAACACTCGTTCATCCTATTTCAGTAACATTCCTGTGTAGACAGTAAACCATAAGTCCTCTGGTTCTGCGCTATGTGCCTTACCAGATGGAAACTATCAGCCCTCCTGCATTACCTCCAGGTTTTTGGCCTTATTTGGGATGAATCTGTAGGATGACCTGTGCCATATGAGGAATTTTCAAGGTTTTTTAGGGAAAGAAGTTATTGTATGCAGAAGATGGAAAGTGTGATGTGGGGAGGGCAGTTGAATGCCATCATGAATTCATTCTATTTCCTGGGAGACACTGAGAAACCTGAGGTATAATTTTTGGAAGAGCTGGATAGTGCCAGCTGTAGCTGGCATCAGCTGAAGGTATATTTAGACACAAAAATTGCTCTATAATGCATGCTATTCTTAGAAATCATGTTCTAGACATTGGATGTTGAGCACCAAAAATTATTGTATGTGCTTTGACAAATTCAGCCTTAATCCCCATGTTTCAGTTTCCTATTTGCTAGGCCAGGAGGAGAGTGGTATGTGGAAATGTTACAAATCTGTAAATTGTTGTGGTGCTTGATGATGAGTGTTTTGCAAAAGTCCTTGGGTAAATGCTGTCTTGTGAAAAGAGTTTGAATGATATTTAGTTTAAAAATAGTGACAAAAAACACTTTCTACAAAGTTTGGTTTTTTTCTTAATCTAGGTTATTCCACGTCCCATTAATAAATATTCTACTCCTGTATACTCAGTGAGGGAAAGTCCTATGGAAAACTTGTGCTTTGTTGTATAGGTAAAAACCTCTTTCTTAATATATTCACAAAAATGAAAACAAATGAGGTTATTCAGGTGACTGTATTAGACATTGCCAAGTTTAGTAAGTGCTTGATTTTGCATCTTTAATCTGGCTTCTTTAATCGTTGAATAGAAAGTATGACTTTTCTTCCTGCTTTTTAAAATGAGGTAGCTCACCTGGAGAGCACACTTGGACTACTGAGCAGCATGGAACTTTGCTCCTCAGTCTTCATCTCTCTTTTCTCCAGGAGATGGGTAGACATGATGATCTGTGGTCCCTCTTTTACATGTTGGTGGAGTTTGCGGTTGGTCAGCTTCCATGGCGAAAGATCAAAGATAAGGTAGGAAACCTAGTGTCTGTGCTTAAGATAGGGTGCTACAGTTTTATTATTATGACTCTTACTATTCCTCCTACAGTTCAGTGCATCTTTTTGCTGAAGTAAAGCCAGAGCCTGCTTTTCATCAGATCTTGCTGCAAGATGCTAACCTGCTTTTGTGGGTTCTGATGCACAATGTGGAGCTTGTCTTATTTGGAGTAACTAGATATTTTCTTATGCACATTGTTAATCATATTTGATCAAGCGACTTTGACTTTGTTCTTGCAAAGCAAACAACAAAAGCGGAAAGGCTGAGCTGTCCTTCTGACAGATAAACAGGGCCTTTAGAAAGGTGGAAGGATAACGCTTTGCCATGTCAAACAAGCCAAATGGGAATTGCAACTGGAAAGTTAAACAGAATAAAGCTAACTGTTCATGTTGTCTTGCAAATGCTTTGTGCTAGAGAATAAAATCCCTGGAAAGAAACAGGTCACCTGTGCAGAAGGCTGTGCTAAAGGGACAGCTTCCGAAGAGTGTTTTGGACTCAGGATTCCCCTTTGGCCTTTGCCTTCAGTGATCAACCTCGCTTTGCTAGGGACACCACACAGGAGAAGTGTGTAGACGCAGCACTGGGTCTAAGAAGAGGCTGTGTTCCAAGAATGATAGGACTAGATGGTATTCCAGGAATGATAAGACTGTATGAATGCGAAGCAATAGAAGAGATTCCTGGCTCTGAGATATTTTCTTTTTTCCAGGAGCAGGTTGGCATGATAAAAGAGAAGTATGAACACCGAATGCTGCTAAAACACATGCCTTCAGAATTCCACCTTTTTCTGGACCATATTGCAAGTCTAGACTATTTCACCAAGCCAGACTATCAGGTAAGTGCCTTTCTTTGTTACCGATCTGATGCATGGCACTCTGGATTGGCGTTTGAATTTTCTAACATTCCCATGCACGTGTTCATATATGGCTGAGGAATACTTTTCCTAGGACTGGGAGAGAAAGGTTGGACTGGACAGTTCTTCAACATCTCAGAAGTTTTTTCTTCCCCTTCCACCACCCTGTCCAAAATAATCCTGTGCTCCAGACCAGAAATCTCTCCCCAAGCAACAGAGTACTTTTGGCTTTCATTAAAACACAGAAGTGTTGAGATACTCCAAATGTGACAGAATTTTATCACAGCACGCCAAAGTCTGCAGAGCCTATGCCAACAGCTTAACAGTACACACCAACCCCTTTGTTTTCTTGCAGACTCATATGGGCCTTAGCTATTATTATCTCTTTCTTTAATACTCATCTTAACATACTTTTTTTTTCCCATTCATTGTTTGCTATCAGCATGTATGTGATCGGTTACAATAGCTCAGCCAACACAATATAACTGAGGCAACTTGATTCTCTGTCCCTTTTTTTATCACAGTGGTTTTCTCTGTACATTAAAGCCAGAATGATGAAAACAACATTTTATTAGCAGATCTGTGCAGTCTTATATGAGTGCCTGCTCCTGTTGATAGTGCATCAAATGAGTGGGAAAATAGTAGGAGGGTGTTCCAGCAAACTCTCTCCAACAATGCTTTTGTATTTTAGCCACGTACATGTTGCAGCATAGCAACCACGACTTTTTAAAAAAGAAAAAAAAAGGCAAATACGTTCTGGGTAGAACAGTGGAAAAATAACATTTGCCACTAAGATGGAGGGCTGTAGAGGGATGGAAGTGGACTGAGGAGATGCTGAGGGAGATGGATTTGTTTAGCCTGGAGAAGAAAAGTCAAAGAGGGGATCTGATTGCTGTTTTCCACTGCCTCAAGGACAGTTGCGGGGAGAAAAGAGGCAGACTTTTCTCAGAGGCAGCAAGGGAAATTGTGACTAAATCTTGGGGGGGAAATCAGAATGAGAGTTCTTAAGTAGGGAACGGGTACCTAGAGGAGTTGTGGAATTTTCATCCTTGGGATTTCCAAAAGTTGACTGAATGAGGAACCTGATCTGACTTTGCAGTTAGCCCTGGTTTGAGCAGATGGTTGGATTAGAGATCTCCAAAGCTCCTTTTGAACTTGTATCCTCCTATATTCTATTCCAGTTAAAATAATTGTGTTCTGACAGTACTGAAAAGCCACCCTTCAGATGGAAATGGAAGGAGATGTTTCCAGACAATTTTAGTGCAGTACAAATCATGAACAGCATTTTCACAGTAGGGGATTTGTCTGAAGCTGTGAATTGCCTCTTTACCTTCAGTTTCTTGCAGGTGCAGCTCTGGGAAGAAGCTTCCAAAAGGGAACTCCCCACAAAAGTCTGGCATCTGCAGCTTGCCACCAAACACTGATTCTTCTAGCTTGACTTGGAGGCCTGTTCCAGCCAGCAAATTCTCCAAACATCTCAGCTCCAGAGATGTCTTAATATTGATTTAACTGGATTTATTATTGTGAAAGATTAAAAACTATATCAGGTGACATCTGAATTTGTCACCAGTACCAGACCCTCAGGGAAATTAAGGAAATTGGAAAGTATGTCTGCTAATATATAAAGTCATGGTTTATTTAAAAATTGGAATGACAGGATTAGAAATAAGGAAACAGAATAAAACATATATGAATGTAATTTGAATTTACAGGTCACCATTTCCCTTCTTAACTTTTTAATATATTTCAGTTTAAGATGTATGCTAATCACTAGGTGAGGATTATGACTGAATGCTGTCCTTTAGCTGGACGGGTTTGGTGTTTCATATAGCTACCCAGCAATAGTCGACCTCTGAGTTCTCCTTTTTGAGAGAAATTATGATGAAAGGGCAGCTTCAGTGGGCTGGAGAAAAGGTTTTTCTGGCCTAGTAGCGTGTCTCCAATGGTGTTAGTTGTGCGAAGATTATAGAAGAATGAGTATTTAGTGATATTTCCCCAGAAAACTCTCAAAGCTCCAGGATCAAGGATCCTTGAGGCTCAAGAATCTCCTAAACCAAAAATGTCCCTGTATTTCAGAGCCCTCAATGAATTTGTCTTCCATGAACTTGTCCAGTCTTCTCCTGAATTAATGTAAAACCTTTAGCATCCATCATGTGGCAGGGAGGCACCACAGCTTAAGTGCTTGCTGTGAGAAGAACTACTTTCTTCTGTTTGTTCTAAACTTGCCACCTGCCAGCCTTATTTAATGCCCCTGACATCTCGGACATACCTGTGAAAGCTGGTCCCTAGTCCCTCTGCTGCTTCCCAGCCACGCAGAATCTTACAGGCCTCCACAGTATTGCTCTTTGGTTACTCTTTTGCCCAGACTGAAGGATCCTAGTCTACTCACTTGCTTTTTGCCCAGAAGGAAACCTTTCCACACCTTTGGTCTGTGTCCTCCTCTGAACCTTGTCCAGTTGTACCTTTGTGAGGTGGGGACTTGCCAGCATTGCATGTTCAAGACGTATGTAGCCCATGAAGTGATAAACTGCAGTTATGATGTTCTATTCCATTCCCAAGACTTCCTAATATTTTATCTGTTTTATCCAGTGGAAATGCAGTTTTGATTGCTCCTATTTCTGTGTACCAAGTAAAGCTTTGGCTTCTTTTGCAGTAGCATGAGGTTTTGGTAAAATCCTTCCTCTCCCACCTCCATCATTTTGAAGTGGGGAATGATGCATAAACACTGCGTGTAAGCATCCAATAATAAGATCGTTCTGACTGCTCCCTCCTCCCTCACTGTCTGAATTCTGATGTATTTTCTCTCTAACGTCTCCTGATGTATGTCTTCTGGCTTTGCAGGGTGCTGGATATCATAGGATGCTTTTGGCTTTAGAAAGAGGCCAGACATGAATGTAAGAAGAGCCGTACTGGGTCAGCCCCTCCTTTCTTGCTCCTTTGTAAATGGGGACAAATAGGGGACTGGCCGCTGCTGCTGTCCACCTTGCTCCAAGTGGTCCATGCCCTGAAGTTTGCAATCTTTTTCTTCAGCTCTGCCACCGTCAGCATCTGGGATTGTTCATCTAAGCAGATATGCTAGTGTGAAGGATGGGAAAGGGAGAGGGGTGAAATACATCTATAGCCCTCACCACCATTGTGCAGCACACCTTAACTGATGCATGAAAGAAAAAGCAACTGCATCTACTATCTTCAGACTTGTTTTATCACTGTCACAGGAAGAATTTTTCAGAGGTGGAAGGCAATGCACATACTTCATCTCAGTAACCCCATGACTCCCCCCCCCCCATCCTTCCTTCTCCGTATTGTTGTTTAAAAAAAGCAAAACAAACAAACAAAAAACCCCAAAAACCCCATTACAAACAAACAAAAGGACCCCAGTCCTCTCCCACCACTCAGAGCCATATTTCTCTCTCTCTTTCCCATCTACCCCCTAGCCTTGCTTATGCCTTTTTCTGTTTGTGTGGATTATCTTCTTTCTCTCTAGTTTTCCAGTTCTCCTACTTGCATTCTTGCCCCTATGTGATTGGGTTTTTTTCTTTTTTGCACTTGTTAGCCACCATGATTATCTCTCATTTGCCTCAATTAAATAATTAAACTACTGTCTTTTCCCCTACCAGCTCTGACTGGGAAGACCGTAATCCTCCTTAAAGCATGAAAATAACATAGATGGCACAAGCTTTGCCTAGGCATAGGTGAAGAAAATGATGGTAGAATAAAATAGAGTTGAGCTGTCATGTGATGGATCTTACTTACACCGTGTGTTTTTGCACTTCTTGGGCTCATGGCCTCTGATATCAGGCCTATCCCTTTAATGGATCATTGTCAGTATTGGTTCATGGTTAGGATCAAACTTTCAGCACTTTCACAGCAGGAGGATGTGGGCATTAGAGCAACACTTTGGGGTTTTCTGACTCATTTGACAGCAAGAGAGACATGCCTTTTCTCTGGCATAGTGAAGATAGGATGTGAGAAAGTTGCATGAAAATCTTTTCTGCTACAGTTGCATGCTGGGTCCAACTGGTAGTGGGATAGTTTCAGGTGTGGTTGGGGAGGTGGCTAGCTTCTCTCCCCAGAGATCCATCTTTTTGCAGTGAGTATCAGAAAAGAAATGGTGACCTTTGGTCCTGGAAGATTATACAAATTGGAATGTCTTTGCCTGGGAACCCATCAGATTCCCTCAGCTGGTGGATTGTGAATTGCATTTCACCCAAGAAAAAGTGATCACACCACCTGTGATTGTATAAGACAATGGCTGTCTTGTACACATCCAGAGCAGAGGTGGGAAGATAAGAGCTTTGTACATGGACCTCTTCCTTTCAGATGCAGTTGATACCAGATATTGTCAGAGCATTTGGGAAGGGCTTTCTGTGGACAACCAGTGACAGTTTGAGACCTCTCATGTTGGCCAAGTTATTGGAATTCTTCCATCATGGCCTTAGTGTTTTCTCCCCAGGTGTCCCTCTAGGGCTTACAAACATGTATCAGGAGCATTCCCTTATCAAAAGGGGACCCCTGCCACTTAAGAGGTGTGCCTAATATTTATTCTTCAATACTGTGTTGGGGATTACAGTGCAGATTAGAAACCTGAGCAAGAGCAACTTGCCATGCCTGAAGTTTATGCATGTGCAGAACTTTATGCATGTGTGTCTTCCTAGATGAGCCCCAGAGAATTCAAGGCTGGAGCATCTGGACAATCCATAACTGTTTTGGGACCTTTTTCACCTGCTGTTTCAGGATTGATTGTGATTCATTTCCTGAACCTTGGTCAGGAGAAGGCATTTGACAAGATGTATCATGACCATTTAATGGGTAATTTCTGCACAATTGGCTGCTTCTCTCCCATTCTGTGAGTCATCAGCCCAAAACATGGTATGCTACTACAAAATGTGCAATTAAGCTTTATGTCCTCATGGGCATTAACATCTTTAATAGAGAAACATGTTGGGTCTCTTCTTTATCCCACCAGTAGTTTTGATATTCAAAGAGTTGGAATTGCACTTTGTCTTGTGGAAGTCGACGCGCTCTGATGTGACATGGTCTAGACCTGGCACATGGACTGACAAGCCATGCCCTCACCAGCCTACATCTACTGAGTCATGAATCCTTGTCCAGTGCTCGGGGGGGGAAAGGTACCACAAGGGTTCCCTAGTTCCCATTGCTGTGCCACAGTTTGGTTTATCCAGTGTATTTTCTTTACTGCTTATCCCTTTCTGTTGTTAAATCTGGCCCAATAAGAAGCTCAGGAGTCTGAACAGCCCTAAATGGGAAAAGCTGATCCAGTCCATGCTCTGCCCCTGTTTCAATACCATTCCGCTGTGACTCTGATAGCCTTCCAAGGGGAAATTCTGTATTTCTTCTCACTGGGGTGCTGTGGATCTCTGCTTACCCTGTAGCTGGGGAAGAGGATCTGATCTGTATCTGTAGCCATTGCCTCCTTTCTCTTTCTGGATCCTGGAGAGGTGGAGTGATTGCTGTACAATGCAGCTAGTCTGAATGAAATATACTGCCTTTTGTCTTTCGTGTTACCTCCCAGGGTTCCAGAATGGCCAACATTTCCTTTGTATAGGAGGAATTCCCAGTGGGACCTATCCAAACTGCTGGTCTTCCACCACAACTTCCCTATGACTTGAAAGCTCTTTTCCAAGTAAGGCCAACTACAGGCACCATGATAACGGGTTGCTTTCATAGGTCCTTGTCTGCATGTGGTGTAGACCTGTTGGGTGTACTGGAGGTGAGTCCTGTCTGGTACCTTCATGATTTGAGCCTAATTTTTAGCTTACAATTAGGTGTACATAACTTTTTTTACCTTGTGCATGAATGACAGACATGCATTATTCTCAACCAGTAGACAGAAACTGGAATATCTTCCTGAGTCAAGGAAGTCTTATGAGAAGATGTTACTTGGTCATCTACTATCTTTTCCTACGTTCCCTCATCACCTGAGCTCAGCCTTCCCTGAAGTCTCTTCATCTAGCCTCAAACCCCATCAAATGGTTACTCATAAAGTTTTTGAAAAAAATTATATTGTTCATGTATGCACATGCTTTGTCATCACTTTCCTTGTTTTTGTGTTCTGTCCAGACACCAAAAGGCTAGGTCTGTTACTGCCAAGAAAATATGGCAAGTCAGCCTCTATCTACACTTAGGTCCGTGGTATACAAACTAAAAAGTTCTTAATGGAGTGGGGTATATAGGCATAGCTATGGTGGGCATTATATTCTTGCTGAAGAGGGATGCTTGGCTCATTATGAAATAACTACTTTTGGAAGGCATGTCCAGGTACATGAAAGATTAGAAGGGGCCTGGGAAGAGCCAGCATGGATTTATCCAGGACAGAGCATACCTGACCAGCCTTCTGCGAGGTGACTTCTTCTATGGATGCAGAGAGAGCAGTGAATGTTACCTACCCTGACTTTACACAATCTCTCATAATGTCTTCGTAGCCAGATTGTAAAGAGACGGTTTGAATAAGTGGACCACAAGGTTGGTGGCAAATTGTCTGGATTGCTGGGTGTCAGAGGTTTGTGATCAGCAATGCAAAGTTCAGCTGGTGGCTAGCCACTAATGATATCTCTCAGGATATAGTACTGGAACTAATAGTGTTTAGTGTCTTCCTTAAAGACCTGGATGATGGGACAGAGGGACAGAGCACACTCTCAGCCAGTTCACAGAAGATAACAGTTCAGGAGAAGCAGCTGATATGCTCAAAAGTAGTACTGATACTCAGAGAGACCTTGATGGGCTTACAGGGACCTCATGAGGTTCAGCAAATGCAAATACAAAGTCCTGCACTTGGGATGGGATAAACACACGGAACAGTACAGGCTGGGGATCAACTAACTGGCTAGGGAGGAGCTCTTCTTCTGCAGACCTGTATGTCATAGTGGTGACCGTGGAACAGTAGTGTGTCCTTGTGACAAAGCAAATGAACCATATGTTGGGCTGTATTAGGAAAAGCATAGCCAGTAGTGTAAGGGAAGTGATTATTCCCTTCTGTTAGGCACTTGTTAAATCACATCGGGAAAACTGTGTGCAGTACAAGAAAAGAATACAAACTGGGGTGAGCCAGAGGAAGGCTATCAAGATGACTGGGAGCTAGAGCACATGCCATAAGGGGAGAGGCTGAGAGAAGTGGGATTCTTTGACCTTAAGAAGGGAAGGATCAAAGGGCATCCTGGTTTTGCCTTTTGCTACCTGTAGGGAAGACTGAGCTAGACTCTTCTGAGGTGCACAGTGAAATGATGAGATCCAATGGATGTCATCCACAACAACAAAGGAAATTGCAGTTAGCTATGTGGGGAAAAAAAGTTATCACCAGGAGGATGTCAAACAGTAGTGGGATCTTCATCCTTGGAGATAGTCAGAATGTAGCTTGACAGGGCATTGAGCAAGCTGATCTGACTTTGAAACTGGATCTGACTTGGAAGGTAAGCCCTGCTTTGAGTAGGGGGGGGACTAGGTGATCGCCTGTGTTCCCTTACAACTTAAAGATCTTTTGAGTTCCAGCCCTCTGCATCTGTAACACCTCCTGCCAGGGCTCTTGCTGTGCTCCTTATCTGACATCCCGTGTAACTGAGGGATTGCTTGTCATCTTCCTCCTGGCTCTGCCAAGTTAGCTGTTCTTGGGCCCAGCAGAAGGAAACTCAGTATGGGAGGCTTGCAGTGACTGTGGAGACTCTTCTGGTCGCTGATAATATTGTGTCTGCAGGCAGAGGATCCCTAGATAGGATCCAGTAACTCTTTGCATGACTTCTGGGAACCGTGGTTGTTGGGACTGTTCTGTGCACTTTCCCACTCTATTTTGCTCCTTGTAAAGCTTTGACCTTTCATCAGAAGTATAAAGGGTTCAGAGAAAGCTGAGAAGGCTCAAAAAGACCATGGAATAGCTTGAGAATCATGGCAGCTGAGGACTGACACTAGTATCCTTCAGCCTGCAAAAGCAGACCCTACAGGGAATACAATAGAGGTCTGTAAAACCCCAAATGGCCTGCAAAGCAAGGGTTACAGAAGAAGTTATAGCAGAAAGTAACAAAAGTTGTTTTGATTGAGTGGGTCCTTGACTGCATGAAGGAATGCTAAGAATAAGACAGCTGAACTTCTAATTTTAGCATGCTATTTCTTACTTCAGACTGCTTAAGTATCAAAGGAGTGGAAGGTGCCAGCAGCAGTACCAGTTTTTAAATGGCTTCAGAAGATCCCAGTCCCTGACACTGACATGTACATCACAAAGAAACAGAAACTGTGATAAAGACTGGGCTTAGTGGACAGATGGGTAAGGATGATCTACTGAGCAGGAGTCGGTACAGCTTTTATAAGGGCATCTGTCTACAAATGTATGGAGTTCTTGGAAGGAGTCTTTGTGGATGTGGGGATATTAATTTCTAAAAGTCATTTGACAGTAATCCTTGCCAAAGTAGCAGTTAGAAAGCAAATATAATCCTAAGAATAATTAGAGTAGTATTAGAGGGTAAACAGAGAATACCCTTATACTACAATGTACATCTGTGTGAAGCATACTCTTAAATACTGTGTGTAGTTCCACTCCTGCACCTCAAAAAGAATATCTTGAAATCAGAGAAGTTTTAGAGGAGGGTAACAAGGAGGCTAGAGATAGATTCACTTCCAGATATGGAAAGACTAATTAGACTAGAACAGTACACTGAAAAAAAAGAGAGGACTGACATGTACATGACATCTTTAAAATCAAAGGCAGAATGGCAAGAAGTGAATGGAGAATGATTGTTTTCTGCTTCTTCTGATATGAAAATGAGGAACTGCCAAATGAAATTAGCAGGTGGCAGGTTTGAGTGAGCAAAGATGGTTCACATAATTAGTGCATTCTTTGCCATAAGGTAGGAATAGTCTAAAAGCTTATGTATTCAATAAGTAATTAGGCAAATTCATGAGAAAACATCCATGTAAGATTACTAAATACCAGAAATGCATTTACTTAAAGCAAGACTGTGACCTTTCAGTTATTCACATTCAGTTTTGAGCAAGAAATACCCTGCCAACAGCAGCAGCACAACTCCTGTTTCCATCAGAGGTGAAAGGGGGCATCGTGACATGAGGCTAACAAGCAGAAGCACAATCCTATCATATTAAGCTGTCACAACAGTAAAATCCCTTTCAAATCAAAGAAACTCCTACCATTGCCATATTATGTCCACTCTCTGGAGAAGTGTTACCTGTTCCTTGGTCTGACTGATAGTCAGCTCTAGGAATTCTTTTAATCAAACATAGTGCCACTGCAGGAGTGGAGCACCTAATTCTAGGTCAAAAAAAGGAGGAAGAAGATGGCTCAACTGAAAGCTGCAAATAGGCATTTTACTGGAGTTTGGTGGAAGGTAGTAGGAAATGGCAGGCTCTCCTGGCCACCTGATCATGCTGATAAACAGAACTGGAATATAAATGTAAACAAATAGGGTGTTTGTTCATGGTAATGTTTATTCACAACTTAGTGCTAATTCTATGTCATAAGCCAAATGTGTTTGTCACCATATTCTCTCTCCATATAGACTTTAGGCTGAATCCTTTAAGTTCTGCATTATTTAACTGAATAATTTTATTAGAAATGCAGGACCTCACATACGGCTGTGTTGACCTATAGCATCCATTTTCCCTTTGGCAGCAGAATGTCAGATTTCCCTGCGTAACGCATTGATGCACAGAGCACTGCTGCCAGTAGCTTCATTCTCTCCTAAAGAATATCTGTTCTTAGAAAGCAACAAGCATAAACCATGTCAGCATGAGCATTTGTACTTGCAATCTTATAAAGAAAATTGTATCATCCTTTTTCCAGTTTTATTTTCTTCTGCAGCCAAATGTGGCAGGCCACATTGTTGTACTGGTTTCGGCTGGGATAGAGTTAATTTTCTTAGTAGCTGGTTTTGGATTTAGTGTGAGAATAAGGTTGATAACACACTGATGTTTTAGTTGTTGCTAAGTAGTGCTTATCCTAAGTTAAGGATTTTTCAGTTTCCCATGCTCTGCCAGCAAGCAGGTACACAAGAAGCTTGTGGGAGGGACCACGGCCAGGACAGTGGACCTGAACTAGCCAAAGGGATATTCCATATCATAGAACATCATGCACAGTATATAAACTGGGGGGAGTTGGCCGGGAGGGGCCGATCGCTGGTCAGGGACTGGCTGGGCATCAGTCAGCAGGTGGTGAGCAATTGCATTGTGCATCACTTGTTTTTCTTGGGTTTGTTTTTTTATTTTGTTTTATTATATTATATTCCTTTTCACTACTGTTATTATATTTTTTTATTATTATTGTTAGTATTACATTTAATTTTACTTTAATTATTAAATCATTCTTATCTCGACCCACAAGTTTTACTTTTTTTCTGATTCTCCTCCCCATCCCACTGGGAGGAGGGGGACTGACTGAGCAGCTGTGTGATGCCTAGTTGCTGGCTGGGCTTAAACCATGACAACTGTGCATAAGCATATCATAGGGCTTCTGACCAAGCTGCATTTAAGCCAGACACTGCAACGAGTCTGCATCCTAGGACTGCGTTTTCCTGTCTTGTTTACATCTTCTGGCAGCCCTTGAACTCTACATATCAAATGTGCTGTTCTGCATATGTCTAATTTACAGGAAAGCTGAGCTGAAGTTAAGGCTTTAAAGTTAAAGTAACAAGCCAACTGCAAGATTTCATCCAATCAGTAGATTTATAGGTTTTTTAGGTTTAAAGAAAATTTTCTGTAGATTTAAAGAAACTTCAGTTACCAAGCCAAAACCAGCCTGAGAAATAACTGATATGATTTTATGACATTTGCTTTCATTTCTTGGTACTTTTCATAGGTAAGATGGAGATTAGAAGCTGCACTTGGTCCTCATGCTCATACCTCAGATTTTTTGTGAGAGCCACCCTCAGCTACTTAACATAAATTGTTTTTGTAAATTTATTCCAGCTAATCATGTCCGTTTTCGAGAACAGCATGAAGGAAAGAGGCATCACTGAAAATGAAGCCTTTGACTGGGAGAAGGCTGGTACAGATATCTTGTTGTCCACTAGCACCTCTACTCCACCACAGCAAAACACTAGGCAAACAGCAGCCATGTTTGGGTGAGTATTGCGGTTGCGCCAGTCCGACTATGGACATCTTCAAGAAAAAGCTCAGTAACAAGTTCATTTTTGAAAGATTTCGAGGCCATTATGATCCTGGGAAGTTGGAGCTGCATGGCAGACACGACTTGTTTTGATTTTATGTATATTAACATATATCTAAGGTGGTGGAACCCAGTAAAAGGCCTATTAAGCCTCATTTGCTCATGCAAAAAGGGGAAGTTTCTTCTAAGATAAATATTGTGTAATGGGCAATTCTGAAGAAGTTCGCAGCCTGCGTATCAAGGGTCCTGTGATGCTTTTACTGATCCATCCCACTGTCTTTGTGACTGCATGTTAGGTGGAATCCTCCTGTTCTGTTTCAGGTTGTCATATCTGGGATAAAGATGCACTGCCTGTTTTTTCAGCCTGGTAATACACTAAAAGCTGCTAAGGAATTTCTGTGGGGCAGTGTGAGAGGCCTCCTTCTTTAAGCACTGATAATTTTACCTTTCTTCTTGTCTCTTCCGTAGGGTGGTTAATGTCACTCCGGTACCTGGGGACTTGCTTCGTGAGAACACTGAGGATGTCCTACAGGGTGAACATCTAAGTGATCAAGAGAATGCTCCTCCCATCCTGTCAGGCCGGCCAGCGGAAGGTCTTGGTCAGACTCCAAACACCGCTTTCAATGAGGCTGAAGTTTGGGAAGAGACAGATGTGAATCGCAACAAACTCAGGATCAGCATCAGCAAAGTAAAGAACATGTATTTATTTCCTGTAGCTCTTGGTATTTAGGGTGATGGATTCATAGACTACTAGAAGCCACATGGGCTCACTGATGTAGCATCTTATATAGTGCAGCCTGAAAAGCACTGTGGAATTTTCCTGTGGAAATGGAAGATTACAAACAATTTTCTCACAGAGTAAAAGCCATTGGGATTAATTTGGATCTTTATGCAAATGACATTTTGGGGGCCAGTAATGCTAGAGTGAATCTTTCGTACAATCATTATATCATTATCTAGGATCTTGATATTTCAATCAATGGAATTCTAGTTCTTACATAGCTGATACAGTATTAGAAATGTCCCAGGTTTGGAAATTATAAATCAAAATTTTATTGTGTCCTAATCTCTTGGGAAAATAAATTTCATCAGAAATGTCTTCATAAGCTGTATTTTTCTACATCTGGAATCATCACTAATTTTTCTCTTCCAATTTTTTAACTTTCCTTTCTAAGGGTAGCACAATCTACAAGGAGCATCTAATGATGGTTTCACCCCTGTGAAGAGTGAGAGAAACTATCACTTAATATTCTTATATTTCTGCATTCCAAGATCATATTAGACTTCTTAGCTTGCATAAAGTGTATACTTAGTTGGTTTTCCTCTTAATCCCTAAGATGTTTCTGAGTCCTTTCTTGTAAATGTTACCTAATTTCCTGGAGGCATTCCCACTGAATGATGATTCTATAGTAAATGTTAAGTACAAGAATCTAGCAGTTAGTTTATTTATTAGATCAACTTACATATTGTAAGTAAATTAGTATTTGTTGAGTTGATCTCAATTCTTCTTTAAAAATCAGAATGTCACATGGCATGACATCAGATACATACAGAATCTGTTAGCAGAGAAACCTTCATCAAACAGACTTAAAATATTATCAGGGCATATCAGATTCACTTCACAAACCTGTCTTTAATGGACATTTGTGAATTAGCATGTTCAATCTACCAGTCTTCTGGGTCTGGCCAGAATTAATTTCAGTCTCTACTGGCACAAAGTTAGTCCTTCTTTCAGGACTGTAGATACCTCCACTGTCCTTAGTCTTATTAGAAAACATTATTCATGGCCAAGAAATAATCTCATCTAACTTGCTTAAAATTCTCCAGTGCAAATAATTTGGATCAATGTGTTATCTGTATGGAACACTACCAGTGGCATTCCCCAATACTGAGAATTATAAACCAAGTTCAAGTCGCTTCTTCATCTCTCACTGGTAAACTGTGTGTATTCCCCTAAGTTCTCATTTGAAGGCACTTGAAATAAGAAAAGCCTGGTAGAGTGGGACAGTTCTGTTTCCACAACATACAAAAAAAGAGTATTGCAGAAAAATCCTGGTAACTCCTATGTGTTTTTCTGTTCCTTTGAACCACCAGGTGCCTTGACGCTCTTCAGTCAGACTGAGATGTGCACAAGGGAGTCCTAAACATCCTTTTCGCGTGCTAGTTGTACATCATGTCTTAGATACCCAGCGCTGTCATTCACAAGCCCTGTCATAACAGCAGCTAGAGGCAGGAGAGGTTTCTGCAAGATCCACAGCATGACCAGGTGACTGTCCTGCCGAGGGGTATGCTATTTCTTGCCAGTCTACTGGCAAAGGAGCTTAGGGCATTAGTCAGCATGGCAATGAACACTTCAGTTCTGACAAGCTTAGTAGCTACGCAGAAGTCTATGAAATAGAGCCCAGGGCATCATGCTCTCCAAAGCTGAAGAAGTCTGTCCTTTCTTTCTGTGAGGGTTGTTATCTTTAGTCTGACTCTTGCCTGTCCTTTTGCTCTGCTAGGTTTATTATCTTTCGTCTGCCTGTTCTCTGAGAGAGAATCAGTTTTTATTTAAGTCACAGTCATCACATGGAGGAAAAAAGGAGGCTGCACACTTGATATGTAAGGGCACAGCTTCACCTCTGCTTGTTATCTCAGGCATCCCTTGTGTCTTCAGAACCACAAGGGCAGCTGGTGTGTAAAACACCCTTCTGCTATTCACAGCTTCACCATCCTTCATCTTCCAGTCTTGTAGCACTAGAAGTAACTCTGGCTCTCCCTGTCTTGCTCTTTGTATTTAGGTGATGAGTAGATCTTGCTATGTTTTTTCTCCCCAGTACCTCTCTAAGGTCATCTTTATTTCTCTGTTCACACAGTTCAGACCTCCTTCTGTCCCACTTCTCCCATTTCTGTGCTAAGGACAGTTTCCTTGCTTACTGTCACTGACCTTTCTGGTTCTCATTCCTCCACTGGATCAAAGTTCTCATTCTGTATTTTTTCAGAAGCCTCTTCCCTCTCTCCCACACCATCCCCCAATTCTCTGCTCTTGGATCTTACCAAGTTGCCTGTTACCCTACAGTTACATCAGCACTTTGCTCCTTTCACAAACGCATTTGACCTTCCTTTGTCACTAACCTTCTGCTGGCCTGAATGGATTACAGATTAAATCATTATCATCTATTCTGCTTTTCCTGTAATGCCTGAAAGTTCTCCTCCACTCTCCCTAGCTGCAAAGGCTCATTAGTTATGCATTCCAAACCCAGCCTGGATGGTTTAGATCTGCTAATTTATGGACACTGACTGACTTGCCGTAAACACAGTACACACACAAAGGCAACTGTCTTGACCAGCAGCATTTTACTGAGAAGCCTGCTTACATTCAGAGCCTCTGGCATTAATAGAGGACAAGTGAATAAAGGGCATGTTGCAGAGAAGGGTAAACACTCACCATACTAGGAACTTGCGCTGGCACCTCAATGCACATCCGCACAGTGTAGCAGCTGATGTTGTATGGCTGGCAGCACAACAGGGTTGAATGCAAATCCTAGACTGCTGCTGTAGCCCTTGGACCATTCTGCCTCTACACTTTTGCCTAAGCAGGTCTCCTCTTCCGAGGGAAAGCAGCAGAGTGGAAGGCAGAAGGCAGCTGTGTTACAGTCACCTACTTTGCTCCTTTGTCTGCTGCTAAATTAAAAAAAAACAACAATCAGATTCACTAAGGCCATATGAAACCAGAAAATATGTACTGGTAGAGTATGAACAGCCAATGCTCACAAGTGTCCACGAGCATGTTCAGGTACCTGCATGACCTTGGGTCTGTGGAAGGCTCTTACAGATGTTGTGGTTGAGTATATGTCCTGGAGGACTTTGTTTAGAAGACCAAGACTTAAAAACAAAACAAAACAAAAAACCCCAAACCACCCTGGGAATTAGGAGATGGCTTAGTCATATCAAGTTCATCTGAAGTAAAAGTATGTACATTGCAATATAATGCATGGACACTGCATAGACAAATATTGACATAGATAAGCAGTTAGGGTTTGTGTATGCAGTAGGTTTGCCCATGATAACTCCTTTGGATCAACTGTTCAGGGTAACTGAAATGCAAAGGCCACCTTGTAAAGATGTTTAAATATTTGAATCAATTTAAAACCCATACCTTGTCTTAATACTGGGTAATTGCCAGGGCATGTGGCCCCTTGCATTCCTTCAAACATCGCTTGTGTAGATTGTGAAAATGCAGCTGAAACTTTATCCTTGAAGAAAGCACAGAGCAACAGTGAGGGATGGGAAAGCAATGTCTTTGGACAGATTTTGAGGTTCTCTGTGTTTACCCCCTACAGACTCAGTGCATGGTGGAAGAGGAGCAGAGAAACGGTGTCTGCCCCAGTTCCCCTGTCCGAGTGCCTCCGGAGTCCCCTACTGCACAAGTGCGCTCCCTAAGATACCGCCGTGTGAACAGCCCTGAGTCAGAACGCCTCTCCACTGCTGATGGCAAAGCAGATCTACATGAAAGAAGGTTTGCTCACCCTCTGTAGCCTCCTACTGCTTTTAGCAGTGTCTTGTGGATTGACTGTTGAGACCAACCTGATCACTAGATCAGCAGGCACTGGAAGTTCATTTGGGGGTGGAGGTGTTCATGAGCTTTATGATCTTTCTGACTAGACACTCATGTCTGTTAATAAGGAGAGTTAGTGGGAATGATTCTCATCCTGTCCCTGGATGGGAAGAACTCCACAGGTGGAAGGAGGGACATTTGTCAGAGGGAAGGCAAAGCATCAGGTCAGAGATAATGTAAACAGTCAGAAAGCTTTTGGCTGGCCTGAGGTGGGAGGGAAGAATGGATCTTGTTAGGATACATACAGGGATGCATGTATTCTAGGAGCTAGCTGGCAGATCCTGATCTGATGGGTTTCATTATTTCATTACTTTTCATTAACAGTAATAATAGTATTCATTTCTCAGCATATAGTATTGTGCCTGTTTGCACATGAAAAGTACATGTTACACCCTAATTTTGAGGGTAATAGAAATACCTTCTCTCAGATCCACAGCAAAGAAATAAACAAAAACCAAGAATAATAAAAATAATGGAAAGAAGCTTTTTAAAGTGTTGCGTGCTGGAGAACACGTGTTACAAGACATAAGCCCTTCGTGCTGGTAACCCCCTTCACATCCTTTGTTACTCTGTCTTCCTCTTCCCATTGAAGGTCAGGGCCATGGACTGTAGTTGCAGGACATGCTGGTGAAATGGCGCCTCTAAAAGAGGTAGGAGAGAGACAGGTCTTCTTCTCAGAGAAAATCTGACAGACTTCAACCAAGAGGAACAGTCACAAGGAGACGGTAGCTGAAAATGAAGAAGGATCAAAAAGAACTAGAGAGAGGATGAGCCCCTAGCACTACCCCCAGTTTGTTAGTTACTGTTTTATTCTGGGTGGTTGGGGGAAGCTGTAATGCTTCTCTGTAATTCAGGAAAGATTGTTTGTGTTGCTGTTAATAATTTAGGGTTTGAATAACAATTCTTGGTTCTTACTACCTCTTCTTTTGCTTGCTCAGAAGAAAAGCTCTTTAAAATAGGAAGGGAAAAAAGCTATATATAATAGTCAGCAACACTAGCCCTGTATATTCACTGAATGCTTTTAACTCCTTCCTTTATTTCTCCCACTCTTCCTTGTCTACTCAGCATCATGCTAACTTAATATAGAAAATGAGCATTATCCAAACACATCCCTTTCTCCTGCCTTCTTCCCTCAACTCCTGTTTTTAAAATCAAGATCTTTTTTCATCTTCCAAGTAGCTTGCACCAAGTATGGTGCAAATATAATTCCACTCTGCCACACAATCTTCTTTTTATTCTGTTTTTGTCTTTTTACAACACAGACCCGAGTCCCAGCAGTGGGAAATTCTTCTGGCTTTCTGCAGTAAATTCTTCCACTCCCAGAGTCTCTCCTCTGCTGGGGAATAGATGAAGACATTGGCTAAATCCAGAGTTTCTTTTATTTTTTAGCAACAGCTGTTTAAAATCCAGTTCTTCACACACAGAGTGTAGGCCATTTTGCATTCTTACTTTGCATACTTAGTATTCCCTATTCACAGTCATACATTTTTAAGACTTTAACAAATACAGCCTTATTTCTTTCAGATCCGTCAGACAGCTTTTGCTGAGATCTTTGGTTTTGCTCACAACTTTCTCTACATCAACCTCTCATGCACGTCCTTCTCTAATTCCCCTTCCCTCGTCAAAAATTTTTCATTTTTGCTTGTAATTCTTTCCATCTTGGCTTTGACCTTCCACTGTGTTAAAGATACCCAGTTTTGCTTAGCAACCCTCACCCAATGGTCAGTCACTTCTCTGTTTCCCCTCATGCATGGGAGGCTTTTCCCAGAAGAGTCTGCAAGGCTCTGGTCTTTGGTCCTTGTTGAAATCCTTTTGTAAAACACACTGCAGCTGTCTTTTTTCTGGGCAGCGGACGCTCTGGCTTTGTGATAAACAGAGAAGCAAAGCAAGCAGCAGATGCAGGCCAAATGAGAAGCATGGATCGTAACACTGTGGAGCAGAAAGACAGAAGTGCCACTGGCTTTTCCAGCTGAGATGCTGCCAGGGCCATTGGGGCACAGGTTGCTTCCAGAGCCTCTTTGAAAGGTATTTCTGCATGTCTGCAGAAGCTGCTGCTATTTAGACCGCGAGCCACTGAACATTCATTATACTACCCTTTGTAAAAGGATGCTTGCCATATTTTCTTCCTGCTCCTCCAAAGTATTTTGGGGTCATCTATGCACAATGGGATCAAAGATTCTTGCTGGCTTCGAAGAACTCATGTGGCCGCCTTAGAGATAGCACAGTGCAGCTGAAGAGATTATAGGAGCCCAGCAGAGACACTGTTAAGTCAGATAGTAAATTTAGGATTTAGGGGTGTTTTGGTTGGTTTTGGGTTTTTTCACAAACCAGTAGAACTTAACAAAGGGGAAAGAGTATATTGGTGTTGTTGGGGGAAACTGTTTATCATCCTGTCATCTACAAAGAATAGAGATGATGAATTGGCTGGCATACTGAACCACTTTAGGGGGAAGATCTTTATGCTATTGTAGGTTCTAAAGAAATATTTTTGCTTAAGCTTGTCTTTATGAAGCGTACCAAGAAATGAGTGAGATAGACTACACAGGTTTTCTCTCAACTTTTATGTTCCCTAACTTTGAGTGCAAACCTGATGTATTTTTAATGGCTTCATGTTCTGTCTTTAGATCTCGAATGGATTTACCTGGCTCTCCATCACGGCTTGTATGCTCCTCCCAGCCAGCCCAGATGCTGTCCATTGATACTGGCCAGGCTGACCGGCAGGCAAGTGGTCGGATGGATGTGTCTGCTTCGGTGGAACATGAAGCCCTCAGCAATGCTTTCCGTTCAGTGCCACTCGCAGAGGAGGAGGACTTTGATAGCAAGGAGTGGGTTATCATTGACAAGGAGACAGAGCTGAAGGACTTTCACCCAGGTGCTGAGCCAAGCACCTCTGGAACCACGGATGAGGAGCCTGAGGAGCTAAGACCTATTGAAGAGGGTGAGGAGAGAAGGCGTTTGGGGGCAGATGCTGCAGTCAGGCCGAAGACGCATGATGGGCGAAGTCGGGGTATGCAGCCTGTGACTGAGGAGGACAGTTCCCACAGACATGAAGGACCTTCTCAAACAGTATCTGACAGTAAACACGAACAGCAAATAGGAAGTCCAGCCCACTCCCCCCTACATTCAGCACCAGCTATCCGACAAAGGAGACGAGAATCTGAACCTACTGGTCCTCAGAGACAGGTAAGATCCCTGGGTCTGTATCTTGTTGCCTAGCATAGCATCATCTTAGGAAACCTCAGCTGTGCTGGAGAATTCTGTGATTCCAAGCATGCATGCTCTTGCGAAACTCTTTCTGACAGTGCTTGCAAATGTTGTGAACACCTTAAATGTGCTCCCTATAGCTAGTAACGTTGTCCCCTACCAAGGACATGCTGTTATCAAGGTCTTTCATCCGTTTTGGTACAGGGACAAGAGGAGAGCACAGCTGTGGTTGTGAGTATCTTTAATCAGTTCTCTTATTGCTCTCCCACAGTGTTTTGCTAATAACCACTTAGTTGTATGGAGATGTCGCTAGCAAATCTCCACATAGTTTCTCAGCAGCAAGAGCAGTGTATGGCAAGAGAACGCCCTCTGACCTAATCTCACACCACCACTGGGCAGGACTGCAGCAATGCAAACCATAAAATAACTCCCTGAAACTAAACTTTCTTCTAAATACCTAATAAAAAGCTCAGAGTAACCAGCACACACATCCCGACAAACTTACTTCAGTGACTGGCATTGTTGTTACCAGGTATTTACTCACAGAAATGTTCTTTATCTACTGTGTTTTTTCCAGATAGTTGTAGAGGGCTTTTTAATTTTGGTTTTGCTTTTTTCTGTGGTCCTCTGAAGATATAAAGAAGTTCAGTTTTTAGTGGGAGGTAATTTATTAGATTACCTGGAAAAACATGATATAGTGTTAGGCTCAGAGTTCCTCTGTCATACCTAATCTTCATTTCTCAGACATTCAGAAGAAGGCTGTCCCAGAGCGTTCACTGCAAGAGACAATAAAATTGTTCTCCTGAGGGCTTTTTCTATTTTTATGTTAATGAAGATCTCTCATGCACGTGGGATCCATAAGTGTAGCAAAGAGCAGGAGAGTCTCGGGTCATGGACACAATGATACTCTTCTACAGGGGGCACTTGTGCAGTTGCTTGTTCCCCTCCAGAAGATGGTAACTTCATCTCCCATTCCCTCTTGAGCTTATTCTCTAAGGGAGTGTTCACTGGACTGGAGCATGTTAAAAGAACATCCCTCCATTCAGACCTTGCCCAGATTCCTCTCTGCTCTGGATCCTGGAGAGGTACAAGAAAAAAAGGACTGTTAGTTTTGGCAGCAAAACATGAAGGATACAAGAAACTATATAAAAAGAATCAAACCAAATCCTTGCCTGCCAGGCAAGATGTTCCTTACTAAGGTGTATGAAGCTGCAGTATTTACAGAAAGGATAGAAATTCTGACAGCAGGCACTAGTGGGACTGTCCTCCTGAGCACGGGATAGTAGCAGTCCATGCTTCTCACGGAGACTGTGTCTAGTTGCAAGGTTCCTAGGTAGTGTTTGCTGCATAAAGCCAATATGTTGAATGCCCCAGATATCTAGAGATTGCATAGGTGAGGTTGGCAGGGTTGGAAGGGTCTGTGTCTGAATTTGCTCTGTCTGTACACTTATTGGGCTGGTCAGTGCAAGATGTGCAAGATCTGCAAGATGTGATGAACATGGCAAGAGCCGGCTGGTAAGAACCAGCTGTAAGAGCCAGCAGGGACACTTCACTGACATATTTAGCATAGCTAAAGAAGGCTGGAGGTGCCTGCTTGGCCATAGCATGTTATACTGCTATGTGAAATGACTGGGGGAGTGGAGTGTGATACAGTATGAAGGCTCCTTATCACTGCACAGTGATACTTAAAAAGCAGGCAAAACAGGTAGATTATTGCGATTGTGGGTGATCACTGCTAATACATTAGAGAGCCTTGGTTCTCCAGCGGACCGTGCATTTTTTTGCTCCTGTGCTCTGAAATACCCTTTAGTTACTCCTGGGCCTAGCTTTGTACATACAGACCAACACTGGATTCTTTGGCTGGCCAAGAATTAGCTGTGCTTCCTTTGATGTCTGGACCCTTCAGTTGCCTCTATATACACAGCTTTGCAGTGACATTCGTGTTTTTCCATTTGCTGTCACAAAACCAACTGCTAACTCTCAAAGGAAAAATGACTTGGTGTCTCAAGGAAAGCAGAAGCCTGTTCTCCTTAGGTACAGCAGAGATGGAGGGACAGTTGGTTGGGATGCTAATAAGAAGGTGACCAAGGACTTAACTAATGAAAATACTGAAGGCCTCACTAGCATTGACAGATGTTTCCTGTAGCTCAGGCTTGGGCTTCCTCCGGGTTTGATTGAAACTCTGATTAGATTGTGTGTGTGTGTGTGTGAGAATAAATCTTCCTTATCTTTGAATATGAACTGAGCCTTTTAAGATAGGTAAAAAAGTCACTAAATGCAGAACTACCATGACTAAGGTCATAGGCCTTGTTGTACCGATTTGGGATCTCATTCTGGTCTCCCGAAAACTGGTGATCATCCATTGGTGTCAGTAAAGTACTGAGAACAAATGGGTAATCCCTGCTCTAATGCTTTCTTCTGTTCCTCCATTCTCTGGCTCCAATATATAAGCCATTACTTGTTACTGGCAAAAAGACAGTGACCTCTGGATTATCAATCACAGCGTGGTTGAGGTTGGAAGGGACCTCTGGAGATCATCTGGTCCCATCCTGTGCTCCGAGATGGATCAACTAGAGCAGGTTGCTCAGGATGGTGTCCAATCAGAATATCTCTGAGGATGGAGACTCCACAACCTCTCTGGGCAACCTGTTCCAGTGTTCAATCACCCTTATGGTAAAAAAACTTTTCCTTCTGTTTAAATGGAATTTCCTGTATTTCAATTTCAGCCCATTTCTTCTTGTCCTTTCACTGGGCACCACTAAGAAGAGTCTGGATCCATCTTCTTTTTCCCATCAGGTATTTATAAATGTCAATAAGAACACCCCTGAGTCTTCTCTTCTCCAGACTAAACAGTCCCAGCTTTCTCAGCCTTTCCTCAAATGAGAGGTGCTCCAGTCCCTTCATCATCTTTGTGACCCTTCGCTGGACTATCTCCATGTGTCTCTTGTACTGGGCAGCCCAGAACTGGAACACGGCACTCCAGGTGTGGCCTCACCAGTGCTGAGTAGAGGGGAAGGACCACCTCCCTCAACCTGCTGGCAACACTCCTCCTAATGCAGCCCAGGAGGCTGTTGGCCCTTTTTGCCACAAAGGCACCTCGCTGGCTTGTGTTCAGCTTAATGTCCACCAGGACCTCCAGGTGCTTCTCTGTCAAACTGCTTTCCGGACAGTTGGCCCCTAGTGTGTGCTGTTCCTCCCCAGCTGCAGGACTTTGCACTTCCCTTTGTTGAACCTCATGAAATTCCTTTTTGCCCATTTCACCAGCCTGTCCAGGCACCTCTGAATACCAGCACAACCATCTGGTGTGTCAGTCACTCCTCCCAGTTTTGTATCATCTGTGAACCAGGTCATTAACGAAGCTGTTAAACAGTAGTGGCCCCAGTATCGACCCCTGGCTACACCACTAGTGACTGGCCTCCGGCTGGACTTTGTTTCCCAAAGCACAATGCTTTGAGCCCCGCAGCTCAGTCAGTTTTCAGTCCAACTCACTGCTTATCTAGCCCATATTTCATCATTTTGTCTATGAGGATGTTATGGGAGACAGTGTCAAAAACTTTACTAAAGTTGAAATAAACAACCTCCCACCCAGTTATCTCATCACGGAAAGCTATCAGATTCATCAGGCATGGTTTCCCCTTCATATATCCGTGCTGACTGCTCTCAGTCACCTTCTTCTCCTTCATATCTTTGGTAATGGCTTCCAGGATGATTTGCTCCATGCTCTCTGCAGGCTGACCAGCCTGTAGTTCCCTGAGCTACCCTCGTTTAGAGCTCAGATGTTTGTTCAAATATATGAATCTGTTGGAAAAAAGATATTGTAGTACAAGTGTGAGGGATGGTGGTGTCCTCATGAAACTGTGTGGGTGTAAGAGGCAACACAGTATGAACAGATGCTGCTGTGGGTAAAGTCAAGTACAGAGGAGGCTCTGAATACCCTGGGGGAATTTCTGACCCAAATATTCTCACATATTAGATATCTCCCAGTTTCAGCTGACAAGAAGACAGCTGCAGTGGAGCATAGACCTCATGGGAAGCCCTGGTATAAAGGGAAAACAGGTCTGTCATGAAACTTATGTCCTGTTCAGGCCCTTCTGTCTGTGCGCTGCTCAGTGCAGCAGCAGGCACCCAGCAAGCTGTTTAACAGGGCTCTTAGGGCTTACTTCAATGTATGCATTTCAGGAATGTACTAATAAATCTCTGCTTATTTTTATGCATTAATGTGCAGATAAAGCTACAGAAATAGCTAAAAATGAGTGGAAAAAAAAGATTGAACCTGCACTTCTGTTTACATATTAATCCTGACATAGGATTGCTGTTATTGTTGGAAACTATTTATATCCACACCTAGGAATACAATTTAAAAACCTGTCAAGTTCTTAAATATGCTGGGTAAATTCACTGACACTTGGCAGAGACGGCAACTTACTGCTGCCCTCTGTGTTGGAAAGAAATAAAAATGTTCATTTGTTTATGAGTTTTAGCAATTACTTCTGACTGTAGGTCCGTGCTCATAGGTATTTCTTGACTCTGAATCTCCCTTGCTGCTAGTGCAATTGGCATTGTGCAAAATATTTTGAGACTTGCCTGCCTAAAACATGCCTGTCCAAATGATGTCGCATCTAAAAAACACAAGAAAAGTGAAGCAATAGTGGGAGATCATTTTAACTCTTCCTTCCCTATTCTTGGATATATTCTGCAGAGTTCAGAGAGCATTTTGCTTACACTATGTCTTACAGTCCCATCTCCCAGAGCCAAGAGTTCATCTTTTAGAAAAGGTCCCAATGTGAAAAGGCACTGGTGTATTTCCTCACCAAGTTAGCTGCGTAGTTAGATTCAATCTTAAAAAAATCTCCCTTGGTGCTATATTAGGCCTCTTTTCTCCCACAGCCAGCCTTCCACAGCCAGGAGAATGCCAAAAATGAACTTATTTAAAGTTCTCCGTGTCTTGACCCTGAGAGGGCAGCAGCTGTGGAGCTTATAAGTCCTTTCCAGCCATACCCCACCATTGGCATCTTTGCTGAGAGATCACGCAAGCATATTCGGCGTGAAGACCTGTGTCGGTAATACCATGGGTAAGACAGGAGGCAGTCAGAAGCACATTGCACAGGCTTCCTGGGCCAACTTCACCTGGGAGTCCAACTTTACCTATAATCACTGGTTTTCTTCTGTAAAAAACTGTGCTGAGCCCCTCACTGAGCCAAGAAAATATTCTCTGTTCTGGTGCTGAGCCCACGGGTGCTCCCATGCTCCTGAACTTCATCATCGCCTCATCTGAGGGATGCTATAGTTGTGATGTTGCCCAATACCCTTGGGAATAGCACAGCTGATCAGAGGACAAACCACTTCAGCAACCCCAGTATGCTGTTCTCTTCCCCTATTGATTTAAGTTGGTAATGATTATTCTTCAGAAAGGGACACAGAGACACAGGAGGGGGCTGCCTCACTACAAGGACAGGGCTCCAGCATTTCGGGTGATCCGTACTGCCTCTCTGGTTCATGTGGTGTAGAGCCCTGGGTTGCCCTGGGTCTGTTACCTGGAGGAACTCTGATTTGCACTGAGGACTGAACGCTGAGCAGGGCTTTCTCTGGGTATTATTTTGGTCCCGGTGGCCTCTGTGGCCCCAGACCCTGGAAAAGTAAGGAGGGAAATCTTTGTCCCTCCCAGAGTGCCTATAGACAGCAGGAGAGGACAGAAACTACAACTTCACTGGCTCTGAGGCAGAAAGAAGAAAAGCTGGGCTGAAATAATAGAGCAACAGGTAGAAGCAAAACATGTCAGGCCCTCAGGTTTATAACCCTGGGCAGAAGAGGTAGGCTGGGGGAAGAAGGCAGCAGGAAAAATGAGATACGAAAAGGTGCTATGGGTCTTGGTTTGCTTTCCCTTCTACAGCATCGTCTGTGGGCTGCTCTGAGGGGACCTGAGGGACCATTTCTCAGTGGTAAGAAATGGGCATTTGCAGAAGAGGGGCAGACTCTCATTGCCCCTCACTTGGTGTAATTCCCCTTGAGCTGCACTTGGTGCCTGTTGTAGATGATGCAATTCTTTGACATTGAGCTCCTCCGGCTTCCCTCCGCATGAGAAGAGCTTGCCAGCAGATGGAGAAGGGTGTATGTAGAGTTGGCCTCTGTCCCATACGCTCTTTAGATTCAGTCTCCCTGTCCATCCATGTGTTAGGAATAAAGGATCAGCAAAGGGTGATACTATAAGAGAAGTAATTCTCACATATGCTCGTTATAGATATACAGGTCACAACAATGAAAACCTTAAGCTCAGTAGAAATTCCTAATTACATTTTATATCTTTAAAATATGTTGAGCTCTATCAACTTCACATTTTTCTGGGACTTCACATGAGAGGTGTCATACTACTCCTGTCCAAACAAGAGCAGAACAGGCCTGATGGAACGTGGTTCAGCCTGTTTGTGGCCAAGGACAACAGGCTAAAAGGGGGCAGCACCTCCAGCGCTGACCGTGTAATTTAAGCATTAGAGCATCAGTGAAGAAAAGTGGCGTGTATGTAACCTCAGCTTCAGCCAGGAGGCAGCAATACCTAAGTGTGCTTGCTGGTGGGGTGTTGCAATTTGCCCCTTCATGGCCTGGGCAAGGTCCTTGGTCCTGTGCTGTAAAGGAGGTCCACTTGGGTAGTTGGAGTGATCCTTTTTGATCTGAGAAGTCTTTACCATGTTGGGATGATACATACTTTGGAAATTATACAATATGCTGAGCCCAAACATGGAGCAAAAAAGTAGTAATAAGAATTCCAGTATACTTAGTTGTGCAGCCTGCAAACAGTGCACCCAAGACTGAATTTCTACACCATCTACGCAAAGAAGAGAATATGACAAATTAGAGCTGCTGTCTAGAATTTGTCTCTCAAATACTCTGTATGACAGCATTACATTGTTATTATCTAAGAGTCTGATCTATGCAGTGACACGCCGTACTTTTAGGACTGTGAATAATTGCTTTTCACATTTAATGCCCACCACAAGCTGAGTAGTTCTCAGACGCTTATGAAGATAAGATACCTGCCTCAAAGCACTGCAGAGATATTGAAGGTGACAGGAAAGAGATGAGACTGGATGAAGTTCAGCTCTTTTTCTCGTATCATTTGCAAGGGCAACATCTCTAGTAAGGTAAGGAGAGCAGTGTTGGCTTAAGAAAATACAATGTTGCCTTTTCACATTTCCTAATTACATTTTGAAACCTGCAGAGGCTTACTGAAAAGAAATGCAGCACAAGGAAGGGAATGGATTTGAAAGGAAAAATATAATTCCAGGAAAAATGGTCTGGTTTTGGAAATTGAGGTTGCTGACCCCTGTGAAAGTGCTAGTTTCAGAGCAGAGGTAGAAGGGGGAGGAAGGGCTTAGCATTTTCAGGGTGAAGAATCCGAAGTCATTCCCGTAACGCCTTGCTCTTCCATTCAGTGTGTAAAGGGAAGGTAGGGACTGTGATCTCCTCCTGGCACAAGCTGTCCTCTGTGAGTATACTTCCCTCCCTCTCCCGGCCATCCCAGCATCACAGAAGCAGAAAGGGGACCTAAGAGTGCATCTTCTCCTCATGTCCTCCCGTGGCTCTGTGTTTTGAATTTCTCACTGAAAGGAGAATTATACTCTGCCTGCCTTTCCAGCTGCTGCTTATACTTCACTTACCCAAACTGGAAGCATTAACGCTCCCCCTGCAGGTACTGAGTATAAAAGTGTATCGGGAGGCCGGCAGTGTAAGTGTGGGAAAAGGAAAAGTCCACTAACAGCCCCCAAAGTTGCCTTTGCAAAGCCCTGGACCAAGTTTTAGTAAGACTCCTTGAAAGAGCCCCTGAGAATCCCTCGCTTTTAAATACACATAATCATTTTAGCACCATTTAGGTGTTTCACCTTTTCTCGTACGCGTGGTTTCCAAGTGCGTTCAGAGTTTGACTGTTACCTGTTAGGTGAGAT
Source organism: Buteo buteo (assembly GCF_964188355.1). Classification (NCBI taxonomy): domain Eukaryota; kingdom Metazoa; phylum Chordata; class Aves; order Accipitriformes; family Accipitridae; genus Buteo; species Buteo buteo. The sequence goes on along the minus strand of NC_134182.1, from coordinate 1,354,491 downwards.
GTATGAATAGCCTAATGACGTGCCAAGATGAGCGATGCCAGAGGAACAGAGAGGTGAGGCGTGTGGCCCGAAGAGCCAGAGGAGGGGACTGACGTAGCGGAGCCTGACACCCCTGGTGTCGCTCGTGCCCGCGTGTGGCTGGGGAGAGCGTGGCAGGCCCCCTGTAATGGCAGGCTCCCGCGGTGCCCGTAGGACCCCCGGGAATTTATAGACGCAGAGCAGTAAGTACGCCCCGCGTAGAGCAAAAGCATTTTTCATCCGCCAGCGAAGATGTCCGCAGCATGCGCATCGCAAACCAGGGGCGAGTCAAGTCTTTGCCTGACACCTTTTCCTCCACTCTTCTTGGTCTTTTTCAGTTGGAGGAGGACAGGCCTTCTCAGCACTCCCTCCCGAGGTACAGCCCCCTGAGAAGACTGGCGTCCTCCGTTTTCTCCTCCTCAACCCTGGAGACAGAACACTACCCTCACGTTGGTGGCACTTTCATACAGCGCAGCCGTTCAGCGGAGAGCAGTCCCGTACGCATGCCCCACCGCAGGCACATGCCCCTCACGGCAGGAAACCACAGACTCATGCCTTCCGTCCTCCGCATTTCCAGGTCCCAGCTCCAGCAGGTGTGGGCCCGCTTCACACACAAAACATAGCCTGTTCAGGGAAGCAGCAGCCTCCATAATGCAATAATAGATCCCACCTGCCCACAGTGTGTCACCACTTTAATGCAATATTGAATCCCAGACAACACATGGCCTAAGGTACTGTAACTTCCAAAGCCCCTGCAACCAGACCCCGCAGAGACCGAGAACGTCTGCCTTTCTAAACCTCCCAGCAGCCTGGGCGAGGGGCGGCGGCGAGGGGCGGCAGCGCGGCCGAAGATGAGAACGCGGATGGCGAACGTGCGATGTGTGAAAGAGGTGGATGCCAGGGCCCGTCTCAGAGACTCGCTCGCGCGTCCCGCCGCCTCGCGGGTAGGAAGGGCAGGGCTGAACGCGCGCCGTCGAGCCACAAACGTTGTCAAATTATGACTGGAGCGGAGAGGCCGCGGAGGTATCGGCAAGCGTTACCTTCCCCCGGGGGCAAAGCGGTTCGAACATCTTTGTTGGTATCTTACACTGGGCCAAATCTGCAGGCGGTTTTACTCCCATCTAGATGTAGGCAGACTCCCGCTGGAAGCTCACCTGAGGCAGGACCTCAGGATTTGTCCCTCTTGTGGAGTTACGATCATGTATCTCTCTGTTGCTTTGGCTTTGGAAATCCCCTTGCTTTTGTTGCAGTTTGGTTTCCATGCAGCGACCACATATTTCTGTCTCTCTGGCTTTTGCCTCTGTTACGTGGCAGTGGACCTGTTTGTCTGCTCTCCACTCCTAAGCTGCTCCAAATCTGCCTGCCTTCCCCCAGAGGCGCTGACTGTCAAGAGTTGGATAGCAAGAATTTTCTTACTGATCCAGCTGTATATTACACTGTTTCTAAATTCCAGAAATTTTAGGCACCTGCAGCTTCTCAGTGGCAGAGCAGCCCTGCTTCTTGGCCTTGCTTGGAAATGCCTGTGATAACAGAGCTCACTCGAGAAATAAACTGGCCTCAGCACTTGGTGTACAGAGCCCCTGGAGCCCTTGTCTAAAACTGACTTAAATCTCAGAGGAAAAGGGAGATCAAAGTTAATTTAAATTGTCAGAAGTATTTCCCGGGTTCGCAGGGTTATATTGCCCTTCTCAGTATAGCTGCAGTGTAAAACACCAGGCAGTATGAAGACCTTCTGTAGTTAAGTGAATGTAGTAACTGACTTTTATTGAAATGAGCCCTTGGTCTGGTCTTTTGGGAGAAGAGGCAGTATGGACGTTAGGGTTAAAGGAGAAGGGGTCATTGCTGGTGCTCAGGGCTTTAGGAAAGTGCGAGTCCAAAGTAAAATACTCTGCAGAAAGCATATAAGCACAGGATACAGACAAGAAAATGTATAGAAAGCTCAGGCAGATGTGAAAATGCCATGGGATAAGTATGGGTTTTGGAAGAAAGTTGTGACACGGAGGGATTACTGCATAGGTAGGGTGTTGCCCGTGCAGTTACAATGAACGCTTCCTTCCAAACACTGATTGCTGTAGGTGTATCTGCCCTGCCTGAGGCTCCCTTAATATCAGAGTCACCCTTCCATAAGCAACCCCAGATGCTGCAACCCCAGACGGGGTGGGTGATGCTTTCTGAAGCTCGTAGGACCTGGTCCGGTGGGTCTGCATGCCGCAGGACATCCCACAGAGCATCCCGGTGGGTGCGGGGATGGAGATGGAGGGGTCAACACACCCTCCTTGAGAAGACTGAACGTAGGCATGACCAGTCTCTTCCCACAGTCATTCTTGAGTCAGCGACATCCATTTCTTTTTCATTTGCCCCAAGAACGTGAGTGAACAGGACACTTTACTGCCCAGCCAAAATTTTGATCTGCAATTTGTTGATCAGTTTTATTTTTAAAAAAGGCTCTAGGTCTTGCCAGAAAAACTTGGACTGAATTAACTGGTAGCCTAATCCTATTTGGCAGTTCTTCTCTTGTCAGGCACAGAAACCAGAAAGAGCAAGGCTTTGCTTTTCTCAAAGTGACATGAGAAGGGATTTCCTTAAGCAGACTCTGCTCTGATGTTATTTTTTCCATGTTCAGTAGAGACTTTAATAGAACAGCAGATTGCAGAGAAAATGGAATTTGTGAAAGAAGTAGATTTAAAATCAGTAGCTCTTAATAATTCTTAGTTCATAGTCTCCAAAACACTGATGTTCACTTTTCAAGGTCAATTTTAGGAACAAAAATTTCTACTGTTCTATTTTTTAGAAAACAATTTTTAGTTTTGCCAGTGAGAAAAGGGAACAAACAGGATAACTGGGTATTTATAAACTCTAACCTGCCCATTTCAGACAAAAACGATGACTAGCCAATAAGTAGCTCCATACATGAAATTTAAAGGGCAGTAATCTATCTAATTCTACTCATCATGGTTATATATAGAACTGTTCTTGCCAAGTAAACTTGATACTGTTCTTCTAAGTTCGAAAGTCTGATTGGTAAAGGTGGTTGATTTATATAGACTTCAATAAGGCTTTCTTCTAGTTAAAATTATTAATAAATTGAAAACCAACTAACCAAACAAAACATGTTTATATGTTGGTATCTCTTACAAGTGGGGATGTTTCTCATCAGGACTCCTGATCTCCCGCCCTTAGCTCAGCACTATTCTTTGCCTTTAGTGGCTGTCAAGAAGAAAAAAGAAATCACTGAGGAGGAAGTTTGCAGTGACAGGAAGATGGGTGGCTTGATAAAATAGTACTGGCAGGCCAGCTCTGCAGAAAGATTTGGATCGCTTGATAAGTTGCTTGCATTCAGACTAATTACTGCATTCAGCCAGGGACAAGGTCATGTTTTGAGTACGAAGAATATAGGTCACACGCACAGAGGGGGAGAAACTGTGCCCTGGGAGGTGCTGTCTCCCAAAATGAGGTGGGAGTTTAAGGGAAATAATTAGCTGCATGTAAGTTCTCATTATGCTGCTATAGCAAAAAAAAAAAAAAAAAAAAGTATTCTTTGATGTATCAGCAGGAAAATGAAGATGTGAGCAGAGGGGAGATCTTTTGTACTGGTGAGATCACTACCAGACATCATATCCAAGTCTTGTATGGAAATTTTTTTAAAAGATTTTCAAAACCTAAAAAAGCAGAAGCAATACAAGAGTTGTTTGATTCTGTAAAACCTGCCTTGTAGAATGAGCTTGAAGAAATGCAGTCTGTCATTAAAGACAAAACTAAAAAGTGACATGATTGCTGTTAGGAGTACCTGCCTGAAGAGAGCAAGACGGGTTTTTAATCTGCCAGGCAAAGATAAGGGTCTAGGTGGAAGATAAAGTAACAAAGGTCAAACTAGAAGATGCTCATTTTAAAGACATAGGTGGGTGGTAAGCCGCTGAAATACATTTTTAAAAGACATTGAATTCTTTACTGTTCAGATTCTATAAGGTGGGATATTGATTTCTAAACCAATCCTGTTAAACCATCAAATTTGGGCTCTATACCAGAGTAATTGGACATGTTGCTGTTGCCTGGGTTTTATGGGAGGTTTTATTTCATGATCAGTATGGCTTTTACAATTTAATTCTGAACAAATTAATTGGTGCTAATGGCTGGTATCCTGATGTTACAGTCGTATGCAAAGAGTATTAAAAATAGTCAATTTGCAGATCTTTTTAACATCTTCATCTAATGCTGTAATAATTACTATGGAATCCACATATTGTTGAGGAACAGTTGGCAAATTAAAGAAATGTGAAAATAGCTCTCTTTTTATATATATGGAAATGTAATAAATTAATATTAAAACTAGTTACAGTGCAATTCTGAAAAACCTCTGTAGGTTACATTTATATTGCATTTATTTATTGTGTTTCATTTACAATGACTGCAATTATAAATGTAAATATGTCCAAAATCAGTTGTCAAAAAAAACCAAAACAACCAGAAAGCTCAAAGGAAGTGGCAAGCAGCCATTTCTCATTGAAGTCTGCGCTTTTATGGTCAAGTTAGGGGAACAGAAGTGTCAGTTCTCTAAGAGGTACCCTCCTACCCCCACCCCATCCCATCGAGCCCTTTCAGCCCTTTCTCCTGTGCCAGTGCCCGTGTTCATGTGGCTGCATGGACCTGTACGGGGAGAAGGAAAGTTGTTTTCAGCTTTGGTTCATTTTCCTGCTTTGGTTCACTGTCCATTTGCACAACTGACAGCACTGGCAAGCCAGGGTCAGCAGGGATAAAAGCAACTGATGGAGGGCCGTTGACACAAAAAGTGATCATGGGGCTATGGGCTGAAAAGTTAGTTGCCCTAGTTATTTTTCCTCTTATGTTTGATAAGGTTCCTCAAATTCTTCAGCTGGGGTAAGTCAGTGTAAATCAATACTAGTGAAATAAAATTCCCTTTCAGCATCAAACTCTTAGGCAAATTGTGTTCATCAGAAGGATCCAAGAACAGGCTTTGCATCCTGAAAGAGACGTTCTTGTTTTTACTTCCCATTGTACATAGCACTTGTTCTCCTCAGAATCCAAAATGAGGACCGAAATGAGCATTTGCCACACCTTTACAATACAGACATCATTAGCATCCGAAGGATAGGTAGCTGTTGCTAGGATCTCATGCTGTACTTCAGTGAGCAAATGCACATCGAATGTATATACATACAAAAGCCATCCTTTTATATCTTGGTCTCTTGGCTCCTTTCACCTTCTTTCTATGCAGAATGGGAGATGTTTCCAATTTATCACTCTCTCCCCAGACTCCTTCCCACAGGAAGGACCTAATGAGATGTGATTTCTGTGAAAACATTACTGTAAATGCTTGGGTTGAGCTAGCACGAATTGGGTGAATGTAGTTATCCAGCACACATTCACTTTCAGTGGAGAAGGTTTTGGTGGGAGGGGGTTGGCTGAAAATAAGCTATACTGACAAAGAGACAGTTTTGCAGATGCCAGTGCATCTGCGTTAGGAGTAACCTGTCGATACACCCATGTTGACAAAGACCCTGGTGTGAACCTGACTTTGTCCACCATTCCCATACTTTTTTGGCAGTGTTGAGGGGCAGGTAAGTGGAAGAGTTAACGTTGCATCACCTCTTTCACTGTTTAAAGTCTCTTTTGTTACAGTGATGACAGAATGTAAGATAGAAATGCCCTGTAAGGCAGCCGTATGGGTGATATAATCCCATCCTTATGCTACCTCTTCACGATGAAAAGTATCTCTTGCTCTTCCACTCCTTTTTTTTGTTGTGGGTCTGAACCTGGACATTGTGGTGGTCAAGGCTGCTGCAAGACTGGTGCTCTGACAGGGACAAACTGGTTCAGAAGTTGTATTTGTTGGGCTAAGTGTCTTTGTGGATCCTAGAGACTTCCAACCTGGACTGATGCTTTCCTTTCCTCATGACAGATGTTGACTCCAAGACCTTTCCTACAGCTCTTTTCCTGTAGTTCATGGGGTGATTCTTTAAGGATCCCCAAGGACAGAGGCAGATCAGCCCACCTCTGAAATCCTGCGTCCAAATGACTTTTGAGGAGTGTATAGGAAGCTGCTCTAGCTCTCAGTTACTAGGTGCTCAGCCGAGGGTGAGAGTTTGAGCGCACCTTCTCCCTTCCAGTGCTGGGAGGCGGTTGCCGCCTCCCCAGCCCAGGTTGAAGAAGCTGTACTTGAACAGTTGCCCTCCAGACTGGATTGAGATAAAGCAGCTGACTCCCGGACTGGCTGGCATTCTCCTCTGGGATCTCATCCATTGCTCCATAAGCGGAGATATTGCTGCTCAGCTGCCACCCCGTTAGCTTATGTTTAAATCTGAATCTGGGTGCAAGAACAACAGCAGTCAGCTGTAGCCCTGAGCTGTTGGTAGGCTTCACGTACAATGTGATGAGGAGGCAGAACCCCCTCATCCTCACCTCACTGCTTAAGAACCTCTCTTAGATCTAGTTGCCTCTTTGTTCCCCTTTGCCTATCTCATCTCTTCCCCATATGGCAAAACTCTTTCTAGTCCCCCCTGGTTGCCAGTGCGTGTCCCACTCCATACATTCACCTGCCCCTGTGGTTTAACCTCTGTTGCCATTCCTGGTGTCTCATCCCTCGCATCCTTATTGCATCCCTGGGTACCTGCACAACCTCCCGCCTTTGCCATTCCCGAGAATATGCGAGGCTTGCCTCCTGCACCCGTTTCCTACCCATTGCCTATCTCATGTTGCACCATACCGTCCCTGTAGCACTTTGATCAGCCTCTTGCCTTCCCCGTCTCTGATTTCCTCGGAGGAAACAGTGAAAAATGGCACATTTTGGCACTTGGAGCGGTCTCAGCTCTACATGGAGTCTGTGCAAGGAATAGTGATCGTGTTGTTTAAAGGCAGTTTGATTTCAAAGGTGATAATGGAAGATACCCTCCATTTTCAGGACAGTTTCACGAGTTTCAAATCCTGGAATCCTTAGGACTTAGCAAATTCCCCCAGATTATTGTGTACATGAGCAGCTAAATTTAGAGAGCTGGCAATGCTCTTTCCCTTAAGACGCAGCTACCATCTGTGATTGCAAACCACGTAAACACCATTTCTATTGTCATGAGCTTGTCTCGTTCCATTTCAATTGGTGCCTGGTCTCTGTGGGTGAGAAAATGTCTCAACTCCAGTTGCTGTCCCCATTCTCCAGCCTGGGAGTTAGGGGTGGGAGGAATCCAAATACAAACAGAAAGAAATAGGGTATTTCAAACAGCTAGGACGGCAATTTTAAGTGCAACAGAGCTGACGCTTTGTTCATTAATTGTAAACTTTAACTCCCTGGTGTTTCCTCTCATTGCCTGTCTTATCTGGAGGTATCACAGAGTGGTGGATTTTTACCTTGAGAACTGGTGTTCTTCACTTTGGCCCATATAATGACAGTTCTTCCCTTATCTAGCCTGTGCCACTGGCATTAGGCCGTCAAAATATCTTGTTGTTTTAAACAAGCTCCGTGTTTCTTCTGCGATCCCATTTGGCAGCTAGCTCTCCCAAGCTGCTTCTGCGGCAGTCAAACCTGGGTGTTACGTGAGAAGGCAGTACACCTTTAAGAACCAGTCAACAATCTTTTTTCCTTTTTGAGATGAAAAAAATCAATTTTTGATATCTCTTTTTGCGTATAGGACTTCTGGAAAGAGGCCAACTGTTTCAAAGTGAGCAGCGATAATAAGCAAAGGCGTCCTCAACAGCTTCCCTAGCCTGCTCACGAGGCAGAGGGGTTGAGTGACTCTTCAGCAGCTGGGCTGCGTTTCTTTTCCAAAGGTGACTCTAAAGCCAGTTAACATAAACCTTCTTTTCTAACTCCTATAGGCTGTGAGCACTTCAGGATGAGAAGCAAAACAAATGTCATTTGGGATGTTTCTCTGCTCCATGCTTCAAACATTTCTTCCAAAGGGTTTACTCTGGAGTGTTTAACTACCTCATTTGTCTTTTGTTTCAGTAGCATCACCAGGCTTTGGTACCATCTTTATCACTGGCTACACTGCCCCAAAGTGTACGGCCTCTTCCGAGAGACTTGATAATTTTTTTTTTAGTAGAAGCGTTCTGCAGTCAGGTGGGAAACCAGGGCAAACACGTCACTTTAGCCTTTCCAGAGTTTATTCAGAAACAATACTAATAGTCACAGTACTCCGACTTTCCTATGGCCTCTTAACCCAAAAGATCCCCAAGTGCTTTATTTTTCCTGTGAGTCACTTCCCTGCTGTTTGACATGCAGGACCGCTGGAGGAAGTCAGCAGCAAATAAAGCATTTTCAGAACATGTCAGGATGAAGCCAGAAGTGAGAGTTTGATTGCACAGAGAGCATTTCAGGAGGCAGAATATTATTTCATGATGCGGAAATTGTCAGGACAGTGGGTGGGACCTATATATACCAAATATAACAAATATCATTGAGGCATTTCTTTGACTGCAAATCACCAGGAACTTCACTTGCTCTCTCATGTAAAAATGCACTATTTGAATCTGGTGCTGTGATCCTATGTAAATAAATTAAGGCAAGAAAATACAACCATTGCTAGTTTAGTCCTGTATTGTAAAATAGCTCAACAATAGGATGCACTGTGAGACTGAAGATCAGAAAGCATGGAAAGATGTGTTCAGTCATTTTCGTGTTTTCTAATGTCCTTCATTCTCACACCTCCATCATTTAATCTTCCATGATGTGTATATGTGGAACTTGGCAGCAGCACAAGATTATTCTCGAAAATACAAGGAGATTTTCTACTTCTCATCTGGAGGGATTGGTGACAGATACCCACCGTGTTTGTCCAGTGGGTCTAGCATCTCTTCCTTAGCCTACGTGGAGTCTCTGTGATATCCAGTCACATTCGTATTACAGCCACATAATACGGCGTCAATGACCTAATTTATTTTTATTGTAAACTGCTGGGTTAGATGAATGACACATTTTATTAATGGTTGTCAGTGGAGATTTATTCACGCCACTCTCAGAACTTTACCTGGAGCTGAGACCATTTTGCGACTTTCACATTGAATAAGAAAGGGCTCTTTTATCCCAATCTATTCAAAAGAGAAGCTTTTGTTTTTATTTTTCCTCTTTTGTTTTTCCTTTGGTAACAAATGGGAAAGAACTATTTGGAGATAGCTATTGTACATTTGTCTAGCTCTGCTTGGCAGTAACAGATGGGCTTCGAGGGGCTAGCTGAAGAAAATAAATTTGCATTTCCTAGCAGACAAGGTCTGAAGCCTTGAAAATCATGGATGATTTGCAAATCCCTAAACTCCTGTTAGTGTTTATAGTGAATAAATTGCCCCAGATGTTTCTCAGCTGGAGAACATGGGGTGCTTTTCTTCTTGACCTACTTCCCCTGTAGTTGCCAGCCCTCCCCAGAGTGACTGGAGGAGATGACAGTTTCTGGAGAGACTGACCAAAATAAGCCAGATGCGCTTCCTGATCTCACTCTTGTCCCCAGGGTGGTGTTGGGATGCTTTTTGCTGGAGCTTCCATTTCTGATTGTATGTATGTATGTTTATATGTGTTCATGACCCACACGTGGAGTGTGAACGGCCACACGTGGTCATGCCTTACAGAAGCGTTTCTGGGCCAGTAATGGGCCACTTTGCGCGCATCCAAGTGCTCAAAAGGCTGTTGCAAAGAACGAATCTCCATCAGTTACAGAAAGTATCCTCGTGGTGTCTGGTTCAGATGGCACACCTGGCCTCCTCTGCACGTTGCAGGTCTGATTTTGGCAACCTGGCCCAGCCCAGTTTTCTTAATTCAGTGTCTTGTAGCATACGTATCCCTCCATTCGCCATCAGCTGGTGGCAGAGTATTCTGGCGATAGGAACGGTGCTGCCACTTGGGACGTAATTTATTAGTATGCAAACACCTATTTGGGGGAATGTTAAAACATGAAATAAAATGTGTAAATGCTGATCATTGCGGTACTACCTTCCTTTTCGTTGCATTTTTATACCATGTGTTTTGTGTTTGGGTCGCTATAACACACAGACCTGCATTTGCAGTTCCATGGGACAGCGCAAAGATTAATTTCTGGGAAATGATTCTAAGTATTATTTGATGTATTGCAACTCCTTTGTATTACATCTGCCATTGAAAAGATGATGTTACAATGAATGTACATTTTAAACAAGCTGCTAACCGTGTAACCTGGGGATTGGAAGCAATCCCCATTTTACATTCACTTGCATGTCTTTTAGTGTTTGAAAAGAAAATTGCTTTATGTTTGGAGGTTTTATTTTTTCAAATGCAAAGTGTTTCAAGTCGGTTACCTCATCTAGTGCACTTGCCTCCTAAGAAACCCCAGGGCTTCCTCCAACAACTCCAACAAGTTTCTCAGTTTAATTATGAGTGCAATTAATTGATCTGGCAACATGAAACATAGCAATGGCAAATTTCCTCTGAACAAGTCAGGTAAGGAGGATTTCCATGGGACTCTTGCCCCTTCCTCTTGGTCCTTCCTAAAAAAAAAAGCCAGATCAGGTTCTTATTCAGCACTGCTGACTTCTGGTTATTTTTATGACTAAGGAAGATGTTTAGCTTTCAGAATCTCCTTCTTCTTCTTCTTTCTTGCTGCTATTAAGTTGCCTTTACAATTAGGGACTAGAACAATTTTTGGATTATCATTTCCTTCCACTTTGCTCGCCATTTCCTGAGTCTCTTATGAGTGATAAAAATGAGGTGGTCCCCGTGTCTGCTCAGACAGGGAGCTCTGCATTGGCTCTTGCTGCAGACACTGGTGGGTGCAGAGGTGGGAAGCTAAGTGGCAGGCGTACCACCTTTACAGAGCTATTGCTTCCATCCAAGGCGCTAGGAAAACTGGCACAAACCTAACAACATACGAAAGCACAAATAGGGAGGAGCAGAGCACTTATCCAGCATAGGACTGCACTGTCCTATTCACCTTGGTAAAAAAAATAAAAATGAAGAGAAAGGCTGTGGAACATTTGATGCTAAGATGCTGGAAAGAAGAACATCTCTCTGACATTTATGGTGCTGATTCTTGGAACATGGAGAACCTGCAAGCAAGTGTGGCAGCTCTAAACCCCTGCTACTTTTACCTCATCTGATGCTGGTTTGAGGAAAGAGCTGCTTCAGAAACTCAGATTCTAGGGTTTTTTTCCACTCACGGTTGTCAATCCTGCCAGATCTCCCAGTCTCAAACAAGCTTAGTCTATGTTGGCAGAGGATAATGTCACTTCCAGGATATGCTAAGGTCCTGATAGTATCCAAATCAAAGCTGTTACAGGGAAGGCTGGACTATGGCTCTTGCTGTCTGTGTGCCATCTGCATCTCTCAGGACTAAGGCCTCTTCCCATTCCCAATGGAACAATTAACATCATGTTGGGAACTTGATTTCTGCTTCTCGGACTTTCCAGCTCCCATGAAGAATCTCAGGGACCAGCATATCCTTTCTTTGCATTACCTTGTGTCACCTGTTAGACTTCTGTTGCTGCTAAGCAGGAGAGAATCCAAACCATATTTGACCAACTGCTCTTCAAGTAGGAGGTGAATGTGGGTTTCTGTAGTCAATTCTACTGAGAGGAGACAAAAGCTGTAGGTAACCTGTTGTGCTTCCTAGTTGGCTTGAGAAACTTCATCTGCTGGGACTTGAGTTTGCTTGAAGCAGTGGATCTCAGGAAAATCCCCTTCAAGCAGGTCTCTGGCATTAGGAGGCAGAGCAGAAGGGCTTCCTCGAGTTGCCAGAAGTCCTCATCGATTGCTAGGGACAGAAGGTTTGAAGAAGCTGTGGAAGTTCGTCTCAGGGGGAGGGCAGCAGGGAGACGGAGGGGAAGCAGCCTGCTGTAGCTTTAAAGGCGGTACTGAGTAGGGATCCATTTGGAAGGACGTAGTTGACTAAAGGGATCCAAAGCTTGTTTTCCTTGAGTCTTTTTATTCTTCCTGTATCTAATCCCTTTAGAGCCTAAGGTCAACCCCTTTTTGTACTGCAATAACACTGTAATATATGCTTGCACTAATTCTTCTGGCACACTGAGCATGCAAGACCAATTTAAAGCTTTTTTCAGAAGAAAAACACTGTATTATTGTGTATATAGAAATACTGAGAGAGAATTTGAATTCTGTCTCCTGTATAAAAGCATGCATTGATTACCTGTATGTAGACCATGCTGTAAATGCTGCAAAGTACTGTAAAATCCTACACTTGAAACCACAATGAACAGGCAATGTCATCAAAAACAAACAAAACAGAAGCTGTGCAATGGATTTTGTGCCTTTTTTAAATCCATGTATGTTAATCCAGACAATCGGAAAAAAAAAAAAAAAAAAGAAAAAAAAGCTTGTATACTACCAAAACCTTATTAAAGAATCAAAGGCAGCACCTTGGTGATGGCTGGGTTTTTTGTTTGCTTTCTTGCTTTCTTTTTCTACTCCCTTTGCTTTCCAGCTCTGGGAAGGTGTCCCCTGCTCATCCTTGGGTACATGGGAGCACTGGGCAGGGAGATGAAGGAGCTCTGGTAGAACAGTGAGAGTTTAATTATCGTTTCCTAATGTGATCACTGAAAACTTGCAGTTAAGACAGATCTGGGAATAGAAACAAAGTTCTGTGACTGTTAGAGATGATGTGTTCCGTGTACTTTGGGAAGGCCACCCTGTGAGTTCAATTTACATAAATTTAGGCTGGTACCAATTTCACTGACTTGAACCCAGTCGTATCACAGCAGCAGGTTACAACTAGCCCCAACTTATCTAAGTTTTTAGAGCTCTGCCTTGATAGCAGAACTGGCTAAACTTAAGCTAGAGTTTATCACATTTCTCTTGGTTTCTTACACTGGGCATCTTCCCCTGGCTGGCAGCACAGTGTGCGTAGGGTGGGTGGACGGCTGTCTCCCATCAGACATTTGACAAGGTGTTTAAGAACATCTGGTAAACTTCCAACACCTCCACCCCCCCAAAACCCCAGGGAGATGGATGCAAAATTGTGGCTGTCCTGCAAGTAACGTACTCCTGCCTGGGCTGCTCCGTGGATCTGACCGTGCTTGCCTTTCATCATGACTCCTATTTGAAAGCAGTCTCTGCTGCAGAGCAGCATGTGGTTCAAACCCAATTGCTGTTGGTCTGTCTGGGATCAGGTTGGAAGAGGAATCACGGAGACAGACCCTGTCTGCTTTGGTGTGAAGTGCACAGTTACTAATTCGGTGGGGTTTTTGAAAGTGGCTGAAGAAGGAGGCTGCAGGTCGTGGGTGCATGCAAAGGCTCTGGTACCTGTAGAAAGGGTGGTGGAAACTTTCCTCCTTGCAGGAGAAGCACAAGACCCCAGCTCCTCCAAGGCAGAGAGCAGTTTGTGCAGGCAGGGGGCAGTCTGGGAGGAAGAGCTAGGATTAAGCTGTGGTTTCTGACTTATAGGGTTGTATAGTGTGTGAGTCCCTTTTTTCTCCGGTGAATTGTATGGAGGGTCAGGATTCTCCTGAGTCTGCCTTTAGCAGGGTCCAAAGCCCTTCTGCTCCATGACGAATGCCTCAAAGTGTGTTTTGGTTTGCCTCTGTAAGGCTGTTGGTATGCGGCAAATGTGTACGACTGTCAAACACTGCAGAAGGACGCACTGATGCCATAGTGGTACCCACGGTCTGAGACATGGGTTAGAGCATGGTCTGAAATGGAACAGTAGATAAAAGAGATGCAGCGTTTCCTGGTTTTATGTTAGGCAAATACTGTGATTTTTTTTTCCTGTACCTGGTGGTTTTTTGGTTGGTTTTCTTTTTTCCCAAATTATTGCATTTAAAATGCTTAAAACCAAGAGATGGGAGAGAGAAAAAAAAAAATATCCCAAATTCTACAGTCTAAGGGAAAATTGATTAGGCTCACGTAGGAAACTGTTCCCTTTCCCCCACGTCGGTGCGGAGCTGCTCGGGAGAGTGGGCTATTCTGGTGGACACTGGCCCCGCTCTGTGCCATGCCACAGACTGCTCTGCTGTGGGGACATAGGCAAACTATAGGATCTCTTCTCTGTGCCCTCACGAGTCGTGAGATCACCAGAAAGTCACACAGGCAGAGCAGATGATACTGTCATCACTCTTCATTGCTGTAGGGACCTGGGCAGAGTGTGTGTGACTTGGCATGGGGCAGGATATCTATGACCACGTTAGGGAACTGGATACCAGTACTGCTCCTGAACCCACCAGCATGAGTCTGCTCCATGCTGCTGTCTGAGAAGAACACATCTGGCTACATTTCTGGTTACAAGGGGACTTGGGAACTTCTCATGCGTGGTTGTAAGCTTGCTGTAGCAAAGTGGAGTCTACATCTTTGCTGATTTTTGCAGTATTTGCAGCATCACTGGGATGTAGGAACTTTACTGCTGCCCATATTGGGTGGTATGAGTCTCTTCTGAGGATGTCCCAGTGCCAAGGATCCTGCTAATCTGAAACCCGACCAGTTTACAGTAATGACAAACCCCCAGACTCCACTTAGCTGTTCATGAGCACAGGGGCAGAGATGGACTTGAGGGGGCTGGTCTCTGCCAAACAGGAGCTGGTAGATCTTTTTCTCACCTGACTCTCCTTCCTCTCTATATTCTAATTCTGGCCTCTGTGCAAAGCAGGGATATTTATTGCCTTCCAAATACATATTGTTACACAAAGTAGTTACTAGCCAAATTGAATTTAAATGCAGTCAAGTTTTATGGTGAGACAGAGGTGAAATGTGCAGACTTTGTGGGGAACGCACGCTCAGACACATATACTGCCATATGTATTCCTGGACAATTCACTGACAAGTCAAAAGAGAGCTGGGAGTAAAGATCTGAGCCCAAGCAGGTGGGAAAAAATGCTTCACTGTCCAAGGACAGGCAATGTGTCTTCTGAGAAAGTGAGGAACGTAGGCAGAGATCAGAGCTTTGACTCAGATTCAGCCAGCCCCAGTGTAACTCTGCTCACTCACAGTCTTGGTAGCTTTTTAAGATGGGGTGGCTGCCTCATTTCACAGCGTAGTTCCTGCTCATGGTGGAGTGAGCCTAGCAGAGGGCCACCAAGACGATTAGGAACTAGAAACGTATGACATGAGGAGAGGCTGAGAGCTGGGTTTGTTCCGCCTTAGAAGGATTGGGGTGGGAACTTATTTCTTCCTTGAACTACCTGATGAAAGGATGATGCCAGACTCTTCTCAGAGTGGAAGGACGAGACGTGATGGTCACAAGCTGCATGAAAGGAAAATTAGATACATACAGGAATTAGATATAAAGAAAAACTTTTTCACCATGAAGAGCCTCAAATACTAGGACAGGATCCCAAAGAGGTTGTGGGATCTTCATCCTTGGAGATACTCAAAGCTCAGCTGCACAGGGCCTGGAGCAGCAGGTTCTAAGTTGGTCCTGCTTTGAGGGGTGGTTGGAGCAGAGACCTCCAGAGATTCCTTACACCTTTGTTACTCTACAGTTTTAAGATACAGGCCTTATAAGCCTCTCCACTCCTGATCTTCTGGCATCTTCCCACAGTTCCTCCCCATTTACCAATGCAGAGCAGCAAAGCTCTTCTCCAACCTTTGGAGACTAGTCCTAGAGCAGCTGAGTGTGCTGTAGTACAGAAGACACATGATGACTGTCAAGAGAGGACACAAATATCTCTAGTGAGGGGTTCAAACGGGGAACACTTTGTTCAGCAGGGTATCTGCTTGCAGCCAGCTGCTGATCACTTTAACTCAAGAGTGAAGACAGTCTCAGACTTTGATGCCCTAGGACAGTCTCCCTTGTTAACAGCTTCAGGTGATGATAGTAATGAAGGTAAGAAAATAAGTGTTAAAATAATATTTGACCCAAGAGACATTTCAACAAAGTTTCTTTTAGTTGTGTTTGTAGGTAACTCCCGTCCTCCATATTTTTGGCATATTTCTTTGGATTTTCTTTGAATTTTCTCCATGGTGCATTTACAGTGGCAAAACAAGCACAGTCTCGGGCTGCTTTAAGGAATGCATTCTGGCAATTTTGGGGTATTGCATGCAATGGGTTAAGTAGTCCAAGTCTCCCAAAGGTAGGTAGAAGCCAAGCAATTGCTGTTGTGCTTAGGGTGCAGTGTCCATGCAGGGAAATAGAAAATACATGTGGAAAATGAAATGGCAGACCGAAAGGCAGTCCATTTGCCAAATACCGCAAGGAATTTGTACAGCCAGAGGTGGATGAACATGGAGGTTAGAAAGGTAACTCCAGCACGACTCAATGACAGCAAAGGGGAACCAGAGCAGAAGGAAAGAACCGGTATTTTTATTACAACAACGTCATGCTGTCCAGCTCCGTGGCATATCTTATTGCTTAGTGCAGTCTCATCTCAGACAAATTTCTGATGTCTTGCAAGGAAAAGAGCTGTTGAGGAAAGGGGGGTGTGCCGGAGACGGGGCTGCTGGTGGGACAGACTGCAGGGCACAGAAACCATATCTCTGGCCTATATAGGATGTGCACTGCAGGACTGGCTTCAGTTCTCCTTGACCAGAAAGCAGATGAGATGACACAAGCGCCTACAAGCTGAGAGGAGGTTTGAAGGTTTACATATGCAAAGAGAAACCAGCGATCCTCCAGCTGTACCATCAACCGCAGCATCTAGAAAATGGGGTGAAGTGGAGCAGCAGGTGAACTGTTGTTGGGGCTGGGGTACTCTTTCCAGTGGGAGGCTCAGCACAAGGCAAGGTGCTGGTCAGGGCTTCTTTATCAGGTCCCAGTCCCACTGGGGAAGCACATCTGTTTGATCAGGACTCCAGGGACAGCACTGCGGGTGTATTTCTTGGGAAAACCAAGTCCAACCAACAGGCAGAATCCAGTCTTAGGCTGCTGAATGGACTAATTTCCAAGAAATGCCTGAGGGAGGAAGCCGAGTGGGTAATTTCCTTTGCAAAGGGTGGTAAGTCCCTCTTATCAGTCCAAGTTCCACATCTGTCGTCCTGATACAAAAGGTAGAGTGGGTCAGTGAAAGCCCAAATCAGGCTAATATAGGGCCATCTTCAGCACCAGGCTTCATCTTTAATGAAAGAAGAGAAGAAGCTTTGGACTCCAGAGGCATTGCCAAAACCAGCCTGTGTTTTAATTTATAAGATATAAGAAGAAATCTTAAATGGATAACAACTTATCACCATGCATAACAGCTTGATGCTGCCCACCAGTCTATTTGAAATGTCCCTGTTACACATGAGCATAAAGATCTTTCATTTTTTAGGCATACTAATAGGGTAGTTGCTCTGCACAGAATAACATGCAGATTTTCAGCACAATTTTAAATTGTTTCATCAGACTGAAAAGCTATTGAGGGCTTTTTCCCCCCCCTCAGAGACAAAAAGATCTGTTCCCATGGCCAGGTGAATGTGCTAGCTGTTGGCAGCTCTGTAGCTCACACAGTTAAATGGGTGCTTGTTTAGTCCTGTAGCCTAAATATCCTCTGATGCTGTCAAATGCCGCTTGAAAACGCAGATGTCTGGAGCCCTTCTGTTCATGATTAGGACTTTTCAAGGGTAACATGTGGTGCATTATTGACTGATTGAGTTTATGGTGAGGCTTTTGTTTTCCAGCCCTCTTAATAGAAGCGTGACCTACATGGCTTTTTTAAAACTCATTTTGTGGAGTGGTGCTGCTGTGGTTTTCATTTACAACCAATTGTTAATTAGGCCAAACTTCGAGAGGCATTTCCTATTTATTTTGCCCTTTTTGGCTTATTTGGTCAAGTGTCTGCATGTGTGTGTGAGCTGCTGCCTTTCTCTTATTATTTGCAATCATTTCACAGCCCACTCCTGGCACCTTACGGGCAGTCTCTCCGCCACAGACTGCTGCTCGAGAAACGCTGCCTCCACCAACTGTCCTGTCCTCCCATTGCTTTTAATGGTTGGACACCCCAGAGTCTAATAACGATACTTTATATGTCAGCTTTCATGGTTTACTTGCTGATCATTTTAGTGAAAGCAGAAGCCTGTAGAAGACAGAATTAGGAGTTGCTGGAGGGACGTGGGAGCAGAAGGGAGGTACGAATAGGACAGCAGGGGAACACAGGAGCTCTACAAGCGTTATAGCCCCCGTGACAGTGTTGGATGGTACTGGAAAGTGATCAGGAAATTTATCTAGCCCAGAGGGGCCCCATGAGGTCACTGTGGCCTGGGCATAAAAGCAATTTCCTGAATGGTTCCAGTAAGGAAGGATTGAATATGTAAATGTATAAATACCTAAATAAAGATATAAATACTGAAGAAGATTGGGAAACATGAAAAAATCCTGAGGAATTGCTTGCAAACAGCTCTTATAGGTCCAGGTTAAAGACTGGTAACAAAGGAACTCCTTTGGTACATTTTTTTGCCTGCATTGATAAGTGTCTGTGAATCTCTCCTTTCTAAGGTTTGTACGAATCGAATGATCGAGTGATCACTGCTCAGGCATGTATTTTGGAAGCGTGATGGACTAGATGCTTTCCACTGATGCTTGCCACTGCTGTTGATCCTGATGTCTTCTGTGTCAATGCTATGTCTGAACACTAACCCTTTTCTTTTGTCACATCTGTCTTCTTGCAGGCATATATACTGAAGTCGTTTGAAATGAATGGTCTGCCCAAGGCGGTGCCTTTAAGTTTGCCTTATCAAGACTTCAGAAAAGATGTGCCAGACTACTGGGAAAAGCCTAAGGTATCCCAGCGGATAAAGAAAGTTGATTTCTCAAATGTTGTCTTGACTGCTCCTTGCAAACCTCTGGAGTCTTATCTGGAAATGAATGGAAAAGAGGAGGAGGAAGAAGACGAGGAAGAGGACGAGGAGGAGGAAGATGAGGAGGAGGAGGCAGAGGAGGAAGGGGATGAGATTGACATGCACAGCGGTTCCAGCAGCGACCTGAGTCAAAAAAGCACAGAGCGCAGCCAGGAGTGCGCACCATCCACGCTCCTGGCTGATGACCAGAAGGGATCCAAGGGTCGAGCGTCGACTGCTGATGGGGACCTGGAGCTGGAGGAAGGCTCAAAAACACTAGTGCTGTTTTCACCAGGTGATCTGAAAAAGTCTCCGATGACCACAGACTTGGCTCCAGAAGTTGATCTGGGCACTCTTGCTGCACTGACACCTCAGAGCGAGCGGCCACAGCCTATGGGTAGCCAACTGGATGTATCCGAGCCAGGGACCCTGTCCTCAGTCCTTAAATCTGAACCAAAGCCTCCCGTGGCAGTGGCTACAGCTTCCTCCCCCTTTACCAAAGTTGAGCGCACATTTGTTCATATTGCTGAAAAGACCCACTTAAACGTCATGTCTTCCAGCGGCCAGCTGATGAGGCATGAGGAATACTGCCCTCCAGGCCAGTTTGAGGAGGTCATTGTCGAAGAAGAGCTGGAGGACAACCTGGCGCTGGTAGAGAATGGAAGCATACATTCGGGGCTAGAAGGGGCAGAGACCGAGAGCTGCGCGCTTTCGGCTAATCCCATTGAAACCACCTCAGAGACAGTGGGGGAGCAGCTGGCCCTTCCCAATGGCGTAGCGAAGCCTCCCGAGGACAAGCCAGAGCTCTCCGACAAAGTGGCGCTCTCGCTGGATTTGGAAGAGCCTGGCAAGACGGTTACGAGGGAGCCCGACCTTGAGAAGTCAGCGGCGGTGGGAGAACACCTTAAGCGAGCAGAGACCCTCCTCGACACGCTGCAGCAGGGCCCCAGGAGACCTCTGGGCTCCAGGTATAGAAGTCGGATACCCATCTTGTTCTCCGAGGAGGACACCGGCTCAGACCTTTCAACTTCACTCTCGGCCAAAGAGAGGCTTTATAAGAGGGCAAAGCAACCTGACTTGGCTCGCCTAGTGATGGAGAAGAGGCAAAACCGCCTCCTTCGGCTGGCCTCGGGGGCCTCCTCCTCAGCGTCCTCCAGTGACGAGAGGCGGCGCGCCTCGGAAACGCTCTCGGCCACTGGTTCTGAGGAGGACACCCACGACTCTGATGACTCCATCCCAAGGAAGGCAGGGAAGGAGAAGGCCGCCCCCCTGGGGAAGGAAGAGAGACCCATAAGCACAAAGAGCAGAATTCCTCGGCCCATCACGCCAGTGAAAACACCAGTAGAGGCAGCAAAGTCTGAGAGCTCCATGGCCATCGCCATGGCAGTGCTATGTAGCTCCCCGCAGGACGCGGCTGTTGCCTACAGGTAAGACCAAAACGATGAGCAATGCAAAACGTTGGACTTGTTGAGGAGGCGCAGCCAGGGCTTTGCTCACCTCCCACTGCTTTACCCTTCACTTGGCTTGAATGTGTGGTCCATCCCCATTTCCTAGTCATTTCAGCGCACCGGTGTGTGAAATTCCCACCTCTCCATCTTTTTTGGCTCAATCTGGCCAAAGGGCCAAGCCCCTCTTCACTTGCCCTAGCTTTGAAGCCTTCTTCCTTTCCACGAGCTCTTTCATTTGGTCTGATCCTTCTAACAGCTGATCCCTCCAGTGTCGAGCTCTCAGTTTTGCAGCATGCTTGGCACGGCCGTGACGCTGCAGGGAGACCTGGCCTGGCTATTGCAATTAGAGCTGCAACGGCTGCGAGGTTGCCAGTTGTGATTGCCTCAGGAGATGGCCACCATGCCAAGAGCTGGAGAGAGGGAGGTGCACACGCATGGGCTTTGGCAGTGACCTGGAACACCGTGGGCCACCTCCATGTGGTCTGAATTCCCTACACATCCCTGTGCCTTGATTTTTCTGGAGGTACCTGAGTCTCTTATCAAATAAGCACAGAGATGTAAGTGGAGGTGGACCCTCTGAATTCACCGGTGTTTGGCTTTTCTGCCTGGCCTTGGGGCTGGAGGTCTAGCCCAGGAGCAGAGCTGCTGCTGTGGCTCTGCCACAGGTCCAGCAAATTCTGCTCTTTCAGAGACGTGGGGTGAAAGGAGGGGATCCCTGTGGGTTGGTTTACCTTCCAGCACAGTTGCCATTGTTGCTATGTTCACAACATAGTTCCTGGCATCCTGGTGCCGGAGACTCCTTGTATTTGCCCAGCAACATGCATGCCAAACCTGCCTGGAGCCCCTTGCAGAAGTTCCCCTTCATCCTCCCTCTTCTCTTCCCCTGCAGGCTTCAGGCACAGAGACCAGCTGGAAGCGTCCCAAACGAGTGCCGAACAGCGCAGATACAAAGTCGGCTTCCTCTTTCGCCGAGCTCCACTTCTTTTCCTCCGCGGAGCAGCTCGCGGAGGTCCAGCTGTGCATCCCCTCGGAGCCCTGTCCTTCCTTCAAGAAACCCCAGCGCTTCCCCAAGAAGCCAGCTGCCTCCTCGGAGGGAAAGTCCTTCTCCCTGCCGACAGCATAAGCCAGGGACTGCTCTTCAGCGAGTTCCTCCTTCTCCCCGACCTCAGCCCCCAGCTCCGGCCCCGGGGCTGACAGGAGAATCCCTGCCCTCTCCTGGTGTGGCCAAAAAACGACAAAGAGGAAAAACCCAGACTCAGAGTCCAGCAACCAAAGGAAAGCAGGTGTCCCTGGAAAGTAAGGCAGCTGCCAGATAATGATCTTCTTCTGCCAGCCCAACAGACTGGGTAACTTCTGCATATAGTATACACTTGAGATGCTGCAGCACAGCCTTCCATGCTGGACCCACGAGTGTATAGCAGTAGCTGTACTTCAATGCTTCACTCACTCTCACCCCACACCGTCGCAATCAGCTCCCACGGGCCTGAGAGCCTCTGAGCCACGGAGCCTTCTTCAAGGGAGACATCCAGCCCGCAGCTCACGCTTGCTAATGCACAGCACCAAGCAGCGACCCAGGCAGCCTGCCTAGTGCCTGACCCTCCTCCCTCCCCAGGCGTTCCCCTCTCTCTGTTAGCAATACCAGTCGCCGACACCGACCCTGGCTTTGGAAAGCGGAGGTGACGAGAGCAAGGCCTGCTGGAGAGGAAGGCTCCCATCCCGCAGGCAGCTCCCTCCTGTCTCCATGCCGGGAAAACGCCAGCCTTGGCCGCCACCATCTACCTGAGCGCTGGCTCGCCTCCTGCCACCTGTGTTAGCAAGGGATGGTCACCAGCTTAGCCAAGAGGGATGGATGCGTCCTTGTGTGCCGAGATGAGAGCAGGGGCAGGGTGGAGGGGGGCTTTTCTCTTCTTTCCAGGGATGCCTCTGCAGGTGGGAATGGGAGACAGGCAGGTCTTGCTGGATGCTCCTCCTGCTCCAGTATGGCCCACGGAGGAGGCCATCTGGCATCGCTGCTCGGCGACGCTGCTGCTGTTTCGGCAGACACCTGCGTGGTGGGTATTTAGATGGAAGCAGGGATGTGTTAGCTTGCTGGGAAATCAAGAGCCCTTGCTAACTGATGTAGAAGGGAGCACACTGCAGCCGCTTCTGTCTCAAATACCAAACTGTGATCTGTGGAGACCACATCTCCCAACACGGGTGGTTCCTCTTGACCCGAGTGTGGTTGGTGCCACAGACCTGTAGTCCACCAAACACAGCTCCATCCTGAAGATGTGAATAGTCACTGGATGCCTTTAGCTTGGGTGCCCCTTGCACCTAAATTCCTTGTGCTTTATTGTCACGCTCTTGGTGTTTGTGAGTTTTGGCACTGTGGTTGAAAGTTCCCCTACACGGCAGGGTGGGAAATTATTAGCCTGTAGTATACTCAAAAGCTGCTGCTTTGCGAGGAGAGGTTTGCTGGCACGCCGTGGGTACCTTGCGCATTTCTATCCGAGAGTACAGTGGGTTGAGTTGCAGAGATAGGGTTTATGTCTTTCTCGGTGCTCAGCTCTTCCACACGTTGCGTGAGAACTAACAATGTGAACATAAAAGCAAGTAACAATATCAGAGCAGAAGCTTAGCGCTCAGCTAGAACTAAACCAACCAACTTTTTAGCCCCCAGACTAATTAGGAGGGTTTGAAAATGAAAGCCAGGAGGACTGATAACTGTCTGAGCTTGATGAGATCTTGAAGTAGTCACAAAATTTTCCCCACACCTCACAGGGGGAAACACTCCAGACCCAAATACTTGGGGCTTCACACCATTGTCATGCCTAAAAGAGGCTTTGCATGAGGCAGAACAGAAATATGGCTGCTCTGTACACCCATTCCCACAGCTGCAACTCGCTGCAAATATTTACTATTTGCAGACAACAAAGCTTGATAGAGGAATCTGGACAGTGATAACTTTGATTCATTTGAACACAGATACAGTCACACTGATGGCCATCGAGTCCGAGTAATCCTGAAGTTGTTCACATCTACAGGAACTGTTCTGGAAAGGAGCATGAGAGCTGTGACGGGGTGGCTGGGAGAAAAGGGTACTCCTTGGACTTCTGAACAGGGAAATGTCTAGAAATAGGTGACAGGAATTGCCCCTTTATATGACAGTCTCAGTGTTACCAATGCTAAGAATTTATTTCATTTAGCTCAAAGTGCTGTTTTCCATTGACGTCATTCACCCTGGTAGAGTAAGAAGCACAGCTTCTAGTCTAAAAACATGCCCTCATCTTTGCAGAGAAGCATTGGGACCTCCAAGGTCAGGTTGTGGTTTGATGGACTGAGCTGATGTTGCCACCAAAAGCAGTGGTCCTTCCAAGTTCCAGCTGCTTCGTTGCACTATCCCACCCCCTTACGCTGGGGCAGCTATTTGGTGAAGTGGCTGGAAATGCTGATCCAGCATGACACCAAGCACTCGGGTTTGCTGGTTTGGATTTCATCTGGTTCAGTTCATCAGTCTGGTTCAGCATCTGGTCACACAACAGAAGTAGGGGAAGGAGAGGACAGAGAGTGTGACCACTTCTTCTGGTGGCACTATAACTTCATGTGAGTTTGAATTGTGGGTCAAACTACAATCTAAATATGCCCTGCATGTTTAGAAACTAGAAAACAGAATAAACCCAAGAAATAAATTCCAGAAATAGAAACCATAATGGCACTCCTATTAATCTGTTGGGGGACTATTCATTTTAGAGTGCTCAGATGGTAACACTTTGTCATGAAGCCTTTACCAGATGCTCCATCCAGGTCTTAGATGCACATGCCAAAAATGATATTGAAAGAGCTTGGAAAGAGGGATACAGGACTATTAACGGGGTTAGCAAACCTGCCTTATCATGGGAGGCCAATAAAGCACAATCAATGTATTTATTCAAGAGAAAGTTTAAAGGAGAGTTTTCCATGGTCCAGGTATACCCATGTCAGGAAGAAAGCTCCAAGGCAGAGATCTTCCATCTGGCACATGAAAGCAGGGAAGACGGAGTAACCAAGAATGGCAGATGAAGAAATCAGGCAGGCTTTTAGTTGCGAAGCCACTGTCCAGTGAAATCTTTCAGAGGAACGTGTGGACTTTTTCTTATTAAAAGGTTTTCTAAGAAATCTAGCTGTCTTCTAAGAGGTCTTCCTACCATGACCCAACCACAAGTAGCAGGCAGGATGCTGGGACACCAAGGTATCCTCTCTCTTTGTGGTGCTGTAGATTCCTGGTCCTGCCAGACACGTGCCAAAGCTGTCACACGTTGGAGAGCCACCAGATGGGTCCTGCAGGTTTCAGAAAGCCAGGGAAAGATTTCCAGTGCAGAAAATAACAGCCGTTCCCAGTGTTGTTTGACGGGGCTGGGCTGAGGGTGTAGCTGGGTCTACAGAGACCTAGGACTGCCATGAATTGTCTCTCCTCGTGGTTGTGCTACCAGGCTCCCTGCCCCAGCACAGCCCTGCTTCCCAGCTGTCCCTGGCACGGAGGGGAGCAGGAAAATGCATCAACAGCGTGGTGCCCCGCAGCCCGGTCATTTTGGATGAGAGTGGGCTACACCATCAGGTGTGATGGCAGTAAAAGTTGGCTGACCGCAGCAATGCTTTCTCCCCAGAAAGTCTGCGCGGGAGCTGCCGGGTGCTGCCACTGAAAGGTTTCCGAGGGTTGTTCTTGCAGGGTCTGACTGTCCAACAGGTTTGGGTCTCTGGACCTTCTCCCCTTCCTAGTGGCAAGTGATGCTGTGATCTTGGCTGGGTGTCGCATTGCCTCTTTCATGCCTTCACTGAAGTTATTTTTAACAGGAGCTTCGGTGCTGGGCTCTTCCAGTCAAGTGGATATCAAGAATTTGCTAACAAGAGGTGATCCTCAGAGCCGTGTTTCGCTGGCAGAGCCGGTCACAGGGTGCTGCCTGGCCCAGGTATGCTCATAAGCTCCCATGTTAGCAGCCCACATGCTGCAGGAGGTGATGGCTTGATCCCTCTTTCAGGTGTCAGCAGAGGGACTCGGGAAAGCCCCTGCCATGCAGGTGCTGCTCTGGATCTCCTCCCTGGCTCCGATTCTCAAGGTTTTGCCCTTTAGTTGCTCAGTGGTGAGCGTGACCTCAGGGTTCTCCTGTCACTGGGGTGCTCAGCACACCCTGGTTGCAGAAGTTTCCATTCCTCTTGTGTGTCTCTCTGGAGGGATTTTCTGGCAGGCAGGTGGACCAGCAGTGATGCTGTCTGCTAGCGTTACTGTGAAAACAGCCCTGCCAAAGGGTCAACAACTCCTCTGTGCCCTCTCATCCTCTCTTCTTCCTCCAGGGAGGCTGGAAGGGCACCTGCCATAGCCGGAGCAAACATGGGAGATCATGTCCAGGGGCAGGAAGGGATGAGGCCTGTGATGTTAGGGAGAAGTTAGGTGGTTAAGGGGTGCCAGACAATCCAGTCTGGCATCGTAGGACGTGGTGGGCTGTCCCATCCCAGAAGGGCGGGAGAGGCAAGACCCCGCTGTTCTCTGCCGTGAAACATGGTGTGCAAGTCAAGCCTCAAGGACACGTAGGGCTGCTCAAACGCTGCTGGTGGTGTGCGGCTGCTTCCCTGCAAAGAAGAGAAGATCAAAGAGATGATCGAGCTGACCAGAGCAGAGGAAATGGCTAGGAAGAATAAAGAAAACTGTTTGGGGTCAGGGGAGGAGAAGCAGGTTTCCCAGCAGTTTCCCACGTTTGCGGGAATTTCGGGGAACAGCCTGACGCTATGTGGTTTCCCATCGGTGTCTTTGCTGCAGATGGTTGTGCCCGTGTGTGTTTTGAGGGACAGGCTGCCACCGTGCGTGCGTGCGCATGGGTGGCAAGAACCAATAGGACTTGTTCAGGGGAGCGTTTTGGGGTCCTGTGTGTATTGGGACCATAAGTGTCTTTGGGAGCACATGGTATCATACGATAAAGCAAACGCTCTGCTGAGAGTTTCACTTTGCTGGGGTCTGCAAAGGTCCCGCCTGCTTTCTTAGCTGCCAGCTGAGAAGATGGCACGCTGGCTGGTAAAAATGAGTCAACGGCTGCTGTCTGGCCAGGAGATGTTTGCAAAGAAACAGGGATACGGGAGGGATGTGCCAAGTGGCAAATCTGAAAGACAGTTCTCAGCGCTAAGCCAGTGTGACGACAGGTTATTTGAGCAGAGGGAGCAAAAGGACCGATGGCACGAATCAGGTTAATGCTGTGGAGGGGCTTGGACACATGGATGGAGCTGCTTAACTGACCCGGCTGGTTGGCAGCACAAACACTTCTGCTTGTCTTGGTGCAAAAGGTGTTTTGGTAGCAGACCTCTCTGAGTCAGTTGTGCTTGGAATCTGTGAGAGGCAGGAGACTTTGCTTGCCCTTTCTAAGTAAAGAATATTATAATATATATATTATTATAACAATATAATATAAGTAGTGCCCATTATATATAGCGGCTAAAGGTTGAAAAGGATCCTGCTAACCTTCAAAGAAGTGCCCTGATGCTATGTGACTTCTGATGTGTGCAGGACTGACTGCTGTGTGCGGTGGATGTGGATGGAGGAACAGGGTACCACTCTACCAAAGCGCATGTGAGCTATGAGGCTCCGCTCGCCTGAGCATGAACCGGGGGGCAAAACACCCCAGCTTGGATGGTTGGCAGCCGTCATGCTCGCCATCAGAGTTGTAGTAACTGGTGGACTGCCACACGTCTTTGTGTGGCATGGATCGGGGTCTGGAGAGTCCCTGCTCACATGGCTGCCCTTGACTAACACCAGCGTGGTTTGTTTGCTCATGAAACGCTTCAATCCAAAGCAAGTTGTGTTGGGGCAAGAAAAATCCTTGATGTTTCTCCTTTCCAACATGGAGGTATTTTCTCAGTGTAGATCCTCTGTAAGAAGATGGCTAAGTATCTATTGATAGCCTGACCAGCTCCAGTAGCAGCTCGATGGTCCCTTAGCACACTTCTTCTCTGTATAGTTTACTGACCCATGGCATGATCCCACCACTATTCCATGTGCACAGACACCGATGCCCACCTACGGCCTTGCCCCACACGTCAATCAACTGCAGTTATATTAACCTTGTGAACACAGTAAAAGTCCCATTGTGGACACGAGTTTGGTTTCAAATGCATTTCTTCCGGCTTAACTGAAACATGCCTGTGCTCCAGCAGCGCTAGGCTGGTTTCACAAAGCACACGGGGACCGCTTGGGAATTTGCAACCACCTTCGATTCCATCTGTTTGCCAGCTCCTCCGACATCTGCACACAAGGGAGAGAGCTTGGGCTCCTGCCCAGGCCCTTTCCTCTTGTGGTGCGTGCCTGTACCACTGATACTGGGTGGGTGTCCGTGGGCTCCCAAGGTCCTCTACAAAACCCTGAATGGTTCTTCTGCTCTTCCTCAGCCTGTTGCTGCGCTCCGAGGGGCTTGGACCATGCTGGTAGTAACGGCAGAGCCAGCTGACATTAAGGCAGGTTGGCAGCATCTCCATGAGCGTTGGGGTTGGTATCTTTGTGAGGCCAGAGAATAGCCCTGGTTGCAGGCTGTGGTGAGCTGTCATCCCAAGTACAGCCAGAATCCCATGGGATGGCAGTGATGGGTACGCCATAACTCTCCAGTCCCCTCATTCCTAATATACCTCCTCTAGCAAATCTTGTCTTCAAAGTCACTGTGTACTCCCTGCAGGTCCCTCTTGCTCTGGGTTATAGGGAGGAACATTATCCCTTTTATTTCTGGAGCTGCAAATGTCTGGAAAGCAGGTTTGAAGTACGCACTGATGCCCTCTGTGCTAAAAGGAGGAAGGGAGCTACCACAGCAAATCCAGATGTGGGTTCCCGGTGTGGACCAAGGGGAGAACTCCTCCTGCTCTTAGCTCCTAAACCGGAGGGGGCTGCAGGGGGGAGATCTCTGCTTTGGCGAGGATACTGCTGGTCTGGTATCGGCGTGGGGCTTGCCAGTAGCTGCTCTGCCTCTGGTTTTGCCTCGTATTGCCTCTGAGCGCAAGGAGGTCTGACGCAAGGTTGCTGGAGGAGGCAGGGGCCGACGTTTACTCAGCACTTTGGGTAAATGGCCGCCGGGGTGCAAGGCAGAGGCTCTCGGACCATCGCCTGCAGATGGTGCGATGAGCTCCGCAGGACGTGGGGGTTTAGGCGAGGAGTCCAGGTGTAACAGCGTGTGTGCGAAAACCAGTGTCAGCGACACCGCTGTGCTATGGGACCTGGGCTGCTTCTTCTCCGGACAGGAATTGGAGCTGGAAACGCAGATAATTTTGTATATCTCCTTTTAACACGATAGCATGTGACTCTACACTCGGACATTGTATCTGGCACACCTACGTTGTTTTCCTTCGCCTCTGGCACAGTCTGACAAAGTCTTTTGGCCTGGAGACAGGACTTCTGCTCCTTGGTACTGCCTGCCTGGAAATGCGACTGGGTCCCAAGGCTAAATCTCTCTACATATCTTCTTTGCATTCTTTAGGAAAGCAGCTGGAGAATGTTTACACACTGCAAACAGAATGTACGACTCCGACCGAGGAACCACAATCCGGTTCAACTGCATGGCAAATTTCTTGGCCATAAAATCTGGCATGCATCACAGAGGCCCTGTCTGTGTACAGATCCACCTGGCATTTGTCATAACTTCTTTAAGATCACGTCTTAAAAAAAAATAAATGATGATGCCATTTCTTGTTCATATCAGACACAGTTGTCATTAGATTTGTTATTAAAAGGGGATTCTTGATCATGCCATTAAAAGCCTGTCTACCTTTTCATTGCTGTCTTCTCCCATTTATTGGTGTTGCCACACATGAAGCAGAAATACCACCTGAATTGCTGGCAAGGGACCTTGGCTATGATTGTGCTTGGGTTTCATTCCAGCTGTGTGGCAGCTGTGGCCCCCATTCCTTCTCTGAAACCTCCTGCAGAGTTGTGCCCCAGGTTCCCATAAAATCTCCCCACAAGGTACGTTATTTTTTCCTACATTCTGACAACTCAGTTGGCTGTGACCAATCCCCAAACACATACCGGCAAGGACCAGGAGCGTTGCCTTGTTTCAATATGAGCATCAAGGATGCGGCTCCTGCCTTGTGGATGTAACCAGGTACGCAAAAGCTCAGAGTTGTCCGATTTGCTGGCAGCCTTTCCCTATACCGCAGTGGTAATGCTGACTCTTTCTTCTCCTGTGGCTTGTAATTCATGCAAGCAGGTGAGGTCAGAGGGACAGCTTGGAAGAATGCACCAGAGCAGGGCTGTTGGTTTTCACGCAAGTGTTTCTGCACCATGAATTTTGTTCACAACCACACTGCGGGCAGGAGGCTCAGCTATCCACTTCCAAAACAGCATCTGTCAGAGAGCAAAGCCTGCTTTTTTTAACAAAAAAAAAAAAAAATCATGCTTTTAGTGTAGAAGCCTAGATGCCACAGCTGAGTAACATTTATGCGGTTGTTTGCAGGACCCACGCCTGGCTGGTCCAGGCAGTCCATCTGGGACCTGCCTGAGGGATCTTCGCTGAACTCCAGAGCTGGCCAGGGTCAGTGTTTTGCACGACTGGACTCTTGCTCTTCTGCTTTATAAGGTCTTCCCACGGGGATCATTACAATATTTCACTGATCCCATCTGTACTGAGACCAGCCAGCTGGGGCTGCAGTTGGACCTGCACATTAATATGCTGGAAGTGGAGCAGAAGCAAACCAGGAACTTGGCACGGTTTGACTTAATACTCTCTGACAGTCTGACATTTAAGCTGAGGACAGGGCCTGCAACAGTCATTTCACCACGTGCCAGTTGCCTAGTGGCTGTCGGGTGCAGACCACATCCAGGTATGGGGAGTACAGGTTTTTACCTAGGTTTGGGAAGGGGTGCTGGAAGAGGGAACAGGGCAGCTATGAAGTGCAGTTATGAAAGAGGCACTCAGGATGACAACGAGATGATTCCGAAAGAATGGCAAAAAGACTTCTTTATTGTCTCTTACAGTATACTTACATATTACTAAAACAGGAGCACATATCTGGCTCGGCTGGGATGTTTGCCAGTCCTCAGAACAGTTAAAGATAAAAACATTCCATAGACATACTCGTGGCTGCCTTCAGCCACATCTTCCCAGGCATACACCAGGCCATCCTCCGACCTGACCGTGTAAAACTAGTTCTTCAAAGGCTTGGCAAACATGCAGCACAACAAATTCTAACGTTCACTCTTGAAAACAAATGCCGGGTGTTCCGAGCTGCTCCCACAATGAAGGATCATCTTCATCAATTGGTAAGTTCGTAGCCCTTTGCCACCTTCACTTGGGCACTTTTACCAAGCACTTTGCAGGCAGGATTGGACACAGCTTACAAGCAGAGAACCGTCCTTTGTAGCCTGATGCAGGTAGTACGGGGCTCAAACATGTTGCCTGGCTAAATATTCTTAAACTCACGGCCAGCTTGCAGGCACACAGCAGACGTCTGCTGGCAAGTGGGTTTCAGCCTCTGTTGCTCCCTGAAACAGGCTCATTCTCCTGTTGCTCAGTTGCCATCTCAGTTTCTCTGCTGCTTTTTTTGAGCGTTTTGTCTGTGAGTCCTTGTGCTGCTCCGTGTCACCATCTCAACAATTTTGCTTTTGTTTTTAGTTCTCCTCTCTGGCATTGCTTTAGCTCATGGACACTCTCACAACGATCTTTCCCACAACCTAGGGATATTCTCGTGAAACTCGAACCAGGGTTTGGCATCAAATCTGGTCCTTAACTCCCAGAAGCCTGAACCCTGGTCTGAGGGTTTTGAGTTGAGCCAGCAAAAATAAGAGCTAAGACACCAGTAAACACAAAGGCATTTATGCATCCTGTCCCCATGGAATGGGATGTGAACCCAGCTTGATGCTACAACCATCTTTTGAGGTTCCTTTGAGCCACCTTGTGTCTGATTCAGATCACCTTGTGTGTAGCTATGCCCGTATTTCTATGCATGTGAGCCTGTTAACGTGATCGACACTACTATCTTTCACACATAGCTTCAGGGACTGGATTTCTCTGCTCAGCTGTGTAAAGTTCCCTTTCTTGTCTTACCAAAGGACATGCATTTACAGCTAACCGGGCCAGAGGTTGAGAGGGATGGAAATGAAGGGATGGCAGACAGTACGGGAGAGGACACATCCTGGCAATGTCCAAATAATGACCACGTGGCCATTATCCAAGGATTTGGAAAGAAGTAGTAGTAAGAAAGATGAATGCCTGGGAGGTTTTCACAAATCCTGCTGGTGAGGTAGGACCCAAATATTCCTGGATGTAACGCCTGGTAGCTGAGATAGCATGGAGGTGATAATTTCCTGCAGGAAGAGGCATTGCTGTTTCATGTGCTAGATTTAGACCAGCTGTAGTGATTCTGTCCTGAGGGTTTTACATTTCAGACTATGTCAAGAGACAGGTTTTAATTCTGAGAACTCACTGTATTGGTGAGTTTGATGGGATTTAGAGCTGAAGAACATGAACATTGACTCACTTCTAGCAGAGGAACAAAAACTATCAGGAGTTCATATTTGGAAGGAAGACACAAATCACCCCAGGAAGAGCTCCCTAGACGATTATATTTGAACATGACACAAAGGACTTGAGTGCTTTGAGGTGGATCTCTTAGTGCCTTTTCCCTCAGGTGAGCATGCCAACATGAAAAAGACTTTGTGCCTCTAGAACAACATCATTGCACCTCAAAAAGAAACAAAAAGAAGGAAACTGAGAGCTGCTAGATAAGGAAGCGTAACAATTAAAGGGTTTATAAAGAGCTTTTCGTTCAGCTCACTGTGTGGTGAGGTCTCTCTTTTCATGCTCGCTCCCACTAGTGTTTTCAAAGGGCTCCCTGGCTTGCAGCCAGCTGTCTGCAGCACACCCAAGTCCTGTGAAAATGTCTCTTTAGGTCTCCTCTTGGATCCAGGAGCACGGCTGGTGTCTGCTCACTGATACCGGGTGATGCTTCAGGCTCCAGCTGATGGGAGCCTGCCCACGTCACCCCCAGGCAGGCTCAGCTGCTCTTATGAACGATGCTCCCAGGAAACTGTCTCCCCATAGAGTCCCACTTGGCCATCCCAAAGGCATAAGGAGCGAGCATGAGGCTGACAGCAAGTATCTTGGCAGTTGTGCCATGATTCCCACTTCATTAACACGTATTTTAAAGGACATGATAAATGCAATCCAATTAATAAAGCAGATTTACTCGCTGCTACAAAAAGTGAGCAAAGCAAGTCCATCAGCCACTGATATGGATTGCAGAGATCAAATGTTGCAGAAATAAAGCAAGCAGAGTCAAAAGAAGAATTGGATTTTGCAGAGAACAAATAGTAAAATCATATTCAACTCCATGAATAAATAAAAGACAGAAAAAAAAGGGGGGGGGGGGCACAGGCAGGAACAAGTGTGGCCACCAGCCAGTGAAGATGGTTAGGTATTAAAAATAATCTAAATGTGTCTCAAATCACTGATTAAAATAGTGTTTACAAGGCACTAATGCTCCCAGGCAGCAGCAGGAGGAGATGGGGAGGACACAAAATTCAAATTCACTTTGTCCTGATTTCATGACTGTGGTTGAGACTGAAATACCTATTTGAAACATTTGAGTATCTGGTAAAATACCTCAGCTAGCATCATTGTGGTCTAACACACCAAACGAGTGCTTTGAGATTTCAGATGATAAAAAAACTACAGGGTAAGATTATAATCTGTATCAGTCAATGTGATTTTCTGGAAGTTGGCTTTGTCAGGCAAATACGGTGGCTTCCTTTTTTTTTTTACATTGCATAGCTAATCATATACAGTATTTGACTAAACATCCCAGAACACTATTTCCACATTTATACACTGAGCTGCACTGTTCACAGGTGAGAGCTGCCAACCTCCCCGCAAGCTCCAGGACACAACTAAGCCGGGTTGGAAGAAAGTAACCCATGGAAATCCCTAAAGGAGCAATGAGGAGCAGCAGAAAGCTTAGTCTTCTTTGGGTACACCAGTCTGACAGGAGAACGCCATCAGCTCCTCTCAGCTGTGAAAAATTGGTGAGAGTGAAGAAAAGAAAAAAAATATAAGTGCTCCCTTGGAAAGATGTTCCTATGATGACAGATTTTATTCTTTGTCCTATAGCCAAAAGAAAACACAGTTGACTCTAGCACAGAATCTAAATCCACAGAAAGAAACACCAGGATCTAAGAAGCTCCTTAAAGTCCATGTCAGGAACAGGCAGACGAAAATTAAAGCTGAGCAGCATCAACTGGGAAATTGAGAAATATTTCAGAACTGCATGGACCAGCTGCCAGCAGGAGGGGTTGCTGGATGGGCATTTTACCCTCGTTGGTAAAATGAGAGGTCCTCTGGAAGGCGAGTTTGTCAGATGCAAGGTGCCGGGTACAGCGTTGGCTGAGGCACTCTGCGTTTGTCAAGTGAGAAGGCAAGTGGAGAAAGAAACTAAACCAGGCTGCTCTTACTGGAACAGTTTCAGGAAATATGAAAAGACAGGTTTGTAAGAGGAGGCGATATCTTTTCTTGGACCAGCTGATATAGCTGGAAAATCCAAAGAGGCTTTTGGGCACAGAGATCTTTCTTCTGCAGATCTGATGCAGCCACCCTGAGATATTTCGAGATGAGAAAAGCCCCAGTGCGGACAAGGCAAGCCACGCAAGTGCCTCAGCACTGCAAGGGAAGCTTGCGCTGCAAGGAAACACAGCTCCTGCTTGTTATTCCTGGCCTTGCCTTCATCTACCCTCTAATGTCAGAGGATAACTATGATGGACTCTCAAAGTTGGGCTCCGGAGTCAGCCAACCCCAAGGACCGCTGATGTGAGAAAGGGTCTGTCAAGCCTGTAGCTTCAAGGAAGCTGCTAAAATGTGTCTGGCCGCAGAAAGCACCTAGAGACCAACAGACACAGCATCTACACTAGCTTCATTACTTACGAAAAAAGCTCAAAGACAAAGAAAATAACGCTGCGAGGTTGGGGTGGAGGTGCAGAGCACGACAGGCTGATTTGAGGGGTCGAAGCCTGAGTCAGTTCCTGTATTGCTGAAACTGCAAAGTGCAGAGGATCCTCACCTAAACACAGGGCAGAAAAACAAAAACTGAAGTCACCCAAGATAGGAGCTAGGGGATGCTTAGGTTTAAATGAGAAAGCTGGTGGAAGGAAGGTAATTAGTGGAGGAAAGTGATCAGTGCAGGAAGGTGGAGCAGTTCTGGTACTGTATGCTGAAGGCAGCTCCCCTGGACACTCTGCAGATTTCTTTACTCCTTTTGGGGAGGAATCCATTGGGAACTGCCCGAGAGGGGGAGGGAGGGCAGGACAGAGCTGTGGAGCCACTGGGACGTGACGAGCACACAGCCACGTGGGCAGAGAAACACCAGCAAGGCGAGTGTTAGACCTCGCTTCACCCACTCAGTAATTACCTACAAATCACTCACAGCATCCAGTCTCCCCATCTCCTCTTTCAGTGGAAGAAAGTGTGTGACTGTGCGTGCTTTCACTCCCACACCTTTACTGTCTGCACAAGCTTTCCAAAAATAGCCTTCCAGCCAGCGCTAAAGCCTGCTCCAAGTTCCCCAGGCACCACTGAATGACTTTTTGATGTAAAACCCTAGCACTTCATTTAAGATACAGCGTGTCAGGGCCTCACGGGCACTACTGGGTGTTAATTACCCTGCACCTGCCATCCATGCACCTTCTGGCCCAGGACTTCGTTTAAGCTCAGGCATGGGTCTCCCATCCCTGTCCGAGCTGCGTTAGATGTGTCCCTACCTCCAGCCCTGGCTGCTGCATGGACCACGGACCTGCCTTGTAGCTTTGTCTCCAGCCCCTTCTCCTGCTCCGGACCGGGCTCTCCGGAGGGACCCTGGCCCTGGTTCGTCCCCTCGCTGTGTCTGGGGCTGTTGATGGACCCTGTCCCCCCCTTGGCTCTACCAGCCGTGCTGAGACCCCACCGGTCTGTGCCCCGTTGGGGAGGGCATGGCCAGCGCTGGGGCTCCTGGCTCATCCCCTCTTCATGCTGCTCCCTGAACCAGCACGTGTGTGTCTTGAGCTCCCTGGCAACGTTTTACTTCACACGGGATTGATTATCCTCTGTAGATGACAGTGGTTCAGTCAGATGGTATCTCACCCCAGAAAACGTTTGATCCTGGCTGGACTTCCCATTCCTGCTGTGTCTTTCTTTCCCTGGCTGAAGAAGTAGTTTGAGTTTGCCCTTCCCTCCTGCAGCCTAATAATTTGGGCTGAATCCCTGCCCTGCTACAGTTTCCCAACAGCACTGGTGAGATGAAAACGTAAAGAAAATAGTTCCACAAGGTGACTGCAGGGTCTGGCTAGGGAGCAGACAGGAGGCCAGCGCTGGCTGTGGACCCATGATCACACGTGGCAGAAGACATGGAAGTGGCTCTCGTTGTTTCTCCTTAAAGCAGGATGAACGTTCATGTTTCTGATCGGCAAGAAAAGAAGCTTTGACCAAAACCAGCTGCATTTGGACGCACCGCTGCATTATGGGGCGCCTTAGATTGACACTGCAGGCATCTCCAGCTGACTTTGGCCAACTTCGTAGGACCTCACTGTCCAAACAGCTTTTGCACGTAATAGAAAAAAAGGAGACTCCCTGTCTGTGGCTCATCCCTGCTGCAGGCATCCCAGCCTGCAGTGAGCTGCAGTTAGATGGAGACAGCTCTGCCCTCTGAGAGCAAGGCTAGTCTGGCTCTTCGGCTCTGGTGGACACGTATTTTCACGGCAGTCAGGCATAACTCGGAGGGGAGGGAGGATTTCAGGATCTGCAGCTTCCCCATAGGAGAAAATTACTATTTAAGCACCAACCTGCAACAACTGATCAGATCTCCAGCTACCCTGCAGCAGTTGGGATACCCATGGGGCGGCATTAATTGCTAAAGGAGCAAATCAACTCCCTCACTACTTTCACCATCCAGTCTATTACAGCTTCACGCAAGGTGCTACGAAATTACTGCTTGAAACAGAGAAGCCAGCACATTAGTGACTGAGTCATTTAACAGTCTTCCCTCTCAAAGAGTAGTTGGCATCCCGACAAGGAGAAGAAAGAAAGGTTGCGAAAGAAAATTGTACACATGTGAAGCAAAAAGTAAACTCTTCTTTCCAGTTTTACACGTGAAAGCAGCAGCAGAGCAGTCCACCCACTCTCACCGCTGCCGGGAAAGTCCAAGCCATTCGAGTCAGGTCCTGGGTCTAATTAACCAGGTGGTAGGGCATAGTCAGTCACAGCGTTTGCACACATGGTGGTCATTAACTAAATCTGCTGACTGGTTAAATGAGCGTGTTTGGGTTAGAGAAATACAGCAATCAACTGATGCACATTTGAAGCAATTGCAGTATGAACAACAGAGCCCCAGGCATTGCAGAGCAGTGACCCGTAACCTCAGTTCTGATGGGGAGGCTGGAGCCGCTTTGCAGTGTAAATATGCAACAGCATATCAACGAGAGTTTCTGTTCCTTGCTCTCAGAAGATCAGTGGTGAAGAAAAACAATTTGTCCTTTAGTTCAACTTCAGCTTAAACTGTAACCCTGGAGGCACAGCGTCGTCAGATGTCCCTGCTTCACTCCTGTATGCTTCCTCCATGCTCATCCCAGGATGACCACCAAAATGGTTCGTAGCAAAGACTGGGGCAGCGCATTAGTTAAACATGGGTGACCAGGAATGCTGCTGAAAAGAGCAAAGAGCTCCTAAGGTCACAGCATGGCATCCTTTGCCTCGTAAGCCTGAGCGCATGGTGTTATCCTGCTCAGTGTGCTTTGCGCCTTTGCGGTATTTAGTATCTGGGCGACACTCAGTTTGGGCATTCAGCCACAGCAGGAGGCCCTCCAAAAAGCTTTTTTGGACCTCCTCGTCTCTACTTGCTGCACTTCAGCCCTTTCTCACTAGCCTTCTGCTGTAGGGACCAGGGCAGGCAGTCACCGGCCGAGGCAGCGCAGACAGGCAGCGCCTGGCAGCGGACAGCTTTTTTTAATAAAGCAGAACTTTATCTGTACCCAGCCTCTTGATGTGCCTGCAGCCCAACACCAAAAATCACCACTTTCTAGGTGGATGGCTAAACTAGAGCTGCTTTAAGGCAGAGCATGTCCCAGGACAACAACTCGGAGAAAGGTTCGGGACGACACGTCAGCATCCACGAACTCTCAAGACTGCAGGGCTGGTGGAGGAGGGAGGACACAGCCCGTGAGGAGAGAGGTACAGAGTGTGAAGATACAGCAGGAGATAACCTAGAGCAAGCTGTCAGTAACTGTGCTGCTTCACGTGCACCCTGCAAAGGGGCTGTAGCCTTTGGACGGGCAACGGGGTGCTGCCCCTGCTTGCTGAAGATGCTCCCTGAATCTTTTGGGACATGACCGTCTGGGATGTGTTATCCCCAGGGGCTGCTCCATGGGTCCAGCCTGTCCGGAGCGCTCGCTGCAAGGGAAGCATGCCCATGGTTTGTATGTAGACATGGCGAGGTTGTTAATGGACTTGCAGGAAAGGGTCCTGCAGGCTCTCCAGACAAAGTCAGGGTAGAGCCCCTTCTCCCACTGCTTCCAGTTTAACTGCCCTAATCTCATCCCTTTTCCTAAGCTTGTTCAGTTGTGGGGCCGGGAATTGTGTCTATCTTGTCTTGAAGCGCCAGTCATCCTCCAGCCAGGTCTCTGCCAGCTGTGGAGAAGGTTGTACACTTCCTGGCAATTTTGGCAGGCCTGGGGTACGTGGAGCTGCCACTTCTGGATTTTTTTTTTGTTCCTAGGTCATTGACTAGGGACTCTTCTTTGAACCATGTTGGTTGTGTGAACCAAGCTGTGCCAGCTCTGATGCCACATCTCCCCAGTTGCTGCATTTTCCAGGCATTGTTTCTGTAACTCTTCCAAAAAATTCAGCAATTTTTCTGCTCCATGCCACCCTGGGGCAAAAGCTTTTGCCCAGCAGCTGTGTGATATACAACTGTGTGTTACACACCTTTGATGACCAGCCACCTTTCAGCCTCTCCGATGCACCATCCATTCTTGTTCTGCAGTGGCTCCGGCTGAACAAAGAGCTCATTTTCTTGGTTAAGAGCACAAGAAGAGTGGAAATTCACATTAAAGACCCACCTCTTCCAGGAAACCGCTCCCTGAAGCAGGCAGTGGAAGAACCATGATGCAAGAACCCCGTGCGGTGGTGGCAGCAGTACCGATGGCCCTGTCAGGGGCTGCACACTCACTCCTTCGGCCGTTGCATCGGTCCCCAGAGCAAACCGGCACGTGGCTGGGACCTTGCAGGAGTAAGTTGTGGTCCCTAACGAGGCAGGACCAGCCTCTCTGCGTGCCAGCACTGCAGCTCTCATCACTGCCTTGTACGTGGCCTGGGAAAGCACTCTCCCAAAGTGGAGAAAGGGACTTTGTGGGGAAACACTTTCACTTTTTCCACCCTTTGGAGGACACTGGTGAGCAGGTCGCCCTCGCCCACAGCTCACCTTTTCTCCCCAGGGTGCTCCCCTCCCTGTTTGCATCCATCCAGAGACTCAATCCCTTCTGGGCACCCTCTCACTCTTTCCATACTCCCTGCTCCCAGGTCATGACTTGACACAAACCATATTAAAAAAAACCACTTAGCTGATGCTTTGGTGCCCCTGGGCATCCCTACACAGTGGGTCAACCCTGCTCTCCCCATGGTCCAGCTGGGCTGGCTGGTGATCACCTCACACTAGACAGAGTTTGTTGCAGCACCCGAGATGCTGCGTGGTATCCCCCACCTAGAAACAACACTGTTTTCACAGCACTTCTCCCACAGCCTCCTTTCCTAATGTGGATCACCCTCTCATATACCACAACAGGAGAAAAGAGAAGGCGCTTTGCGCTGGGTCCACTTGAAAGGGATGTCGTGCGCACCCAGGATAATTTCTTTGGCTCTACCCCAAATGGAGAGTTTCATCGTGACTTTTGACAACCTTTCAGCAAGGGCTCAAAGTCCAATGAAGTGGCTATATGAAAAGCCATGGGAAGTTGAGCTCCAAGGACAGAGACCGCTTTTCAAGCTCATGTTGCTGCTCCTTAGTACACAGCTGCTCTGAATAAGCAAACTCCACAAAAAAAAATGAAATTTGAGGATCTCTTGCTGGA
Organism: Buteo buteo; assembly: GCF_964188355.1. Lineage (NCBI taxonomy): Eukaryota > Metazoa > Chordata > Aves > Accipitriformes > Accipitridae > Buteo > Buteo buteo. The sequence goes on along the minus strand of NC_134182.1, from coordinate 1,315,307 downwards.
AATCGATGGCTTTGGCAAATTCCAGATTTTGATTCTGTTTATCCTCTGCCTTCCACGAATGAACCTTCCCATGCATTTCCTGCTGCACAATTTTCTTGCTGCTACCCCCTCTCATCACTGTGCAATTCCACACCAAGAGGCATTTGTGAACCTCACCACGGAGGAAGTTCTGCTCATCAGCATCCCCCGGGAGCCCGATGGCACTTTCAAGTCCTGCGAGATGTTCTCGCAGCCTCAGTTTCACCTGCTGCTCAATTCCTCTCTGCAACCAGAAAACAACTCCATCATCCAGGAGTGCCAGCACGGATGGGTCTATGACCACTCGCAGTTCACCTCCACCGTCTCCACGCAGGTAACGCCTGGCCTGTGACCTAGCCGAAATGAAATTAGCTCAGTGGCTTGAGGAGCAGATGGAGAGGTGTTTGCCCGCTGCACAGAATCAGAGGGGAATCTTTGCATTGTAACCAGTGGAAATGACTTGTTTAGAGAAGATTTCCTGTGATGGGGAAGCCCTCTGAAGCTTAGAGTTAGAAGCCAACATTTTTATTATTATTATTATTGTTATTATTATTGTTATCATCATCATCATCATCTTGCTTAGACTGATAGTTAGAAGCCAACATTTCTCGTTATAAGCATCTTAATTTCTCCAGGTGACTGAGAGATTGGCAGGGGGCTGGGGGGGTGGAGGGGAAAGACACACATAGAGGATTTTCTCTGCTTGGGCCACATGGCATTCGCACAGGACTGCACCCTGTCAGGTTTTCATATGAGCCCAGGACTTGCTTTCCTGATTTTCCAAACACTTTGTAACTTCTATTCCCTTGCCCACCCTCTCTCACTGATCTCTGGCTTCCTCCTCTTCTCCCCAAGATCGTGCTGCCTCTCTTCTCTACCACCAGTGTCTCTTGCTGTCAAGCCAAATGTTCTCTCCAAGGGTCTCCCGCTGAGATGCCGCATGCTGGCCAGCCAGAACCTTGAGCCTGCCCAAGGTCCCTGCCCATCAAACATTAACCACCTGCCTTCTGAAACACTTTGCCAGGACCAGAAGTGACACCTCTGAGTGTTAATGCTTTACCTCCCTTGAAAAGCAGCCCAAATCACAGGAGGTCTTAGGGAACGGGACAATTTGGTCAGATGAAAGGAGCACAGTTGGGTTGGAAATGATAGTGCTGACGGTCTCAGTGAGAGCAGGACTAAGTCTTAACCTAGAGCTGGCGCCTCCTCCCCACCACCCAACCACCCCTGCTTTTGGCAGGCACGGAGGTGAGGGCCAGATGTGCCCAGGCTTGGACCTTATTTTTGCACTGTTTTGGGGAGAAAGGTGTAAAGCACCCTTGGAGGAAAAAACAGGGGAGGTACCCTGCAGCGCGGATGCTGAGCATGGAGCCTCGTGACGCTGCACCCACGGGTGCAGTGGCCTCAGGACACGGTGAAGGGGCCAGGGCTTTCTCTGGGCTCTTTTTCTCTTGCAGCAAGAAAGGTTGCTGAAGGTCTGGCTGGCCTTGTCAGAGAGACCGCGAGGCTGGGTTGATGATTAAATCAAGTTTTGCCAAGTTTGCACATATAGAAAATTAACTCTGCAGCTCGGCCGCAGCATTCTGTAATGATTAGCGACGTTTGCACCTCCAAGAAACTAAAATGATGCTCATTAACTTAATTAGGAACAATGTCTAGACCAACTTCTCTGTAAGAAATCAGTAAGTTAGCATCCAGAGCCAAGTATTTGGTCTGACTCCCCCTCTGCCCTCCTTCCTCCCTGCATCGACAACTTCAAAGGAATCTGGTCAGGGCAAGAGTATCCGGATATCAAGACGACATTCCCTAATGAAGGCTGAGGCACGTCT